>NW_023458561.1:44589835-44591365 GCF_013731165.1 Rhagoletis pomonella | reverse complement strand
ACACTGAAGCCAACGTGGAGGTTGTGCGGCAGAGGTTTGCAAATGTTGCCTCTGTCTCAGCTCGCCGACATTCCGGGGCCAATTGAGAATTTCCAGAATAACATTGTGAAGGATTTCGGGGTTGAACACTCAGGTGTACCCATACGAAATTCAAATTTGTGCAAGCATTACTACCGCAATTCCCTTAATATCAAAAACACAAAGCGTATGTTAAACAAGATACTATTCGACATCGGAAGCAAAATATTCGAAATGAAGAATGGAGCCTGCAATCAGAAATAATACGTGGTGTAATGGAAAACGCGCTAAAAAGAGCCAGTGTGTGTCTCGCGTAAAATGGAGGGCATTTTCCCGATGTAATTTTTCCAATATAGTGCCTCTTAATTTCTGTAAAATGAATTTAATATATAAAAGTAAAATAATGGAAACATGATTTTTACAGAAGTTATACATGTTTAACATTGTTAGGTCTCATTTAGCCCACCCTGTATACATAAGTATGCATATATGTATATTTGTGAAAGTTTTGCTGTAAATTGACACTACATTATATTAAAATTTTATGCGATGATATTTGTATGGACATATTTATGTACTTCCAATAGCTGATTGCATTGCTTTTGTTTTATCCAATACCATATACCAGGTTTTAGGAGGAGTCTAGAAAATATGGTAAACTTGTAAAACTACTGGCTGGTTTCGATATATATACACATTAGACCGTTCGTTGATTAAAATGATTTTTGGAAAATACTAAGGCCTTCACACCTAGCTTGGTACTCAGTAACTCGGTGTTCTGCAATTTTTTCCCATATATATATTTTTTGGTAAACTTACTTACTGTTTGATATATATTCAATTTAAAATCCGCTCGCTGCTAAAAAACATAACACATATGACTAAGTAAATGGGTGGGAAAACCCCTTATCTTCGCCGGGCCGAAAAGATGTATCTGACCTAAAACATTTTATTCATTGTATTTAGACTTTGGAAGCCTCATAACTCATAGCATCAGAACATGAAGTAAAAAATAAAAAAGTCGAATAGCTTTAGAGATTGTGCGAAATTATCACTTTTTTACAAATTGATAAAACAACAATTTCACCTTTTTGGCAACGAGGAGGTCTTAGCGTTATACTGCTCGCCTTTTAGTAATCAGTTTTGTAAATTAAATTATGTAAAGAAAAAAAGTACGTATATATATTTCGTTAAAAAAAAATACAAATTAATAAACTAAAGAAAATTAAATTAGAAATAAAAAAAATTTAATCAAAAAAGAAATAAATAGCACTTAAAACTTTAATTAGATTAAAAATATTTTTTTATCAAAAAAACGACAAAAAACAATAAAACAAAATTTAACAAGATATTAAAAATTGAATGAAATAAAAAATATAAATGTATCCTTATTTTTAAAACAACAAAATCTATAAATTAAAAGAAAATTAAATTAACAAAAGAATAACAAATTAAATTAAAAAGAAAAATAAATAAAATAAATTCCTAAAAAGGAAATGAAATAAAAAAAAA
>NW_023458561.1:44589425-44589825 GCF_013731165.1 Rhagoletis pomonella | reverse complement strand
GATAGGTTCCAGGATATACGCAGTGAAATACTGCTTGGCAAGAAACTTATCCTCAGCGATTTCGTGGAGCATATTGAGGAGCGAAAGCTGACGCAGTTTCCAGAGAAGGTGTATAAGCCCGCTCGTTTCTTCCACATGTTTGGTAAATCGCTTTTGTACAGGGAACTCATAGACATTGTAGCACGCCTGGAGCCCAATAAGAGTCGATACGATAAATGGATTGAGGAAGCGGTGATCGTAAATGGCCTTGAAGCTTTAGTAAACAATGTGAATCGAAAACGTACGAAACTGTGTAGTGACAGTGCGAAGCGAATTGAACAGTATGTGAGCGGATTGCCGGTGGAGCAGCGGCGCAAGGCGTTCGCACAAAAAATGACTAATTGGGCGCTGAAAATGAAGG
>NW_023458561.1:44586077-44589325 GCF_013731165.1 Rhagoletis pomonella | reverse complement strand
AGTTTCTTGCCAAGCAGTATTTCACTGCGTATATCCTGGAACCTATCGTCGGCGAGTACTTTCTCCAACAACTCCTTGCTTTGATTCATTTCATAGTCGAGTACTTTGAGGTAGTCTTCCGTTATAGCCTCCAATAGCTGATCGCGCGCAACATCGCACGTGGTCTCACTGCAATATTCTGCAGAAGTCTCAGCGCTGGCGAAAGCGAGCTGTTTAAAGAAAAACGATGTACTTCCTTAGTTTTTATTTCTTTAGGAAAATAGTTTTTGAATAAAATTAAATTATTTTTCACCCACAGCTCCAACCAGCAGTAACACGTTGATACTCAAATTAACCGCTCGGCGTGACATATTTTTTCTCAAACCGTTTTGCTTCAGTTCGATCGCTAGTTGTAATCACTTCAAATGGTGCGCATACACTGCTATTGAACTTTTTTCACATGTTGTCTGAAACAAATTTTTGATTGCGAAGTAGCTATTTATGTACTTTGCTCGTATTTGTAGTGAATTTCCCCTTTACGAAACAGAAGTCGCATTCAAAATCCGTCTGATCACCAAAGATTTTGTTCTTATCAGTTCGGGTACAAGATCAGACTGTGACAACTGACCGATTATTTATAAAGATGTCTTTACATATGTACGTATTTACATACGTATTTGTGCATATTTTTGTATATGCGATAAGGAATATGTATACTTAATTTTAAACGCTCTTTGTCTACCGTTATTTAATGACGCATTTTATTTTGCTAATCGAACAGCTATGTAGTTGCCATAATATTGATTGGCGCTTACACAATATGTTGGTGCTTGGTTTGGCCGAGCTTCTGCTCCGATTTGTGGCATGCGCCACCAAAATCTTTTTATTTACTTTTTGAAGTGAAGCTTCTTTAGCGGCGGTTGGTTGGTGGAAGTAAATGGGCAAATTCAATAGAAATTGCACACGGAAATGATGCAACGGAAATTGCACACGGAAAAGGGCAAAGGTGAAGGTGTAGATGAATAAACTGATAAACAGAAAGGTCAAAATAATATAAGAAAAGATGGCCATACCGATAAATGTAAAGCTGAAGATAGGGGAAGAAATTTTAAAATAAAGGTAATTATAAAGAAAAGGATATATGTAGAAAAGTAGATAAACAGAGACTTAGTCTGGGAACTATTTCGGGATTTTAGTGATCTTCGGTTTTCTCGGAACTTATCGATATACAATTTTATATTTTTTATCGATATTTTCATTAATTTTGTTATCGATTTTATTTTTGATACTTTTATCGATTTTATCGATATTTTTATCAGTTTTGTTATCGATATTTTGATGGCTTTTACTATCGATTTTGTTATTGATAGAGTATAATGATAAAAACAGGCACGCGAACCGGTTTTGAACCGAACAGGTTTTGAACCGGAAAACCGCTCTTTTCTATTAATTAACTGAACCATTAACCGAACCGGAATTTTTTGATCCAAACCGAAAACCGAACCACTTTCTATAAAGATTGAAAGGTTTGTTTCAACTAATTTTCAATAGATAAATGTACCCAATTTTTTTTCTTTTTGGTAAACATGGTAATACCATGGTTTTCGAACCGTTGAACCGAACCGAAACCCCGGTGCAAAGACCAAAAAAAACGCTTTGGCGAACCAATCCAAAAGTGCAAAAACGGTTCGAACCGCTGAACCGAACCGACCAAACTTTTCATCCGGTTCACGTCCCGGGATAAAAATAAAGGTAAAGGAAAACAGAATAACATGAATGTTGATAAAACGAACAGCAAAAGCAGATGTGTGTATGTATACATTGCTTATGAGATAAACTAGATATGTAACGTAAGTTTCACTTCTCCAGTGTGGCCTAGGTGCACTTACGTTTTTTTTATGATGCTTTTTGAATAACATTTGCTTAGATTAAGTGACGTAACCAAAATCGTAATGACTGGACACGAGAATACCCGCTATGCACACTATACCGTACCACCTTACACGCAAACAAGACAGCGTCCTATACAATACCACGCAAAACACGTTTGTGACAACTCGGAACAAATTGACGGAACTTGGTTTTGAAGTTTTAAATGCATCCACCTTATAACGCGGACCTTGCATCATCCGAATCCCATTGGTACAAAATTTGTCGACCGAAGCGCCGATGAAAATCCCTTGGGCAAGTTGTTCGCCTACAATCCACAGAAGTTCTACACGGATGGAATTATGAAGCCACCCGAAAACAATGGAAAAGATTTAGGTAATAATGGCCAATGTGTACTTTAATAAAATAGATTTTTAGTAAAGAAATTTTTTTAATTCCTACAAAAAGCCGCGCATACTTTTCGTACGACCCACGACACATACAGTTATGCATAGTATGTACAAGTAGTATATGTTTTCTCTCAACATATATATAACTCAAATGTTTCCCGCTGACCTTTGCAACTGCCTGATAAGCGGCAAAGCAAAATAATCAGTTCCACTTTATGCAACAGCATTTGCACGTATACATGCATATGTACTGATTTGAATGTGATGCCCGATCAGTGATGCCAACCGGGCGAGAATTCCCCGATTTTGGTGGAATTTGAATTTCTCGGGGGAATCGGGGAATGGCTTTAAATTTTAAGGGAATTCAGTATACAAACGATTTTTATTAGAACCAACCAACATGGGGACTACGTGCTGCTACAACAACAATAACAACACTTCTAACTTGACATTTATATTTTTACTGCTATCATTTCTTACTTTGAGCAGTCTAATAGGAGTAAGTTTTTATCAATATGTATATAGAAATTTTTTCCAAAATTAATAAAAGGAACTGCAATCAGAAATAGGCTTGGCATAGATACTTTGGAGGCAATTTTACGCACAATACAACAATTTAAACAAACAAACATATCTTGATTTTAGTCCGACTTATAGACAATTACAAACAATCCATCAATATATGATAGATGTGTATGCTTTACAAAAAAAAAAACCACTTGGAAATGGGGATGAATAGCCCTAAATAGTAAATGTTACTTTTGGGGGAAATCCACAGAAAATAGGGGAATTTTTTCAGGAAATTCGGGGAATTAGCCTTAATACAGTTGGCAACCCTGTGCCCGACGTTTACACATACAATATATATCGGGTGTTTACTTTCTTGACAATCAGTATTTCCCTTGCAGTTCATTAGCGTTCGAAATTTTGATGTAAGCACATTTGAAGAAAAAGAAATTCAGCTGCACGTCTGCACAAAGGTAAAAAAAA
>NW_023458561.1:44583243-44585977 GCF_013731165.1 Rhagoletis pomonella | reverse complement strand
CAAGGCGTTCGCACAAAAAATGACTAATTGGGCGCTGAAAATGAAGGGAGCCGGAAAGTTGGAAGAAAAAATGGAGCACTTTAGAGAGTTTCTGCGCTACGAATACTTGGAAACAACGTCAATGTTAGATTAGGGGAAAGGCTGGGGAGGTGATGAGCAACTGAATGGGTTGAAGAGTGAAGAATAATTAAAAGTTAGTAATAGAGTAATGCAAATTAGATCGACATTTTTTGTAAATAATTACTTACTAAGAAATAAAATGTTGAATAAGCGCACCTTTGCAAAAAAGAATTCAAATTCAATGACAACTGTGTCCGAATACTCGTCTCTAAGTAGCATAAATAGTTGTTTTGAGTAGTAATTTTTGTTGACGTGTTTATTTGAAGAAAATCAAAAAGCATTTAGAAATTTACTTCATTAGTTTATTATAGTATTCCACCTTGTTTGATTAACGTAATCCTTTTTGTTATGTAAAAAAAATAATTATTTGGCGATATCTCGATTTGGGAAGTATACTACTTTTTTACGAGTTTTCACCTGGTCATAAGGTTAAATTAAATTAATATATTCAATCAAATATTCAATACAGGTGTCAAACAAACAAAATTTTAAGCGAGCTTAATTTCGAAGATATTTTTCAAGAGGGTTGCCACCTGTTTAAAAACGAAATTTGGCACAAAGATGGTTGATGACCTGGATTGAAAAATTTGCTTTCCCGATTGGAAACAAATTTGACTCACTTACTAAGGGTTTCACAAGGATGGTCTTAGAATGAGAGTAATTCCGGTAACTCAAGGCCCCTCCCATATAAATTGGAAATTTTCATAATATACATATACATATCTCTGAAAGTATTTGTGGGTGAGAACTGGAACTTGGTATGAAATTCATACTCACAGAGAAAAACGAACGCTTTTGGAAAAGGGGCGTGACACCTCCCATACTACCTCTAACTAAATTTCATATTGCATGTCTCTTCAAATATTTGAGGTAGAGTACTCAAGCTTGGTGTGGAGATATATTTGTATGTATGTATGTGTGGCGTAACAACTCTCATGCAAATTGATTTTTTTATGCTTCATTTCTCTGGAGGTGTTTGTTGCAGAGTACTGGAACTTGGCACCGAGATGTGCATACGAAATTAGTTTCGTACTCATGGCGAAAAATTGGGGTTATTCAGCTAATTTGAAAAAATATTTTTTTTTCCACTCTAAACAAACCTATTGCCTATATACCCTGAGGAAGGCCTTTAGCTCCTGAAATTATCTTTGGGTTTATTAAGGCTAATCAAATTTGCACAAAATCATAATGATGCAGTATATATTTAACACCAGACACGGAGCGATACGCCTGCAGCGCTTTTTCTCTATTTACATACTTTCTATGCTTTGAAAACACATGTTATCATTTGCCTTGGAATGTCAAGGTTACTCATAGCACTTCAAAACCGTTCCCTTTTGTAAAGTGGCATAATTATTTTTTAATAAATAAGGTAAATAAAATAGCCTTGCCTGCAAGCATTTATTTAGAAGCGCTCTCGAAATTACCAATTGGGTATTAGTAATAGTAAATAATAGAATGTCTGTATTTCTCACATTACTTCCTGCCATTACTTCCTAGTGCAGTTCATCAAAAGGTTTATCAAAAATCCATTTCCTTTAAATAGAACTTAATAGACCTAACAAGAGTACCTGACCTTTATTGATTCAAAGTTCATGGAGTATGGGGATGTACTAAAATATAACTATGGGACCAGTACATAAGCACCAATGAATGTATGTTGAATCTATTGTATAGCCTATACACTGTTGTTGAGTAAAAGTCAGAAAGGTATTAGTTTAAGCTCGAAACATTACGCACAAATGAAAGTAAAATTTAAGCGATAACAAAGGTCAAGGCAATACCATTTATCTTTGACCTCGGGCTTTTCATCAATATCTAAGTATGCAGTTAATGAAAGTAAGAAATTTTCATAAGTGTATATGTATGCGGAAATGACTGCTGCATAAGTAAAGGAATAAACATACATACATATCTGTGTATGCCGCACCACAAGTAGTTTTCATGCCTTTTTCCGAAGTGAGAAACTTTGTTATGTTAGTGGTTGGGCGTTGTACATTTTGTACAGTATCGGTAGCCTACGCCATCAGGGCGATTTGTCTTGCGAACAAATGTACTTTTGAAAGCCATCAAAGAATTCCCATCTTTCTTCAATATCGTGCACGTTTCTGCGCCGTATTAAAGGACGGGTATGAGAAGACAGCCAACGCACATTGTGACTTATGTATAAAGAAATTTTTGTTCGACGAGAAAGGGATCTGCTATCCACCTGTCTACCAAGCCCAAAGTAGCACCTGTTAGCCAGAATAAATTCGCATGATCCCCAGACGGATATTTTATATGCGTGTATGTATTTGTATTAAAAAAATTCTGCAAGTTCTCATTTTTAAGGTGTTAAATATAGAATACCAATTTTATTTGATTTAATGTATATCATAGCCTAAATGTTAGCCATTTAGTATATATATATTTGTGTACACATTTTCAAAATCGTTGTCAAAATAAAATCATTTATTGGTATTTCGTTTTAGTATGGGAAATAATAAATGACCCTCGTGCATGTGTCCCATTCCGAGGGACAAAGCCAAAATTTTAAATAAGTTCAACAAATGTTGGAATGTAAGCATATGGCACTTTTTGTTTGGTTAACCTTGACCGAGCGGCAAAACAAACC
>NW_023458561.1:44580346-44583143 GCF_013731165.1 Rhagoletis pomonella | reverse complement strand
GGTTTGTTTTGCCGCTCGGTCAAGGTTAACCAAACAAAAAGTGCCATGTGTTTGCATTCCAACATTTGTTGAACTTATTTAAAATTTTGGCTTTGTCACTCGGAGTGGGTAACATGCACGAGTGTCATTTATTATTTCCCATACTAAAACGAAATACCAATAAATGATTTTATTTTGACAACGATTTTGAAAATTTGTACACAAAATGTATTAAATGGCTATCATTTAGGCTATGATATACATTAAATCAAATAAAATTGGTATTCTATATTTGACACCTTAAAAATGAGAACTTGCAGAATTTTTTGAATATAAATACATACACGCATATAAAATATCCGTCTGGCAATCATGCGAAATTACTCTGGCTAACAGGTGCTACTTTGGGCTTGGTAGACAGGTGGAAAGCAGAGACATTTTCTTTATACATAAGTCACAATGTGCGTTGGCTGTCTTCTCATGCCCGTCCTTTAATACGGCGCAGAAACGTGCACGATATTGAAGAAAGATGGGAATTCTTTGATGGCTTTCGAAAGTACATTTGTTCGCAAGACAAATCGCCCTGATGGCGTAGGCTACCGATACTGTACAAAATGTACAACGCCCAAACACTAACATAACAAAGTTTCTCACTTCGGAAAAAGGCATGAAAACTACTTGTGGTGCGGCATACACAGATATGTATGTATGTTTATTCCTTTACTTATGCAGCAGTCATTTCCGCATACATATGCACTTATGAAAATTTCTTACTTTCATTAACTGCATACTTAGATATTGATGAAAAGCCCGAGGTCAAAGATAAATGGTATTGCCTTGACCTTTGTTATCGCTTAAATTTTACTTTCATCTGTGCGTAATGTTTCGAGCTTCAACTCATACCTTTATGACTTTTAACCCAATAATAGTGTATATTCTATACAATAGATTCAACATACATTCATTGGTGCTTATGTACTAGTACCATAGTTATATTTTAGTACATCCCCATACTCCATGAACTTTGAATCAATAAAGGTCAGGTACTCTTGTTAGGTCTATTAAGTTCTATTTAAAGGAAATGGATTTATGATAAACCTTTTGATGAACTGTACTAAGAAATAATGGCAGGAAGGAATGTGAGAAATACAGACATTCTATTATTTACTGCAAATACGCAATTGGTAATTTCGAGAGCGCTTCTAAATAAATGTTTGCAGGCAAGGCTATTTTATTTACCTTATTTATTAAAAAATAATTATGTCACTTTACAAAAGGGAACGGTTTGGAAGGGCTATGAGTAACCTTGACATTCCAAGGTAAGTGATAACATGTGTTTCCAAAGCATAGAAAGTAAATAGAGAAAAAGCGCTGCAGGCGTCGTATTGCTTTGTGACTGCATCATTATGATTTTGTGCAAATTTGATTAGCCTTAATAAACCCAAAGACAATTTCAGGAGCTAAAGGCCTTCCTCAGGGTATATAGGCAATAGGTTTGTTAAGAGTGGCATAAATTGAAGAGCTTGTGTCTAGTGGCGGATTTACTGTGAAGGCAACATAGGCAGGTGCCTAGGGCGAAAAAATTTAGAGGCGGCAAGATTTGAGTTGAAAAAAAAAATTATTTTTTCAAGTTAGCTGAATAACCCCAATTTTTCGCCATGAGTCTGGAATTAATTTTGTATACACATCTCGGTTCCAAGTTTCAGTACTCTGCAATAAACACTGCCAGAGATATGAAGCATAAAAAAAATCAATTTGCATGCGATTTGTTGCGCCACCTTGTCCAATAACTCTAACCTTTCTCCATGAGTATGGGATTGGTTACACATACATACATACAAATATATCTCCACACCAAGCTTGAGTACTCTACCTCAAATATTTGAAGAGACATGCAATATGAAATTTAGTTAGAGATAGTATGGGAGGTGTCACGCCCCTTTTCCAAAAGCGTTCGTTTCCAGTTGTCACCCACAAATACTTTCAGAGATATGTATATATTATCAAAATTTCCAATTTGTATGGGAGGGGCCGGAATTACTCTCAGTCTAAGACCATCCTTGTGAAACCCTTAGTAAGTGAGTCAAATTTGTTTCCGATCGGGAAAGCAAATTTTTCAATCCAGGTCATGAACCATCTTTGTGCAAAATTTTGTTTTTAAACAGGTGGCAACCCTCTTGAAAAATATCTTCGAAATTAAGTAAGCTTGAAATTTTGTTTGTTTGACACCTGTATTGAATATTTGATTGAATATATTAATTTAATTTAACCTTTTGACCAGGTGAAAACTCGTAAAAAAGTAGTATACTTCCCAATTCGAGATATCGCCAAATAATTATTTTTTTTACATAACAAAAAGGATTACGTTAATCAAACAAGATGGACTACTATAATAAACTAATGAAGTAAATTTCTAAATACTTTAAGATTTTCTTCAAATAAACACGTCAACAAAAATTACTACTCAAAACAACTATTTATGCTACTTAGAGACGAGTATTCGGACACAGTTGTCATTGAATTTGAATTCTTTTTTGCAAAGGTGCGCTTATTCAACATTTTATTTCTTAGTAAGTAATTATTTACAAAAAATGTCCATCTAATTTGCATTACTCTATTACTAACTTTTAATTATTCTTCACTCTTCAACCCATTCAGTTGGTCATCACCTCCCCAGCCTTTCCCCTAATCTAACATTGACGTTGTTTCCAAGTATTCGTAGCGCAGAAACTCTCTAAAGTGCTCCATTTTTTCTTCCAACGTTCCGGCTTCCTTCATTTTCAGCGCCCAATTAGTCATTTTTTGTGCGAACGCCTTG
>NW_023458561.1:44561165-44580246 GCF_013731165.1 Rhagoletis pomonella | reverse complement strand
AAAAAAAAACCATTACTACATTTATTTATTTTTCCCCCCTCACTCAACTTCATTTCCCTTTTATCTAGCAATCAAGTAATTCACTTACTGCAAAAAAAATATATTCGTTTATCCACTTTGTCTCTATAACGCGATTTTTTGGTACACACAACAACAATCGCATAAAATCACCACACGAACAGCTGAAAATTGGCATTGCTGCATGTAAATGTCACAGCAAATACGCTCGGCTTAAAGGCAATAAAATTTGTTCGCTTCGGCGCACTAATACTTTTAAACGATTTCATTTAACGATCTTTAGTATTTTATGCACAGATTTGCAGCAGTTTTCGTTTTCCACAGCGTCATTCGTTAATGCATAGCAATCATCATAAAATTGCTGTCTGTGCAATGGTAGTGGAAGTGGTACTGGTAGTGGTAGTGGTAGTGGTAGTGGTAGTCGTAGTAGTAACGCTGATGGCATCCGTCAGTTTATTCAGACATTTATGTCAAATTCAAATGCGCCTTGCTGCGAAAGGAAATAAATGCATTGGTTTTATTTTCTGTTTTTTTTTTTTTTTGGCGTTAACTGCTTAAGCACACACAATACATACTTACTTACTATAATATGGCTGTTATCTTCACTTAAGTATCGCTAATGTGATTTGAATCATTTCTATTAACACTAAAATGATGGCGAATGGGTGTGGAATAGGGTTGCAAGAGAACATTTCAAATTTAAATGGGCGATGAAAATAAAAATGAAGTACATTTCGGTTTCTAAAGGACGAAATAAAACACGCAGGCGGTTTGACAAACCAAGCGATATTTCCCCTTGCTTCAAACCATTTGTGTGCTCGAAGGTTTCGATGGAACGATATTAATAAAAAATGACCTAAATTGCGACAAAAATCGTCTTTGAATAAGAAATGCAGTTGCTAGTACTTCAAAGAAGATTCAACGTAATTAACACAAAAGCAGATATTAGCGTAGTTTTCTATGTAGTTGGAGAAAATAATCATAAGGAAACAAGTCATCAATGAATCAATTAGAGATAAATCCTACCAACGGATTTATGCAAAAGTCTACTTGATTTTTTATTTATTTTTGTTTTATAGTTGTAACTCTTTTGAAGAGGTTGTGCGATATGAAAAATTGGAACTATGGTCAGAGATTTAGGACAATGGAGATATCATCTTTGAAAAACTGTCTGCAGCGAAGATTCCAAAAATTTATATTATTAGAGGAAATCAAACAATTAGGGAAACGTTAGATGAACTGTACCTTTAAAAAAAATAATATCACTGGTTTACAGAAAAAATATTCTATGGATGCCACTATCCAATTCCTATGAAGAATTGCTCGGTAATTACGAAAATCGAGTTAATTTTTTTTCTATAGATACGTTTTCGAGATATTTCCAATTTATCGTTATGAAGCTTAAAGCAAAAATTGGTTCCTAATTGGAACTAATTTAAATACCTTAATATAAAATACGGCAAATGAAAGCTAATGAAATTCTCCATAAACCGTATATACACCGCTTTACGATAGGGCTTACAGTTTCTGACAAATTAATTAATCATTCGAGCTTTTTTTATTTTTTAATGAAAAAATGAAAAAATCAAACTTTAACAGAAGAAAAATTAAAAAAAATAACATTTTCTGTGCCAAATTTTTGCATTTGTACAAAAACCTGTTCTGTTACAAAAAAAAAATAAAATCAAATTACTATGAAGAAAATCGATGGATAAATACGAAATATGAGTGGTCAAATGAAAATGGGCAAAGATTTTTTGTATGAAATACGAGCAGTAAAGCAGTTTAATCGCGTATGAGTAACACGCTTTACTGTTGGTTTATGGAGAATTTCATTGGCTTTCATTTTCCGTATTTTATATTAAGATTTTTAAATTGGTTCGTAAGATATACATACGTGATTAAAAGGAACCAGTTTTTGCTTTAAGCTGAATAACGGTAAATTGCAAATATCTCGAAAACGTATCCATAGAAACAAAAATTAACTCAATTTTCGGAATCACCGAGCAATTCTATATAGAAACTGGAAAACCAAATTAAAATTTGTGATCCAGTGTAATTACACTTCTTCGAAACATATTCACATTAACTATTTAATACCGTAATATACTTAATACTCGTGTTAATAAACATATAATTTTTTAATGATCAAAGTTTTTCGATTATCAACACTCCTCAACAGTAGATATTAGTTACACCAAAATGTAATATGAACATAAATGTCTACCTATTCAGTATCCATTGAAACTATATTCTATTTTCTAAAGCACTTAATTTGATATTGTGCTTTTTGCTGATAGTTGAGCGAAAATTTTCTCATAAATTTTACATAGTGAACTTTGTCTTTTAATTGCCATAAAATTGGTTGGCTGTTCAAGTGCAAGCGCACTTGCATGCCATACATACATATATATGTATGTATATGTATTACTGCCTGCATTCACATGTATACAAATGCAAACACATACACCGGCACAAATATTTATACATGCATATCTGTGGAATAGTGAAATGTTTATATTTTATTCAAGTGCATTAAATACGCATTAGAGTACACATATACATATGCATGTATGTATGTTTGTGTGTAAGGAAAATACACATAGTGTAATATGTCTGCTGACCGGCAAATACTAGCATCAATACTGTAAATTCAATATTTTCCAATGAGGCCACATATGCTTGCCAATAACAGCAACAACAACAAGAGTAGAGGGATAAACAATATCCGGCGCCGGAAGCTCAAGAGCTAGAAATGTGTAGAGCTAAAGAAAAAAACGATTGAAGCTGAAAAAAAAACAAGGAGTCATGGGTTTGCAACAGTTTGCTCAGTCTCCTTGATTTCTTCCTTTCCTCTGGTAACCAAAGTGTAAATATTTGCTTTATGTACAACCCCACAAACACTTAATTTTATTTGTCACACACAATAAAGAATAAAGTCGCCATAGCAAAGAAACCCTTTCTAAGGAAAAATGTAGCCGAGTTTAAAATGGCTGCCAAAGTTATAGTGCACAATAGAAACGAAATTGCATTGCAGGGAAAATCTCACATTTTGAAATGACTATACACGTAAATTGACCCACCAGGTGGCGCTGGAGACGAGATATTGGCCAAATTGGAGTTTATTGTTCGGTACCTAAGTTATCAGAATAAAAAAATATTAAAAAATTGTTAAAATTTTGAAAAAAACTATTTTTTAATATATTTAATTACGAATTTTTTTAAGGAAAACATAAATTTTTTATTAGAAAAAAATGGACATAATTAAGGTTTTTAAGTTTTTAGTGGAATATTAGATTAGGTATTAAAATTTAGGTCAACTCGCACACAACCTAAAATAAAACTGTTGGTAGATGTTGTGATACATGGTTTATGTATACATACAAAATTCGATATATGTATGTACATACATTAGCGTGGGCCGAAAATCCGCTGTTTTTAGAATTTTGATTGGTAATAGCAAAAATATGGCTCATAATGCTCTAAAAATAATCTGTGTGAAAAATGATAAATTTTTGTCAATATCTTAGCTTCGCCCAAGTCCATCATATTTCAAGTGGAAAACAAATTTTTGCTTAGCTTATTTCGATACTACCAAAAAGTTTCATATATCAAAATACATATGAATACATTGGATGTACATGGGCGAGTCTAAGATATTGACCAAAAATTGTTATCTTTCCCACATATGGTTTTTAGAGCATAATGAACCATATTTTTGCTATTACCAATCAAATTATAAAAAAGCGGATTTTCTGCCCACGCCAATCTACATACTATATATGAGTTCTTCAAATTAATTTTCTCAGTTACTCAGTGACTACCAAACAATAAGCGTACTATAAAATCTTAAAGAAGAATCAAAAACAACAAACAATTCTCAAGCCTGATCGTCTGATACCGAAGAGCAGAAGCAAGGATTAATAACTGTCGCTCGCTTACATACTAGACGAACCCGTTCAACTCGAAAAGCTATAGGTAAATTGAAAATCATTATTGCTGGCGAACCCTGTGTTCAAAAATGCATTACTTCTAAACTATAATTGATGGAAATATTTAGTATGCGCCACAGGGGTTAGTAGCCGCATTGGAACTTATTTGCGCAAATAAGACATTTCCATCAATTGTAGTTTAGAAACAAAACAGGTTGATGCTCTGACTTGATGCATTTCGGAACACAGCCGAATAATTTAGTTCAAACGACATAAATATTAATGACGGAAATGCTGATGTTCAGAGTGTTTCAGTAATGCATCGCGCGACATCACTTTGACAGTGAAACGCCTTCATTTGGTGTGCTGAGGTTTCGGTAAGCCACTTAACCAATGTATATATGTACGTAGATGCAGTGTAAGCGATGTCGAATAAAATTCGCTCTTACCAAAACCGCAGCCTTATACTTTTATGCACCAAACTACAAAACAAAAAACAGAATTCCTCCGAAAGCATTTCAATAAATTGTTTATATACATATGTGTATGTATATTATTTCCTTTGATAGTACTGCAACGTATGTCGAGCATAGTACATAATCACATACATATTCTCATGTAAAAATATATTTATATATATGCACTACATGTACGACTATAAATAGTAAGGAAGCAGACAAGCAGGCGATAATGGTATATCTGCGGATTTTTGAGTAAATAGCTCATATTTGTTGTTGTGGTGACAGTAGATGGTGCAATATGGAGGCCTGAGAAAAAATGGACAGAATTTGGCATTTGCCAATTCAAGTTTAAATATGCGAATGCGTAATGCTTGGCCGAGCTTCTCTTCCAATTTGTAATGAGCCTCTGGATGTTGTTATACAAATGAAGGGAATTATAGTTTTACGCCGACTTTTTTTATGGCAGAACTACACTAAATAGGAGGTATGCCATTGCCTGCCGAGGGTTGGACATTGTTAAGAGAAAAACGCAAAAAAAGCGACAAGCTCATCTGGACAACATTTCGCCAATTATCATTGCAAAGACTTTGTTCTTGGAGAATCGTTTTCATTGTACGTAATGCAGATAGTCATCCAAATTTACCTTCCAGACACCAGCCAGCCCTGGTTTCCTTTTTCATATTGGTGCCATCATAATAAAAGGAGCTTTCCAAAAGAGCTTCTTAATATCCTTGTTGTCCTTTGGAAAAAAAGTTAAAAGCGTGCAACATTTAAATTTTTTGTGTTTTCTTATATAAGTACATACATATATATGTTACATTAGGGTGGTCCTTAAAAATCAAATGAAAGATGGTTTTCAGTCTCACCCCTTCAATCGGTAACAACACTGTCATAGATATCACATATTTAGAGTCGACTAAGGTGTTTCGCAAATGGGTCAAAGGCCAGATGCCTCTAAGGACACAAAATATTAAAAAAATGTTTTTTCATTTAATGCCCAAATTGATACTACTAAAGTCGATGATATCACATAAAAATTGTAGTCCCGATTAAAGTCGGTTAAGACGTCTTCATAGGGTAATTTGAACTTTGACCCTTGTGCGACATGCCTTAACCGACTTCAATTGGGACCAAAATTTATATGTGATATCTTCGACAATTGTAGCATCGTCATAGGGGTTGAGGCTTACGGAATCTGATGCAAAAATTTACTTCTTACTTTTAAGAACTACTCTAATGCACATACATATTTTTAAATAATTTAAAAATTTTTTTTAGGGAGCGAGATCGCGCTTTAGCTTTAGTTCTACACAAAAATAAAATTTGGTGTCATGAACGTTCCCGAAAAAAAAAATGAATTGGGAGTTGTTTGGACGGGAACAAAATGAAAACAAAAGGTTCGGGAATTTTCCCATAAAGAAAAAAAATGTGAACTAAACTCTGAAGAACAGTTTCAAGAAGAATGGTGTGAAAACGAAATTTTCGGGAACGTTTCCATTGAGAAAGAATGTATCGAACAGATTCTCACGAGGACTAAATAGGAACATAAATCTTAGGAAAGTTCTGCTGAAAAAAAAACGAGAACAAAAGTTTTGAGAACTTAGCGTTTGGAATGAGAAGCTTGTCTGCGTGTTAGTATGAAGAATCTTTTCCCTCTGAACCACTATTGTTTATCCTAAGCCAGAGGAAAGCTAGATCATTTCAAAATCGAGATCGTTTATAAGAAGGGTGTATTGTTCATTTATGGGAAAAATTTTAAATTTACTGTGCTAGAAAAGTTCGTATCTTAAGTCTTTCGTTGACTTAATTTTGTTTAATTATCTTCAGTTTTTTTTTATTTTATAAAATTTATTATCGAAACATTTCAAACTAATATTAGGGTTCTGAGAAAAAATTTGTCAACGCTTCCGTCTTCGACAAATAGTTCAAAAAAGATTTGCTTCCGTTTCGTTCTTTGTCCTAAAGTTCCTAAGATTTTAAATCCCAAATTATTCTTCGGCAGAAAGTTCCTTGGACTTTTGTTCCCATTTTGTTATTTTCCAGAACGTTACGGGCACTATTGTTTTGTTCTCTTTTAAATGTTCCCGAAAATTTTGTTCGCATTTCGTTCTCTTTAGAAAAGTTGCACAGTGTTTTGTTCTTATATAATTCCCATAGAAAATATTCTCTACAGATTTGTTCTCACTTTCGTTCTTGTACAAAAACTCCTAAAGGTTTTGGTTTTTAAGAGTTACGAGAACCACATTTAGCTTCTCGACCCGTGTGTTTTTGTTACCAAATATTGTCTTTTTTCGGTTCTTAAATAAAAATTTTTTTTTTTAAGTGACATTGTGGCTCCAAAAAATAAATAAATAAACGTCGAACTTAAGTTCTTTCAAAAATATTTCATGAACAAATTCTTTAATTACAGAATTATCAATTATTAATTACTTCAAAGAAAGAATTGTTTCATACAGAAACGGAAACTACATAGTTTCTAACTATTTCTTACAATGTCCTTGAGTGCTGGAACATCCTAATTATGTGCATTTTTTGTTTATAAAGAGAGCCACTGAACATACATACACTAATGTTATTATTTTTATATTATGCGAAAACCCGTGGCATTGCAGCTCAACAAAGATCTGGCGAACAGCATCCAAAACGGCATTATCAGCTCGACGAAACCAACAAAAATAGCATTAGGTACATGCAAGCGGAAATAAGCTGCAGCTGCAACAACATTAGTGACAATAGAAAAGACAAGAGCAATAACAGCGCCAGCCAACCATGTCATCCATTTATATTAAGCAGATGCTAGTGCAATATCCAGTTACATTTGTAGTTGTGTGTACGTTTTTCTTTTTTTGTTATTTCAAGAATTGAAAACAATGTTGTTAAGGAAAATATGTCCTACACACACACACACACACGTACAGCTGGCAAGCCACACTTGACACCCGAACTAAGTCTCAACAGTGCTTCAAATCTTAGTAAATATACAGACACAAGACACTACCACGCACAAGCGCACACCTGGCAAATAATTGCACTGTAGGGACTCACACCCGCTTGCATATCAATGCAACAAATTCACACATTTTCCGAATGTTTATCCCGTTCTCCCTTTTACCTTAAAGCACCTCCTTTGCTTCTTCAATTTTTGTATGTGTTTCCACACAATGTTATGTATTTTCGAAATTGTTTCCAAGATGTCAATCTTGCTTATAGGATTTCCTCTGCGTGATTTGCAGTTTTTTTATAGCTTCCCTGGTTTTCTAAAGCTACAGCGCTCAACCACTTCCTTTTCTTCAACTTTTTTGTGCTTTTTAGTGAAATCAACGTTTAAGTATTCTCACTTTTTTTAAGGTTTCCTTGTGCTATTTTCTTTTTCTTTTTTCATACATTTTTATGTACCTTCAATATGTACATATATTTTTGTTGCTTTTTTCTCCACTTCCTTTTGATTCTTTAATTCTATTCATTTGTGTACATCACTCTTGATTTTTCTGCTTATCTCTTTGTCGTTTTAACTTGCTTTCTACTTGGCTCTTGCTCCATTTTCCACAGTAATTGGCACTTGATGCCGCACACCAGGACCAAACTATATACATATGTACATACAAAGCCATTCTTATTTTACAACAGCAAGCAGGTGATTTACACTACACTTTCGGCTGCACAAAAATGGTTGCATATCGAAATTTGTTGCCAACAAAAATTTTGCGTAGTCAATGAGCGCACAACAAGACTACCGAGTTTAAGGCAAATGTTGGTGCGCAGTTTACAGCGTGAGTGCGCGAAAGATGGAAAAGTGTCTTGCAAATAATTTTGCACTTTGGATTTTACTTTGTTACCTTTATGAATATGCACTTGAAGGTGCATATTTAGTTGTTGTTACTTGTTGGGGTTTTTCTTTCAGGTACACAAATTACCTTGATTTAATTTGTGATGTGGCAATTCAGGTGCTGTAGAGGAAAAGTAAGTGCGGTGAAAGGCTTAAGTTATCAAACGAAAAAATTTGTACTTAAACAAATTTTATTTATAGTTTATTCTCTTCCTTGGAACTAAATTGTGTGGCAAAAAAGTGCATACATACTACTTCTATACAGTGCAGGGCATTTACATGGGAGATGTTAGACCCTTTCCTCTTCTTCCTAGTCTCTACAGCTTCTGCAATATTTTCGGAAAGGCACGCTGAGCTTTTCTGCATGCTTACCTATACACTTCGTGACCTTTTTTGGACCCATTTAGGCCACTTCTGCCTGGAAAATCGACAATCGCCTTTTTTTGTATGAAAATTCACTAAATAGCAGCTTGCAACTGGCCAAAAGATATACTAATGCGTTCTTTAGCAGGAAGAATCTGCTTGGCCGTGCCTTGAAAGTGAGGTGAAGTCTGTTCTTGTACTTGGCCATATACTGTAGAGATAGGTGGCAGGGCAGTCCAGCGCAATCTTTGAGTAGCACGTCAAAGAGCTCAGAGCTTTGATTGCAGCGTGGCTGTCATTAAAAACGAAGTCGTTGATTCGGAGTTATCTCGGGAATTAACTGCAGTTGATCCGAATTAAGTCCTAGAGTTAATTCCCAAACTTAACTTGGATCAAGCGAAAATTCGATGACAACACTGACGAAAACTCAGAGAGCATAGAATGCAGAGAAAGTACAAAACAAGCATGGAGATATACCTTGTTCATCCGTAATGCAGTTACCATACTAATTCAGATAGGAATCCGGTTAAAATTGAATAATAACTTATTTGAATTAATACGATGACTGCATTACCGACGGACAAGGTGAATGTCCACGCTAAGTAAATTTGCTTCTTTGTGTTTTTCGCTCCCTGAGCAAAGAAATATGCAAACAAAGCAGCCAATTACTTCATTCGTGGCAGCCGAGTGGTGAAGGCTGCGTACTACAAGACTGCAGGTCCCAGGTTCGATCCTCAGTTTGAGCGATTGCCAAAAAAATGGTTATTTATTGTTACTTTATTTTTTTTTTTATTGTTTTATCTATATATTTAATTTTACCTTATTTTATTTTCGTTTGTTTTATTTTATTTCACTTTTCTTGTTGTTCGTTTAATTAAATTTTTAGAGTTAAATTTTTTTTTTTAAGTCAAACACAACCAATTAAAAACAACATAAAAAATATATAGAAGTTATAATTGAGTGAATAAAAAAAATTTCGAGGCACAATTTTGATCAGATTAATTGCGGCGTTAATCCGGATCAACGTTGCCGTCTGTCTATGCTTTTATACACATCTACATAGAACCCTCGCGGCATCAATAATGGCCTATTAAAGTACGTTGTTGAACGCGCCTTCAATATCCAAGAAAGCTACGACTAAGAAGTCGAGGGACTTCTCGATATAAGCGATAAGCTATGAAGTAGGGGCTCGCCGTAGACTTACCTTTTCGGTACGCATGTTGAACATCAGGCAATAGGCGCGTGTTGCTATGGCAAAGGATGGACTTCATTATCAAAGGGCAAATTAAATTAATGTTTGTTTAAATTTTCAGCACTTCTACCACCTCACTCTGCTCTATTTCTTTGTTTATATCCCTTAATGTACAATGAATTTTCTCAATTTATAAAACTTAAATGCAGTTTCATATTTCAAAGCATCTCTTAAGCATTTATTTTATATAGCAACATCATTTTATAATGAAAATTTCATTTCCTGCAAATATTTTCCAAAAAAATATTACTTACTCCAACAAGCATCCAAATCAATACAAACTCATTAAATAAATATCACAAAATATTTCGATATTTCCAAAGTCTAAAGAAAGATATTAAATTACATCGAAAAGCTAAAACGAAAGAAATGATGTTGAAAATCCAATAAATCTCGCAACCGGTCAAACACTCAAGTGGATAAGAGGAGCTGCCAGCAGCGAGCATTTTGAAATATGAATTTACTACGATCGGAGTAGCAGCAACAATAACTTAGCACAATGCAAAAGCTATCAAGAAATATACGAAACAGGAAATGTATGTAATGAACATTTACAAAGTAGTCTACTAAGTACATACATACATACATATGTACATGCGCATTTGAGCCATTCGCGTTTGCGTTCAAATCAATTTTGCTATTGTTTGCTGCCAAGTGGAAAAGTAGTGAAAGTCATATTACATACATAGCTACATACATATATAGGTATAAAAAGTGGCTAAAGCACGGCTTTATTGCTGAAATTTTCATTTTTATGGTTGAAAGTCAGCTAAATGAAAACTGTGGGAAAACTGCGAAAACCATTGCGAAACCAATAAAAATTATATTTCATTGCTAAAGTTGATGGAACAAATTACATACTCGTACATTGGTAATGGCAAATAAGATGCGGAGCAGTCATGGTGAATAAAAATGAAAAATGGTTCGTTCTCAACAGCAGTACCTAAATGTATGTAGTAAATATTAACGAAACTATGAGGAATAAAAAAAGGCATAGCACCACCGCGAATATGTGCATATCTGCACAAATACAAGCTGAAACTTTTTGGCGCAGAATTTGATGTGAGCGAACTCATGTGTGAAAAGTATTGTACTTAAGAAGGTATGTATGTATTTACGTGACATTTAGTTAGTATACAACAGCGACAAAATAGCATTGAACATATCTTTGTGAATACTGAAAACGAGTTCAAGGCCAAGATTTTTCTTTACAAATTTCGCAGTAAATTCTTATTCATATTTATATGCATACTCATATTCGTATTGGTATTCATAAAGGTAGTCATATTCATATCTAAATACATACGCATATTCATACTCATATTCAAACTCATATTCATATTAATATTCATACTCATATTCATATTCATTTTCATTTTAATAGGCATATTTAATTTATATTCATATTCATATTCATATACATATACATATTCATATGCATATTCATATTCATATTCATACTCATATTCATATTCATATTAATAATTCTAATAATAATAATAATTCAGATTCAAATGCTCATTTTTATATTCATAGCCATCTTAACATTTAATATGAAATTAATTTTAATTTTCATAATCATATTTATATTCATATTCATATTCAAATTCATTTTCATTCACTTATTCATATTCATATTCAGACTCATATGCATACTAATTTTTATACTCATATTAATATTCATATTCATATTCATATACATATTCATATTCATATTCATATTCATATTCATATGCATTTTAATATTCATACTCATATTCGCATTCGTATTTTTATCCGCATTCGTATTCATATTCATATTCGCATTGGTAAACATACGCATTATCACATTCACAACAAAATTTAATTCAGCTCAATTTTAATTTACCAAAATTAATAATCCACTAGCCGCCAAATTTTCCATAGATTTGCTAACGAAAAGCGAGTGAAATTTTCAACTTAATTATTCATTAGTTTAGTGATCAGCTTGCCATAGTTTGTAGACAAATATATTAATAGCCGAAAACCAGATGTTGCTCATTGTACCCAGAATCTCAAACTTATTTTACAAAAGTCATCTGCAACTTTCAGTCAAAATTCAACTGAGGTGGAATATTTGCATCTATGTATTTACATACATACCAAAGTTCAGTTCATTAAATAAGAAAGTTCGTCAACCAGTTTGCTTGTGAGGCCGGTTACTTTGTAAGAATATGCAGACAAACTTATTCTCACAAATTCCTACATACATCCATACCAACTACTTTAAAGGATTGCGTCATGTTTTCGCCAGTTTATTTGCTTTATGATTCTTCCTGGCATGTGCGTTGATACTTTTCTTGTTAAGAATATTTCGCAACTTCGCTTAAGAGTTGCAAAGCTCCAAGCCGCAGAGAATTCCACAATATTGTCGTTAAACTAGAAGTTAAACTTACATGTAAAATGCAAAAGAGCAAGGCGTGCTTGGGCATTTGTGCTTAGCAAACTTTTAGTTTAGATAATTTTCAATTAGTCCTGCTAAAATAATTTGCGCAAAAGAGTGAAGTTGATGCGAGAATGAAGTGCGAAAAGGATGAGTATCTAATAAATGGCTTGAGAGTTATAAGTAATTGCTAGTTTTTTTGACTTAAGAAAATAACACAAGGAGCGAGGTCAGGTCAACTAAAGTTCAAACCAAGTGAGAGGGGAAAAAATAAAAAAATTAAAAATTTGACGAGAAAATGTTTACTACGTTTTTTCCTTACTATTGGTTTTCTTTTTTTTTTATTTATTTTTTGTTTTTTTTTTAAGAGTTTTTATTTTTCAAATTTTGTTGTTTTTTTCTCGTTTTTATTTTACAGGGACCGACAAAAAAAAGGTATGACCGAAGATATGTAAATGTCGTTCTCACAGTTTTGTTCCCTAGAAAGCTTCAAAACCAAAACCGAAATCATAACAAAACTGTTGAGAACGGGATATGTATAAGAACGAAAACCATGTGGAACGTTCCCAAAGAGAACAAAATGCAAACAATACTTTTGGGAATATTTATAAGTGAACAACTTGGGAGCAAACGTTTCTTGGGCGTTTTGGATATGAATAAAACGGGAACTTTCTCTCGAAGAACAATTTGCCAACTAAAAACTCAGAAACTTTCCGACAGAGAAAGAAACGGGAACAAATATTCTCTGAACTATTCGCGAAGAAAGGAAGCGAGAATAAAATTTTTCTCATAGCGTTCCATTAGTTTCAAATGTTTGAATATTAAAATTAATCAAAAAAGAACTGAAACATTATTATGAAAATTGTGTTAACGAAGGACTTAAGACACGAAATTTTCTTGCACAGAAAATGGACTGCTCACCCTCATAATAAACGATCTGGAAGTTGAAATGATCCAGTTTTCCCCTGGCTTAGAATTAAAAATCGTGGTTCTCACTTAAACAATTTTTCATCTCAACACGCAGACTCCACTCTCACTTTTAAAGTAAAGTTCTCAAAACGTTTGTCCTCGTTTTGTTTTTATTTTGTTCTCATTGGAAACGTTCCCGAAAGTTTCTTTCTCATTCTGCTTTTCTACACAACGTTCCCGACAGTTTTGTTCGCATTTTGTTTTTTTTTTACGAAAAAGTTCCCGAATCGTTTGTTCTGATTTTGTTTCCGTTCACACTTCTCTCAATACTTTTGTTCCCGTTGGGCTCTGTTGTGGGAACGTTGTTGACATTACCCCTGGGATTCAGTAATTCAGTCTCATCTCAAGTCACCAAATTTGAGATTAGCAATTAGTGGCTATTTTTGTGACTTGAGACGATTTGGGTATTCAGAATGAGAAAGTCACAAAAAGTTCACCAAAAATGTGTGGTGAAATCAAACACAGACAATCAGCTGATAGTGTTTATGTATGCCTTTTACCCGCGCCGCGCAAAGAGTCGCAATGGCCGAGTGGTCAAAGCATTAGGATGGCAGCCGAGAGGGTCCGGGTTCAAGTCCTCCTCGGCCGTAGAGGATTTTTTATTTAGTATTTTTTTTATTTTTTTATTAGTTTTATTTTTTTATAGCAATCTTTAGATTTTAAAGTTTTAAAAACAAAAAAAAAATGTTTTTCAATACATTTGTATGATATTAATGCATTTTCGTTTATTTCCTAATGAAATTCTTGTTGAACAAATTTCCTCGCTTCACTTTCGCGTTTAATAAAATGGAAAGAAATAAGCTTTTCCTCCATACTTCTATTTTTGTGACCGGCTCTTAGCCAGCTGACAAATTAGTGACTTATTTTTGAGACTAGAGACGTGAGACAGCGTACTGAATACCAAATAGTCTCAAAATCCAAGTTCACCACCAAAAGTCACTATTAGTGACTAGAGACCGCTTACTGAATGCCAGGGTACATTTCGTTCTCGATCCCTGGTTTTTTTATTTCTGCATCTTCCAGCAGAGTATTTGTAGTTTAAAAATTCGTCAGAAAATGCTTCAGGCCTGGGTCATTTTTCCGACTATCGAAGAGTTTTTACAAAAGACATGATTATAGAGAATTTATAACGGATTCTCGCGAATAATAAAAATGCTTAAATATTTCGATTTATCTTCGATTTTTTTTTTACTTTTGCATTTATGGAATGAATGTAAATTTATTAAAAGTGGCTCCCAGGAGCCTTTTGCACTTAGGAGCCGGCTTGGCACATTTAGGTGCTAGATGAGGGGTGACATCAAGAGCCAGCATGAAGGGGGAAGAAGAGCGTAATAAAATTTCTTATACTTCGACTCTCATTACTAATAAATATGATGCTTTTAATGTATTTCTTACATCCCCTTTACCCTGAGAACTGCTTTACTTCTGGCGTAGCGCTTGCTGGCTCTTTGACTGCTTTAAGAGCCAAAACTCTGCCCGTCCCTGCAATAGACCAACGTTGACGTCTATGGTGTGTAGTTTTTCAAGTCTAAGCAGTAAATGCAAATGCCCGACAATTGGGGTGTTAAGCGTCGCAAGTGTGCAAGTGTCACAAATGAAGTACAAGTACAAAGGAAAACATATGCGCTACAGAAGAAAAACAAACTTTACACACACACACACATATGAACTTCGTTAGTTTTTGTGTAAATATTGATTACACTCAAACTGTATGTTTACCTTTTCTTTTTCAAGAAGAATACCTACCTACCACTGTCCACACAAAGAACAAGCTTAGTAAATGTATGTAAATAAATATTTGCATATGTGCTTACAAATATGAACTTAAGTAGGGACATATGAGAGTAAAGGAGTATAACCAAACTTTTCAGACACATTCACCGGTAACAAGTGGTGAGGCAGACCGTATGGTTGGAAAAACACTTTTCGGTGGCACTTGAGTAGGGAAAGTACAAAATATTTTTGTATGTGCGCGTGCTTTTTGTAATATATTTATATTTACATATGTGCAAATGTGTTACATTATTGAATTAGCGCCCTGTATCGCATACTAAGTAATAAAGTATACCATTATGCGGTGGAAATGAAATGAAAGTGAAATCAACAGACAAAAAGTAGTATCGATACAGGGCGTTAGCGACAAAATGTTCGATTTTCTATTTTTGACAGAAATCGATTTCTTACCACCATACGCACCAGCTGGCAAAATTTCATAGGCCGGCCTACGAAGTACCAAGTACAAAGTTATAGCGAAAGCAATTTTGGCTTAAGTGCTTAATTGTACTGTGTTTGTATTTTTTTTGTGGACGCAGTGTCGGTTAAGCTTTTTTCTCCGTGAAAAAATTTTCATTGCAGAGAGGGAATTGTAAGTTTTGAAGTGCCCCTATTTTTGACGTAGAATATGTCATACGGTTCGATATGGAGGCTATGTTGAAATGTGCTTATTGCCTGAACGCTAATGAAGCGATTTGAAAGAAAAGTGTGGCGTTTCAAAGAAAAAATTCCAAACCTATCGACAGATGTATTCTTGTAAGTAACCAATTCGGTTTCTGTCGTTAAAACAACGGTAAACATTGGCTTATTTTGGGGTAAATTTCGAGCCTTTAAAGTGCTCCAGCAGCTTATGATTTGCAGATTTAACTTTAATTTTCGGGATATAGAGCCTTTGGAGAAATAAAAATATTACCGTGTACAGATTTTATATAAATTCAACAAATATTGAGCATTTTAAGGCAAAAACTTGTTGAAAAAATTTTAAATTTTTTTTTATTACCAAAATGCACATGTTTTCATAAATCAAAAATTCAAGAGTTTTCTTTTCGTTTCATTCACTTTATGGAAGATTTTTCGGGAGGATCTTGCTTGGCGGGCTTATAAAATCCAACTCGTGCAAGAATTGAAGCCGAACGACCACCAAGCGCGGCGCTCGTTCAGGGAATAGACCCAAAACGAGATGGCCACCGATTCCGATTTTCACAAGAAAATTTTGTTCAGCGATGTAGCTCACTTGTGGTTGAATGGGTACGTTAATAAACAAAATTGTCGCATTTGTAGTAATGATAATCCAGACGCCGTTACATCCTCAAAAAGTCACTGTTTGTTTGTTGAATCATTGGTCCATATTTCTTCAAAAATGAAGCCGGCCATAATGTTACAGTCAGCCATGATTAATGACTTTTTCGTGCATTCGGCGCGTTATTGCTGACATACGGCCACAATTGCTGCAAAAAGTGGTCGAAAATTGGCCCTAAATCATTTTTAAAACACAATGGCAAACCCTTAAGCTAAATTCTTGACCATAACAATAAACTATATGCGTTTTATTTCTTCTTGAAAACCACATGTCTAAAAAAACACGCTTTATATACCTAGCCACAATCTTAACTTTCAGTAATTAACCTACACGTTGGTATCTACACTAATTACAGTGTTAATGAGAAAAAAAACGCCTACTGGAAAAATTTACTTTTTGTTGCTTATGCCCTTTTGGCGGGTAGGGCTCGATATATACATATATTTAGGCCTCTATGTGTTGGTGTATACATTTATTTATGAATTGCGAAACCATAAACTTATAAAGTTATATGCTAATATCAGCGGCGGATCTACGGGGAGGAGGAGACGGAAATAGGGGAAATTCGCCCCAGCCACAATTACTCCTTGACCTTAAAAATATGGTCAAAAATAGTGTTCTTCTTAAGAAACAATCAAAATCAACCAGATTTATTCAATAGCTATATATTTTCGTGAAAGGCAAGTACATAAGCTTTCGAAAACCACTTTGTTTCATATTAAAATGTGATTTTGTCGGAAGCGCAACAATTTATTAGTTAGCTCATACATACGTATATCTTATTGTTCAGTCGAGAAATGCATATTGAGTGGTGTGGTGAATTTCAACAACAAACTGAATATTTTTTACCGTACAAAAAAAATCATATTTATCAATTTGCGCAGCTTTGTAAATCTTTCGCAATTTGCTTGTCGAATTGTGCAAAAAAGAGCGAGTGTTTGTTTGTAAAAAAAAAAATAAATATTTTCACGCGCTCTAAAAAATAATTCAATAAATGCGTCTGCTGCCGACACGTAAGCAAATATTTGCCACTACATGCTGGTGGAAATTTTTGCGGCCATATTAATGGTTAGTCATACTGGCTGAACTGGTGAACCGCATGTTAATTTAGCTTTAATGCATAGCAACATATTTGCATGACTGAATGCCGCACAAGCAAATGCACTTAAGTGTGCCACTGGACGCATGCCACATGCCTTTATTTAGACAAGACACGTTAGTCCATGAGCTTGTATACATATACATGCAGCTTCCCCATTTTCAGTATTTGACTGCACATTAACCACTGCCCACAACAAATATGCCGGTAGCCAACAGGCAATGTGTCGCACTATAAATTAGTGGTTTTGTAGCACTGGCCATATATGTACATATACACACGCATAGTATCTACACACACACACACACACACAGACACTTTCTCGATTGGAAGTTCATTCGCTGTTTTGGTTGAGCACTGATTATTGCCACTTATTTGCTTGCCGAGCACTTTCACCTCCCCGACACTCAACGCCATTGCAGCCAGTCTGTCAGTCATTCAGCGGTATTCAGCGACAGTCAGCATTACGCAATGATGGCGCCTCCTGTATGACCTCATAAACAAATTTTCAAATTCATCAAGTGTAAATCCCTTGATTATGTCAGCATTATCAGAGGCGATGGTAGTGGCAATAAAATGCTGCTGTTGCCATTGCCTACGCCATCATTATGACATATGTACATACATTGCCTAGTACCATAAAGTGGTATGTCTGTAGGTCACTGTGTGCGTATATATTTGTATGCGTTCATTTGTCTCATTTCCATAAATTTATTCAGCATTCATACGCGCACGCACACACACACACGTGGTTGCATTTATTGCAAACAGTTAACAGCCTGCGAACACAAGCACTGGGAAAATCAATTCGCATACAATTCAAAATGTTACGTATACGCCACCACATGCCCACCTTCGAGTGGAATGCAATGAGTACAGTGTGTTTTTGACAGCAATGCGAAAGTCATTTGAAATTGGAACTCAGCTGTGAATAATGTAGTTTTTCTTTTAGAATTATCTTATGATTTAGCAAACAATTTTAGCACATGCTATTAAGCCCTTACAGCCGTTGTCCTGCTACAGGCTGCCTTCTATGTACCCGTAGTTCGAATTTTCTCGCTTCGGTGTTGTCGGATATTTGATGCATTTAACATGCATAGGCAGGACACATATGTGTGAGATATTTATGCTAAGGTTTCATTTGATAACGAGCTTTCCAGAAGATTGTTTAGTATCTACGATTGAAAAAAAAAAAAAACTGATTTCGGTTCGATTGATATCAACGAACATAATGACGCATCAGTTTTAAAACCCCAATGGGAACGCTCAATGAGAACGTAATATTATTAGTCAGGGAACGGCTTAGTGAAACATATTGGTGTACGTCCTTAGGTAGGTAGAAATCAGTTGCTTAGATATTCTTGAGTATGTTAGGTACATTAGTAAAAGTTAGTTTTTTTAATCCTCTTGGTTTCTTTAGTTTGGGTCTTTGTTCTCTTGTTATTTGCTAATAAATTTAGGCGTTGTTATTTTCAGTAGTGTACATTTGGTTTTTTTCTTGACATATGGTTGGCCATATGGTTCAGGTATGTTAAATGATTTTAGTATTTTATTTTTTTTTTTGTAGTATCTTATATGTTCACGATACGTTCACGTTTTTATGTTGCGCTCTATTCGCCTTATATACATATATGTGACATTAATAATAATAATAATAGATTGGCTCTTACACATATGTTAGTGTTTG
>NW_023458561.1:44559856-44561065 GCF_013731165.1 Rhagoletis pomonella | reverse complement strand
CAGGCGCTGCGGAGTGGAAGCGCGCACTGCTTACCACTACACCACAGTGACATTATCAAGTCTATTTATGTACACCTTGCAAGCTTATATACAAATTGCACGCCTTAGATAATTTATGTGACGCTTTGGTAGCCATCGTGGTCCACTTTATTTCATTTTAATAACCTTAGTATAGTGCTTATCATAACTACACGATGCCCGCATGTTGACAACTTTTTGTTATTTTTTTCCATTACTTATTTTCTAATTAAAATATATAAGTTTTAAGCCATGTACAAAAATTCAAAAATAAATCATAAAATTTCACACCTTTTGTTCAGAATTTTTAGAAAAATCGAATATAATAAATTGTGAGATTGTAGATAACGTTGAACTTCGGCGTTTTATTTTGCTGACGTTAGGCATTTCCTTCCATACAAAGTATGTTAAATTTATTTTTTTTCAGAGCGAGTCCTTTTTCTAGCATTATGATTTAAGGCTGCTTGCATTCCCGTCCTTCGTTTGAAATTTTTTTGATTTTTCGGGATTTTTCCGTTGGAAAATATCCGGCTTCATCTTGCCAGCTACTCGGACTTTCGCGGGAGATCAACTCTTGTAATCTCTTAAGGGATATATAGGAAAAAATCTACTTGTAAGTATACAGAAGCGGCGCAATGATTTTCGATTTAGTCTGCTTGCAGATTTCACGAGAGTAACACCATGCTTAGCCGTTGAGTAAATTTTGTTCGTAAAAATTAATTTCTTAGTTAATTATTCCTACCTACAATGTATTTATATATTATTTAGATTTTAAAAATGGGCAAAGTAAGTTTAAATTTTTATGAGCATTTTCTATTAATGCGCAAATAACGACGCACTTTTTTTACAATTATAGAACTGTGGCGACTGTTAATCGGAGCGACAAAATGGGGCTGTGTTGTGGTGTGCCCATTTATGCTTTAAGGCCTTCAAGACACGCTATGAGTCTACTATGCTGCTGTATTGTTGGAAAACAAACTTTGAAATGCATCATGCCTTTCGTGGCTTATACCCAGGAATTTTAAAAACTATTACGATTGATTTGGTAATGCCGACTGGCTTTTTATATTTACGAAAACTCTACTTAGGGCCGTTTTTTGAGGTAGCTGTTAAAATTTATTTACCCCTTAAACACATTTCAAACATCAGAAAAACATTTGCATTTAAAGGGCAGATACATTTTTAAATCTA
>NW_023458561.1:44516428-44559756 GCF_013731165.1 Rhagoletis pomonella | reverse complement strand
TACTAATGCATGAAAATCCTAACCTCAAAAAAATCACCCGTTAGAGATCTTGTTAAAAATCGAATAGACCGTACGGTCACGTCATCCCTAATCGGGCTAATAGACTAGGTAATCCCGCGTCTGAGTTTCGAAAGGCCTCTTTAAGCTACAATAGAGGTTGAGCGTTGGTGTTGGGGCATGGTGTTGAAAGGGAATGCAACGCACATCAACACAGATGATTAAAAAATGGACGAAAGAGTTGAGGCTGCATTCAGAGGTACTTTAAGTTACCAGATCATTGCAGTATCTGTAAGGCAAATGAAAATTTTACATCGACAATCACGCGGTCATTAAGGCTCTACTTACATAAAAAAACAAATTCTACTACCGTCGTGGACTGTAAGGAGGCTGTAAGAAGGCTATTTGTGGCTAAAAACGTCCACCTAAATTGGGTCCCATGACACAGGTTTGTGTGGAGTTAATGGGACTACCAATTCCTCTTCGCTAGTGTCCAGCAGTCAGCAGGAAAAGCATTTATTTATAAGTCGTAACCGTATCTGGAAACGCTATGATCGATATATTCAAATATGTGAGACCTTTAATGGTTAGCCAGCATAACTCAACCTGACCACTCACCATCGAATAGTCTGAAAATCTTCTTACCGAAATCAATGGAAAAGTGGCTTTTTTTCCTTTTTCCTTTGTGACTTTTTAATAAGCGGAGTTTTCAAAAAATATAAAAAGAAGTTGTTCGAAAGAGAAAAACTAGTCAAAAATCAAAAATGAAGGGTTTAGCCAAATAGTTTTTTGTGAGTGGTTAATTTAAAAGGTCGAAGAAAAGCGGTTATTCCGTTAAACATATGTACACATACCTACTAATATTTCAGGAAAAAATACCACAGATTAATATCCAGATACAGCCACCTAAGTTTACACGCCCAACGCTATAAAAAGTTATACAGAGTCTTTTCGAGTAAAGGTTTATTTAATTATCATCTTATTGTGCATTTGACATTAAAAAACGTAGCTTTACTTTATGCAGATATTTTTCTCCAAAAAAGTGAATATACCTGATTAGTACAATTAAAACGAATTATTTGATTCGTGAAACAAAATCCGATTATCTTGACAAAAGTCTACTCATTTTAAGTCAGCCATTTGTTTTCTCTTTTAGGAAAGTGTGCAAATTTTTAAAGGTCGATATGTATGTAGAATTGGATGTACATAAGTATTATACCTGCGCTTGACTTCCGTTGAATCCATGTCGCGTAAAGGAAATTTAATTATACGTAAATAAGTGACATACCACTGGCAAAAATTAAATGACAACAACATCAACAATAACTCAATAACAGCATTGTAAATTTTCGGCGGAAAACAGACTTGCAAATAAAGCACAAATACGTTTATATAGTATATATTCGTACAGCAATCCATTTACTCGATTGACTAAGATTGAGTGCGACGTTTTCATCGTACGGTGGGACAATTTGTAAAGTATTTCGATGAGTATACATAAGAGCAATTTGACATAGCTATAAATTTAGTATTGAGAGTAATTGAAAATAATTTTGATAAAGGTCTTTTTCCAAAATAAAGTCACCTCTTGCCATGATTTACGATATTCATTAGTTAAGCCTTTCAACTCAAAGTTTCCAATTCATGTTTTAATGGCAAATAATTTTGGATTTTGTTGTTAAGTCTACAGAAAAAAAGTTCTTTCAGACCGCTAAGGCTGATTGGTTGGAGGGCATTGTATCACTCCCTAAGACCTGTGTTCAATAATTTGTCCGAGCAACATCTAAATTAGAAAAAGTTTTTTTTAACAGCGGCCGCCAATCGCCTGGAAATGGCAAACCTTCGCGTAATTTCGCCTTGCAAACCATCAGTATTTAGAAGGGTTTAAAACATTAAGGGCCGTTTTCTCAAGTAGATTTAAAAATGTATCTGCCCTTTAAATGCAAATGTTTTTCTGATCTTTTAAATGTGTTTAAGGGGTAAATAAATTTTAACAGCTACCTCAAAAAATGGCCCTAAGTAGAGTTTTCGTAAATATAAAAAGCCAGTCGGCATTACCAAATCAATCGTAATAGTTTTTAAAATTCCTGGGTATATGCCACGAAAGGCATGATGCATTTGAAAGTTTGTTTTCCAATAATACAGCAGCACAGTATACTCATAGCGTCTTGAAGGCCTTAAAGCATAAATGGGCACACCAACACAGCCCCATTTTGTCGCTCCGATTAACAGTCGCCAAAGTTCTATAATTGTAAAAAAGTGCGTCGTTATTTGCGCACTAATAGAAAATGCTCTTAAAAATTTAAACTTAATTTGCCCATTTTTAAAATCTAAATAATATATAAATACATTGTAGATAGGAATAATTAACTAAGAAATAAATTTTTACGAACAAAATTTACTCAACGGCGAAGCATGGTTCTGAAATGAATCTGCAAGCAGACTGAATCGAAATTCATTGCGCCGCTTCTGTGTACTTACAAGTAGGTTTTTTCCTATATATCCCTTAAGAGATTACAAGAGTTGATCTCATTCAGTAAAAAGCGGCGCGCGAAAGTCCGAGTAGCTGGCAAGATGAAGCTGGATATTTTCCAACGGAAAAATCCCGAAAAAGCAAAAAAAAATTCAAACGAAGGACGGGAATGCAAGCAGCCTTAAATCATAATGTTAGAAAAAGGACTCGCTCTGAAAAAAAATAAATTTAACATACTTTGTATGGAAGGAAATGCCTAACGTCAGCAAAATAAAACGCCGAAGTTCAACGTTATCTACAATCTCACAATTTATTATATTCGATTTTTCTAAAAATTCTGAACAAAAGGTCTGAAATTTTATGATTTATTTTTAAATTTTTGTACATGGCTTAAAACTTGTATATTTTAATTAGAAAATAAGTAATGGAAAAAAATAACAAAAAGTTTTCAACATGCGGGCATCGTGTAGTTATGATAAGCACTATACTAAGTTTATTAAAATGAAATAAAGTGGACCACGATGGCTACCAAAGCGACACATAAATTATCTAAGGCGTGCAATTTGTATATAAGCTTGCAAGGTGTACATAAATAGACTTGGTAATGTCACATATATGTATATAAGGCGAATAGAGCGCAACATAAAAACGAGGTATCGTGAACATATAAGATACTACAAAAACAAAAAAATACTAAAATCATTTAACATACCTGAACCATATGGCCAACCATATGGCAAGAAAAAAACCAAATGTACACTACTGAAAATAACAACGCCTAAATTTATTAGAAAATAACAAGAGAACAAATACCCAAACTAAAGAAACCAAGAGGATTAAAAAACTAACTTTTACTAATGTACCTATCATAATCAAGAATATCTAAGCAACTGATTTCTACCTACCTAAGGACATACACCAATATGTTTCACTAAGCCGTTCTCTGACTAATAATATTACGTTCTCATTGAGCCATTAATTCGAGTTTAACGTTTTGAGTTTATGAACTACCGTCAAGCGTTCACATTGGGGTGTTGCAACTGATGCGTCATTATGTTCTGTTCGTTGATATAAATCGAACCGAAATCAGTTTTTTTTTTTCAATCGTAGATACTAAAAAATCTTCTGGAAATTTCGTTATCAAATGAAACCTTAGAATAAATATCTCACACATATGTGTCTTCCTTATGCATGTTAAATGCATCAAATATCCGACAACACCGAAGCGAGAAAATTCGAACTACGAGTACATAGGCGGCCTGTAGTAGGACAACGTCTGTGAGGGCTTAATAGCGTGTGCTAAAATTGTTTGCTAAATCATAAGATAATTCTAAAAGAAAAATTACATTATTCACAGCTGAGTTCCCGTTTGAAATGACTCTCGCATTGCTGTCAAAAAAACACACTGTACTCATTGCATTCCACTCGAAGGTGGGCATGTGGTGGCGTATACGTAATATTTTGAATTGTATGCGAATTGATTTTCTCAGTGCTTGTGTTCGCAGGCTGTTAACTGTTTGCAATAAATGCAGCCACGTGTGTGTTTGCGTGCGCGTATGAATGCTGAATAAATTTATGGAAATGTGACAAATGAACGCATACAAGTATATACGCACACAGTGACGCACAGACATACCACGTTATGGTACTAGGCAATGTATGTACATTAGACTGCATCACTCCCCATACAAAAAAAAATCGGTACTATTTTTCCATTGGAATTATAAAATCTATTATATTTTAAGACGTCCACCAAAATATTTCGGAAAAATATTAAGATTTAAGTGAGCTGGACCGATTTGAAAATACCCCAAAAATGGAGTTTTTTATGACTAAAAATATTTTCTTGAAGATTTTTTTTTGAAAAAATCCCCTCAAATGACAAAACGGTTTAAGCTTAAAATATTTGCATAAAAATATTTAAAAAAAATGTAAAAAAATGTTGAACGGAATCGTATTGATGAGATTTTTGATGCTGTTTTTTTAACTTTTTTCAAAGATTGGTATAGGAAAAACTTGAATAACTGATCCTAAAGTCTTCCGATTTAGACTTAAGAGGTGTCATTAGAAATGCATTTCCTCACCCTTTTTATTTCTTTGCTAATAAACTCATTCAAAGGATAGAAGAGAAAGGTGGGATGGACGAACATCATTCAAAGTTGAACTAAGATGTTTTGGTATTCGAAAAAACAAGATGGGACACGAATGACGTTTTTTTGGCCAAAAATAAAAACAGTATGAAAAACCTTTCTACTGAGATCCCACAAGTCTAAATCAGAACATTGCCAGTTATTCAAGTTTTTCGTAAACCAATCTTTGAAAAAAGTAAAAAAACAGCATCAAAAATCTCATTCTTACGATTCCGTTGAAAAGATTTTTAAATATTTTTATGCAGTTTTTTAAGCTTAATCTAGTTTGTCATCTGAGGGGACTTTTTTCAAAAAGTTCTTTAAGAAACCCTTTTTATTCATAAAAAACTTCATTTTTGGAGGTATTTTCAAATCGGTCCAGCTCGCTTAAATCTTAATATTTTTCCGAAATATTTTGGTGGACGTCTTAAAATATAATAGATTTTGTAATTCCGGCGGAAAACCCGCCATTTTTTTGGTGATGCAGTCTAATGTACATATGTCATGATCATGGCGTAGGCAATGGCAACAGCAGCATTTTATTGCCACTACCATCGCCTCTGATAATGCTGTCATAATCAAGGGATTTACACTTGATGAATTTGAAAATTTGTTTATGAGGTCATACAGGAGGCGCCATCATTCCGTAATGCTGACTGTCGCTGAATACCGCTGAATGACTGACAGACTGGCTGCAATGGCGTTGAGTGTCGGAGAGGTGAAAGTGCTCGGCAAGCAAATAAGTGGCAATAATCAGTGCTCAACCAAAACAGCGAATGAACTTCCAATCGAGAAAGTGTCTGTGTGATACTATGCGTGTGTATATGTACATATATGGCCAGTGCTACAAAACCACTAATTTATAGTGCGACACATTGGCTGTTGGCTACCGGCTGTTGGTATTTTCGCATACTTGTTGTGGGCAGTGGTTAATGTGCAGTCAAATACTGAAAATGGGGAAGCTGCATGTACATATATGTATACAAGCTCATGGACTAACGTGTCTTGTCTAAATAGAGGCATGTGGCATGCGTCCAGTGGCACACTTAAGTGCATTTGCTTGTGCGGCATTCAGTCATGCAAATATGTTGCTATGCATTAAAGCTAAATTAACATGCGGTTCACCAGTTCAGCCAGTATGACCGATCTAACTAACCATTAATTTGGCCGCAAAAATTTCCACCAGCATGTAGTGGCAAATATTTGCTTACGTGTCGGCAGCAGACGCATTTATTGCATTATTTTTTAGAGTGCGTGAAAATATTTATTTCTTTTTTTTTACAAACAAACACTCGCTCTTTTTTTGCACAATTCAACAAGCAAATTCCGAAGGATTTACAAAGCTGCGCAAATTGATAAATATGATTTTTTTTTGTACGGTAAAAAATATTCAGTTTGTTGTTGAAATTCACCACACCACTCAGTATGCATTTCTCGACTGAATAATAAGATATACGTATGTATGAGCTAACTAATTAATTGTTGCGCTTCCGACAAAATCAACATTTTAATATGAAACAAAGTGGTTTTCGAAAGCTTATGTACTTGCCTTTCACGAAAATATATAGCTATTGAATAAATCTGGTTGATTTTGATTGTTTCTTAAGAAGAACACTATTTTTGACCATATTTTTAAGGTCAAGGAGTAATTGTGGCTGGGGCGAATTTCGCCTATTTCCGTCTCCTCCTCCCCGTAGATCCGCCTATGATATTAGCATATAATTTTATAAGTTTATGGTTTCGCAATTCATAAATAAATGTATACACCAACACATAGAGGCCTAAATATATATATATATCGAGCCCTACCCGCCAAAAGGGCATAAGCAACAAAAAGTAAATTTTTCCAGTAGGCGTTTTTTTCTCATTAACACTGTAATTACTGTAGATACCAACGTGAAGGTTAATTACTGAAAGTTAAGATTGTGGCTGGGTATATAAAGCGTGTTTTTTTAGACATGTGGTTTTCAAGAAGAAATAAAACGCATATAGTTTATTGTTATGGTCAAGAATTTAGCTTAAGGGTTTGCCATTGTGTTTTAAAAATGATTTAGGGCAATAAATTCCAGCCGAGAGGCCCAATTTTCGACCACTTTTTGCAGCAATTGTGGCCGTATGTCAGCAATGACGCGCCGATTGTTATCTTCCAAGGCTTCAATTGTCTCGGGCTTATCTGCGTAGACAAGCGACTGCACATAACTCCACAAAAAATAGTCCAGCGGTGTTAAATCGTACGATCTTGGAGGCCACGCCACAGTCCCACGACGCGAGATAATGCGCTCACCAAAAGTTTCCTGCAATAAATTGATTGTTTTGTTGGCTGTATCAAAATCTTCCAATTCAAGCACGAAAAAGTCATTAATCATGGCTCTCATGGCCCATTGATTGTAACATTATGGCCGGCTTCATTTTTGAAGAAATATGGACCAATGATTCCTTCTGCCCATAGAGCACACAAAACAGTGACTTTTTGAGGATGTAACGGCGTCTGGATTATCATTACTACAAATGCGACAATTTTGATTATTAACGTACCCATTCAACCAAAAGTGAGCTACATCGCTGAACAAAATTTTCTTGTGAAAATCGGAATCGGTGGCTATCTCGTTTTGGGTCTATTCCCTGAACGTGCGCCGCGCTTGGTGGTCGATCGGCTTCAATTCTTGCTCGAGTTGGATTTTATAAGCCCGCGAAGCAAGATCCTGCCGAAAAATCTTCCGTAAAGTGAATGGGCACGCAGCTCCAATTGTAGCGCGCGATGCCGGATAGATGGATGGAAACGAAAGGAAAACTCTTGAATTTTTTATTTATGAAAACAAAAACAAAATCATTCGGGCGGTTTTCGAGCATCTTGGTAATAAAAAAAAATGTAAAATATTTTCAACAAGTTTTTGCCTTAAAATGCTCAATATTTGTTGAATTTATATAAAATCTGTACACGGTAATATTTTTATTTCTCCAAAGGCTCTATATCCCGAAAATGAAAGTTAAATCTGCAAATCATAAGCTGCTGGAGCAATTTAAAGGCTCAAAATTTACCCCAAAATAAGCCAATGTTTACCATTGTTTTAACGACAGAAACCGAATTGGTTACTTACAAGGATATATCCGTCGATAGGTTTGGAATTTTTCCTTTGAAACGCCACACTTTTCTTTCAAATCGCTTCATTAGCTCTCGGGCAATAAGCACATTTCAGCATAGCCTCCATATCGAACCGTATGACGTATTCTACGTCAAAAATAGGGGCACTTCAAAACTTACAATTCCCTCTCTGCAATGAAAAATTTTTCACGGAGAAAAAAGCTTAACCGACACTGCGTCCACAAAAAAAAATACAAACACAGTACAATTAAGCACTTAAGCCAAAATTGCTTTCGCTATAACTTTGTACTTGGTACTTCGTAGGCCGGCCTATGAAATTTTGCCAGCTGGTGCGTATGGTGGTAGGAAATCGATTTCTGTCAAAAATAGAAAATCGAACATTTTGTCGCTAACGCCCTGTATCGATACTACTTTTTGTCTGTTGATTTCACTTTCATTTCATTTCCACCGCATAATGGTATACTTTATTACTTAGTATGCGATACCTGGCGCTAACTTCAATAATGCTACACATTTGCACATATGTAAATATAAATATATTACAAAAAGCACGAGCACATACAAAAATATTTTTTACTTTCCCTACTCAAGTGCCACCGAAAAGTTTTTTTCAACCCATACGGTCTGCCTCACCACTTGTTACCGGTGAATGTGTCTGAAAAGTTTGGTTATACTCCTTTACTCTCATATGTCCCTACTTAAGTTCATATTTGTAAGCACATATGCAAGTACTTATTTACATACATTTACTAAGCTTGTTCTTTGTATGGACAGTGGTAGGTAGGTATTCTTCTTGAAAAAGAATAAGTAAACATACAGTTTGAGTGTAATCAGTATTTACACAAAAACTAACGAACTTCATATGTGTGTGTGTAAAGTTTGTTTTTCTTCTGTAGCGCATATGTTTTCCTTTGTACTTGTACTTCATTTGTGACACTTGCGACGCTTAACGCACCAATTGTCGGGCATTTGAATTTACTGCTTAGACTTGAAAAACTACACACCATAGACGTCAGCGTTGGTCTATGGCAGGGATGGGCAGATTTTAGGCTCTTAAAGCAGTCAAAGAGCCAGCAAGCGCTACGCCAGAAGTAAAGCAGTTCTCAGGGTAAAGGGGATTTAAGAAATACATTAAAAGCATCATATTTAATAGTAATGAGAGTCGAAGTATGAGAAATTTTATTACGCTCTTCTTCCGCCTTCATGCTGGCCCTTGATGTCACCCCTCGTCTAGCACCTAAATGTGCCAAGCCGGCTCCTAAGTGCAAAAGGCTCCTGGGAGCCATTTTGCCCATCTCTAGTCAATGGGAATTTAATGCGTGCTTTGCGTATGAATATGAAGAATATTTATTCAAGTGGGCATTAAAGTTAGAGTTTTAAATAAAAAATAATTAAAATGTAAAAAGCAAAAAAATGCGATAGAAATTTTATTAAATTTACATTCATTCCATAAATGCAAATGTAAAAAAAAATATAAGATAAATCAAAATATTTAAGCATTTTTATGGAGGAAAAGTTTATTTCTTTCCATTTTATTAAACGCGAAAATGAAGCGAGGAAATTTGTTCAACAAGAATTTCATTAGGAAATAAACGAAAATGCGTTAATATCATACAAATGTATTGAAAATTTTTTTTTTTTTTTTGTTTTTAAGACTTTAAAATCTAAAGATTGTTATAAAAAAATAAAACTAATAAAAAAATACTAAATAAAAAATAAAATAAAAAATCCTCTACGGCCAAGGAGGACTTGCACCCGGACCCTCTCGGCTGCCATCCTAATGCTTTGACCACTCGGCCATTGCGACTCTGCGCGGCGCGGGTAAAAGGCATACATAAACACTATCAGCTGATTGTCTGTGTTTGCTTTCACCACACATTTTTGGTGAACTTTTTGTGACTTTCTCCTTCTGAATACCCAAATCGTCTCAAGTCACAAAAATAGCCACTAATTGCTAATCTCAAATTTGGTGACTTGAGATGAGACTGAATTACTGAATCCCAGGGGTAATGTCAACAACGTTCCCACAACAGAGCCCAACGGGAACACAAGTATTGAGAGCAGTGTGAACGGAAACAAAATCAGAACAAACGATTCGGGAACTTTTTCGTAAAAAAACAAAATGCGAACAAAACTCTCGGGAACGTTGTGTAGAAAAGCAGAATGAGAAAGAAACTTTCGGGAACGTTTCCAATGAGAACAAAATAAAAACAAAACGAGGACAAACGTTTTGAGAACTTTACTTAAAAAGTGAGAGTTGGGTCTGCGTGTTGAGATGAAAAGTCGTTTCAGTGAGAACCACGATTTTTAATTCTAAGCCAGTTGAAAACTGGATCATTTCAACTTCCAGATCGTTTATTATGAGGGTGAGCTGTCCATTTTCTGTGCAAGAAAATTTCGTGTCTTAAGTCCTTCGTTGACACAATTTTCATAATAATGTTTCAGTTCTTTTTTGATTAATTTTAATATTCAAACATTTGAAACTACTGGAACGCTATGAAAAAAATTTTATTCTCGCTTCCTTTCTTCGCGAATAGTTCAGAGAAGATTTTTGCCCGTTTCTTTCTCTGTCGGAAAGTTTCTGAGTTTTTAGTTCGCAAATTGTTCTTCGAGAGAAAGTTCCCGTTTTATTCATATCCAAAACGCCCAAGAAACGTTTGCTCCCAATTTGTTCGCTTATAAATATTCCCAAAAGTATTGTTTGCATTTTGTTCTCTTTGGGAACGTTCCACAGGGTTTCGTTCTTATACATATCCCGTTCTCAGCAGTTTTGTTATGATTTCGGTTTTGGTTTTGAAGCTTTCTAGGGAACAAAACTGTGAGAACGACATTTGCATATCTTCGGTCATACCTTTTTTTCTCGGTCCCTGTAAAATAAAAACGAGAAACAAGTAAGAAAGTCTAAGTTCGGCCGAACATTAAATACCCGGCGCAAGTATTAAATGTATGTTTTTTCACCCTTCCGAAACCTTCCGCTAGATGGTAAGCCGAGATGTATCAATTTTGAGTAAATTAGCGTCCTTCAATTTCGAAATATTGAAGTTTCAAGCATTTCTTAAATTTACCGTTATATGAGAATCGGCCGTTATTTTAGTCCGATTTCAATAATTTTCAACGTTTTGCTTACACGTGGCAAGTACAATAACCATACCGAGTTTGGTACAAATTGGTAGAACGGTTACCAGTATACTTATATGTGATCATAAGTGGGCGGTGCCACTCCCATTTTCCAAAATTTTACCATAAACGTATTTCTTGGTAAAGAATTGTTGCAAGCATCAATTTTGAATAAATTAGCTTCAATATTTAATGATTTATCGAAGATTTTGTATTTCTCTAAATTACCGTTATATGGGATGTGGGCGTGGTTATTGTCCGATTTTAAAAAGTTTCGGCGGTTTTTTATGCTGTACCAAGGCCAACAACTGCGCCAAGTTTGGAAGAAATTGGTGGAGCGGTTACCAAGATATACACATGTAACCATAAGTGGGCGTGGCTACGCCCATTTTCCAAAAATTTATAATATTCTTATTTTTCGTCTAAAACTTATTATAAATATCAATTTTGAGTGAATAATCTCCAGTAGTTACTAAAATATTGCAGTTTTCGTATTTCTGAAAATTACCGTTATATGGGAAGTAGGCGTGGTTATTGAGCGATTTTAAAAATTTTCGGCCATTTGGTATGTTATGCAAAGGCCAACAACTGTGCCAAGTTTGGAAGAAATTGGTGGAGCGGTTACCAAGATATACACATGTAACCATAAGTGGGCGTGGCTACGCCCATTTTCCAAAAATTTATAATATTCTTATTTTTCGTCTAAAAATTATTGTAAATATCAATTTTGAGTGAATTATCTTCAGTAGTTACTAAAATATCGCAGTTTTCGTATTTCTGGAAATTACCGTTATATGGGAAGTGGGCGTGGTTAAAGTCCGATTTCGCCCATTTTCAATACCAACCTACCTTGGATTAAGGGAAACCTACATACCAAATTTCGTTGAGATATCTCAATTTTTGCTCGAGTTATCGTGTACACGGACAGACGGACAGACGGACGGACAGACAGACATGGCTTAATCGATTTCTTTTTTCATCCTGATCATTTATGTATACATTTGTCTATATCTATCTCGATTCGTTTTGCCTGTTACAAACAACCGTTATGTGAACAAAATTAATATACCCTTGTGCACAAGTGCGCTCGGGTATAAAAAACAACAAAATTTGAAAATTAAAACTCTTTAAAAAAAAAAACAAAAAAAAAAGGAAAACCAATAGTAAGGAAAAAACGTAGTAAAAATTTTGTCGTCAAATTTTTAATTTTTTTCCCCTCTCACTTGGTTTGAACTTTAGTTGACCTGACCTCGCCCCTTGTGTTAATTTTTTAAGTCAAAAAAACTAGTAATTACTTATAACTCTCAAGCCATTTATTAGATACTCATCCTTTTCGCACTTCATTCTCGCATCAACTTCACTCTTTTGCGCAAATTATTTTAGCAAGACTAATTGAAAATTATCTAAACTAAAAGTTTGCTAAGCACAAATGCCCAAGCACGCCTTGCTCTTTTGCATTTTACATGTAAGTTTAACTTCTAGTTCAACGACAATATTGTGGAATTCTCTGCGGCTTGGAGCTTTGCAACTCTTAAGCGAAGTTGCGAAATATTCTTAACAAGAAAAGTATCAACGCACATGCCAGGAAGAATCATAAAGCAAATAAACTGGCGAAAACATGACGCAATCCTTTAAAGTAGTTGGTATGGATGTATGTAGGAATTTGTGAGAATAAGTTTGTCTGCATATTCTTACAAAGTAACCGGCCTCACAAGCAAACTGGTTGACGAACTTTCTTATTTAATGAACTGAACTTTGGTATGTATGTAAATACATAGATGCAAATATTCCACCTCAGTTGAATTTTGACTGAAAGTTGCAGATGACTTTTGTAAAATAAGTTTGAGATTCTGGGTACAATGAGCAACATCTGGTTTTCGGCTATAAATGTATTTGTCTACAAACTATGGCAAGCTGCTCACTAAACTAATGACTAATTAAGTTGGAGGAAATTTCATTCGCTTTTCGTTAGCAAATCTATGGAAAATTTGGCGGCTAGTGGATTATTAATTTTGGTAAATTAAAATTGAGCTGAATTAAATTTTGTTGTGAATGTGATAATGCGTGTGTTTACCAATGCGAATATGAATATGAATACGAATGCGGATAAAAATACGAATGCGAATATGAGTATGAATATTAAAATGCATATGAATATGAATATGAATATGAATATGAATATGTATATGAATATGAATATGAATATTAATATGAGTATAAAAATTAGTATGCATATGAGTCTGAATATGAATATGAATAAGTGAATGAAAATGAATTTGAATATGAATATGAATATAAATATGATTATGAAAATTAAAATTAATTTCATATTAAATGCAAATAAGTATGAGTATGAATATAAATATAAAGATGGCTATGAATATAAAAATGAGCATTTGAATCTGAATTATTATTATTATTAGAATATGAATATGAGTATGAATATGAATATGCATATGAATATGAATATGTATATGAATATGAATATGAATATAAATTAAATATGCCTATTAAAATGAAAATGAATATGAATATGAGTATGAATATTAATATGAATATGAGCTTGAATATGAGTATGAATATGCGTATGTATTTAGATATGCATATGACTACCTTTATGAATACCAATACGAATATGAGTATGCATATAAATATGAATAAGAATTTACTGCGAAATTTGTAAAGAAAAAATCTTGGCCTTGAACTCGTTTCCAGTATTCTCAAAGATATGTTCAATGCTATTTTGTCGCTGTTGTATACTAACTAAATGTCACGTAAATACATACATACCTTCTTAAGTACAATACTTTTCACACATGAGTTCGCTCACATCAAATTCTGCGCCAAAAAGTTTCAGCTTGTATGCATGCAGATATGCACATATTCGCGGTGGTGCTATGCTTTTTCTTATTCCTCATAGTTTCGTTAATATTTACTACATATGTACATTTAGCTACTGCTGTTGAGAACGAACCATTTTTCATTTTTATTCACCATGACTGCTCCGCATCTTATTTGCCATTACCAATGTACGAGTATGTAATTTGTTCCATCAACTTTAGCAATGAAATATAATTTTTATTGGTTTCGCAATGGTTTTCGCAGTTTTCCCACAGTTTTTATTTAGCTGACTTTCAACCATAAAAATGAAAATTTCAGCAATAAAGCCGTGCTTTAGCCACTTTTTATACCTATATATCTAGCTATGTATGTAATATGACTTTCACTACTTTTCCACTTGGCAGCAAACAATAGCAAAATTGATTTGAACGCAAACGCGAATGGCTCAAATGCGCATGTACATATGTATGTATGTATGTACTTAGTAGACTACTTTGTAAATGTTCATTACTTACATTTCCTGTTTCGTATATTTCTTGATAGCTTTTGCATTGTGCTAAGTTATTGTTGCTGCTACTCCGATCGTAGTAAATTCATATTTCAAAATGCTCGCTGCTGGCAGCTCCTCTTATCCACTTGAGTGTTTGACCGGTTGCGAGATTTATTGGATTTTCAACATCATTTCTTTCGTTTTAGCTTTTCGATGTAATTTAATATCTTTCTTTAGACTTACGAAATATCGAAATATTTTGTGATATTTATTTAATGAGTTTGTATTGATTTGGATGCTAGTTGGAGTAAGTAATTTTTTTTTGGAAAATATTTGCAGGAAATGAAATTTTCATTATAAAATGATGTTGCTATATAAAATAAATGCTTAAGAGATGCTTTGAAATATGAAACTGCATTTAAGTTTTATAAATTGAGAACATTCATTTCCACACTGATATACATACATACATTCATCTGTGATTGTACATTGATGTATACAAACAAAGAAATATGGCAAAACGAGGTAGTGGAAGTGCTGAAATTTTAAACAAACATTAACTTAATTTGACTTTCGATAATGAAACCCGTCCTTTGCCATAGCAACACGCGCCTATTGCCTGATGTTCAACATGCGTACCGAAAAGGTAAGTCAACGGCGAGCCCCTACTTCATAGCTTATCGCTTATATCGAGAAGTCCCTCGACTTCTTTGTCGTAGCTTTCTTGGATATTGAAGGCGCCTTCAACAACGTACTTTATAGGCCATTATTGATGCCGCGAGGGTTCTATGTAGATGTGTATAAAAGCATAGACAGACGGCAACGTTGATCCGGATTAACGCCGCAATTAATCTGATCAAAATTGTGCCTCGACATTTTTTTTATTCACTCAATTATAACTTCTATATTTTTTTTATGTTGTTTTTAATTGGTTGTGTTTGACTTAAAAAAAAAATTTAACTCTAAAAATTTAATTAAACGAACAACAAGAAAAGTGAAATAAAATAAAACAAACGAAAATAAAATAAAGTAAAAGTAAATATATAGATAAAACAATAAAAAAATAAGAATAAAAAAAACTAAAGTAACAATAAATAACCAATTTGTTTGGCAATCGCTCAAACTGAGGATCGAACCTGGGACCTGCAGTCTTGTAGTACGCAGCCCTCACCACTCGACTGCCACGAATGAAGTAGTTGGCTGCTTTGTTTGCGTATTTCTTTGCTCAGGGAGCGAAAAACACAAAGAAGCAAATTTACTTAGCGTGGACATTCACCTTGTCCGTCGGTAATGCAGTCATCGTATTAATTCAAATAAGTTATTATTCAATTTTAATCGGATTCCTATCTGAATTAGTATGGTAACTGCATTACGGATGAACAAGGTATATCTCCATGCTTGTTTTGTACTTTCTCTGCATTCTACGCTCTCTGCGTTTTCGTCAGTGTTGTCATCGAATTTTCGCTTGATCCGAGTAAGTTTGGGAGTTAACTCTAGGACTTAATTCGGATTAACTGCAATTAATTCCCGAGATAATTCCGAATCAACGACTTCGTTTTTAACGACAGCCAGGCTGCAATCAAAGCTCTGAGCTCTTTGACGTTTTACTCAAAGATTGCGCTGGACTGCCCTGCCACCTATCTCTACAGTATATGGTCAAGTTCAAGAACAGACTTCACGCCACTTTCAAGGCATAACCAAACAGATTCTCCCTGGTAAAGAACGCATTGGTATACCTTTTGCCCAGTTGCAAGCTGCTATTTAGTGAATTTTCATACAAAAAGGCTCAAGAGGGATGGAGCCAAAGTACGCCTTGTCGATTTTCCTGGCAGAAGTGACCTAGATGGGAACACTCTCTTAGAAGAGTGGATGTATCCAACGTTGTGGGAGCTCTATCCAGGCACTGTCTAATAGGTAAGCATACAGTAAAGCTCAGCGTGCCTTTCCGAAAATGTTGCAGAAGCTGTAACGACTAGGAAGAGGAGCAGTAGGCTGCAGCTCAAAAGTAGATGCATGCAAGTACTCTTTGGGCACACAATTTAGTTCCAAGGAAGAGAATAAACTATAAATAAAATTTGTTTAAGTACAAATTTTTTCGTTTGATAACTTAAGCCTTTCACCGCACTTACTTTTCCTCTACAGCACCTGAATTGCTGCATCACAAATTAAATCAAGGTGATTTGTGTACCTGAAAGAAAAACCCCAACAAGTAACAACAACTAAATATGCACCGTCAAGTGCATATTCATAAAGGTAACAAAGTAAAATCCAAAGTGCAAAATTATTTGCAAGACACTTTTCCATCTTTCGCGCACTCACGCTGTAAACTGCGCACCAACATTTGCCTTTAACTTGGTAGTCTTGTTGTGCGCTCATTGACTACGCAAAATTTTTGTTGGCAACAAATTTCGATATGCAACCATTTTTGTGCAGCCGAAAGTGTAGTGTAAATCACCTGCTTACTGTTGTACAATAAGAATGGCTTTGTATGTACATATGTATATAGTTTGGTCTTGGTGTGCGGCATCAAGTGCCAATTACTGTGGAAAATGGAGCAAGAGCCAAGTGGAAAGCAAGTTAAAACGACAAAGAGATAAGCGGCAAAATCAAGAGTGATGTACACAAATGAATAGAATTAAAGAATCAAAAGGAAGTGGAGAAAAAAGCAACAAAAATATATGTACATATTGAAGGTACATAAAAATGTATAAAAAAATAAAAAGAAAATAGCACAAGGAAACCTTAAAAAAAAGTGAGAATACTTAAACGTTGATTTTACTAAAAAGCACAAAAAGTTGAAGAAAAGGAAGTGGTTGAGCGCTGTAGCTTTAGAAAACCAGGGAAGCTATAAAAAACTGCAAATCACGCAGAGGAAATCCTATAAGCAAGATTGACATCTTGGAAACAATTTCGAAAATACATAACATTGTGTGGAAACACACAGAAAAATTGAAGAAGCAAAGGAGGTGCTTTAAGGTAAAAGGGAGAAGGGGATAAACATTCGGAAAATGTGTGAATTGGTTGCATTGATATGCAAGCGAGTGTGAGTCCCTACAGTGCAATTATTTGCCAGGTGTGCGCTTGTGCGTGGCTGTGTCTTGTGTCTGTATATTTACTGAGATTTGAAGCACTGTTGAGACTTAGTTCGGGTGTCAAGTGTGGCTTGCCAGCTGTATATGTGTGTGTGTGTGTGTGTGTGTGTGTGTGTGTGGTGTAAACTACCAATACACCTTAGGACATATTTTCCTTAACAACATTGTTTTCAATTCTTGAAATAACAAAAAACGAAAAACGTACACACAACTACAAATGCAACTGGATATTGCACCAGCATCTGCTTAATATAAATGGATGACATGGTTGGCTGGCGCTGTTATTGCTCTTGTCTTTTCTATTGTCACTAATGTTGTTGCAGCTGCAGCTTATTTCCGCTTGCATGTACCTAATGCTATTTTTGTTGGTGTCGTCGAGCTGATAATGCCGTTTTGGATGTTGTTCGCCAGATCTTTGTTGAGCTGCAATGCCACGGGTTTTCGCATAATATAAAAATAATAACATTAGTGTATGTATGTTTAGTGGCTCTCTTTATAAACAAAAAAGTGCACATAATTAGGATGTTCCAGCACTCCAGAACATTGTAATAAATAGTTAGAAACTACAGTAGCCATTTCCGTATGAAACAATTCTTTCTTTGAAGTAATTAATAATTGATAATTCTGTAATTAAAGAATTTGTTCATGAAATATTTTTGAAAGAACTTAAGTTCGACGTTTATTTATTTACTTTTTGGAGCCACAATGTCACTTAAAAAAAATTGTTTATTTATGTAAGAACCGAAAAAAGACAATATTTGGTAACAAAAACACACGGGTCGAGAAGCTAAATGTGGTTCTCGTAACTCTTAAAAACCAAAACCTTTAAGAGTTTTTGTACAAGAACGAAAGTGAGAACAAATCTGTAGAGAATATTTTCTATGGGAATTATATAAGAACAAAACACTGTGCAACTTTTCTAAAGATAACGAAATGCGAACAAAATTTTCGGGAACATTTAAAAGAAAACAAAACAATAGTGCCCGTAACGTTCTGGAAAATAACAAAATGGGAACAAAAGTCTAAGAAACTTTCTGCCGAAGAATAATTTGGGATTTAAAGTCTTAGGAACTTTAGGACAAAGAACGAAACGGAAGCAAATCTTTTTTGAACTATTTGTCGAAGACGGAAGCGTTGACAAATTTTACCTCAGAACCGTAATATTAGTTTGAAATGTTTCGATAATAAATTTTATAAAATAAAAAAAAAACTGAAGATAATTCAACAAAATTAAGTCAACGAAAGACTTAAGATACGAACTTTTCTAGCACAGTAAATATAAAATTATTTTCCATAAATCAACAATAGACCCTATTTAAAAACGATCTCGATATTGAAATGATCTAGCTTTCCTCTGGCTTAGATTTAACAATCGTGGTTCTGAGTGAAACGATTCTTCATACTAACACGCTGATAGGCTTCTCATTCTAAACGCTAAGTTCTCAAAACTTTTGTTCTCGTTTTTTTTTTTCCAGCAGAACTTTCCTAAGATTTATGTTCCTATTTAATCCTCGTGAGAATCTTTTCGATACATTCGTTCTTAATGGAAACGTTCCCGAAAATTTCGTTTTCACACTATTCTTCTGGAAAACGTTCTTCGGAATTTTGTTCACATTTTTGTCTTTACGGAAACGTTCCCGAACCTTTTGTTCTCATTTGGTTCCCGTCCAAATTACTCTTTATTCTTTATTTTTAATATTTTGTGTCCTTAGAGGCATCTGGCCTTTGACCCATTTGCGAAACACCTTAGTCGACTCTAAATATGTGATATATATGACATTGTTGTTACCGATTGAAGGGGTGAGACTGAAAACCATCTTTCATTTGATTTTTAAGGACCACCCTAATGTAACATATATCTGTATGTACTTATATAAGAAAACATAAAAAATTTAAATGTTGCACGCTTTTAACTTTTTTCCAAAGGACAACAAGGATATTAAGAAGCTCTTTTGGAAAGCTCCTTTTATTATGATGGCACCAATATGAAAAAGGAAACCAGGGCTGACTAGTGTCTGGAAGGTAAATTTGGATGACTATCTGCATTACGTACAATGAAAACGGTTCTCCAAGAACAAAGTCTTTGCAATATTTAAGGTAGCGGACATGATAATTGGCGAAATGTTGTCCAGATGAGCTTATCGCTTTTTTTGCGTTTTTCTCTTAACAGTGGCCAACCCTCGGCAGGCAATGTCATACCTCCTATTTAGTGTATTTCTGCCATAAAAAAAGTCGGCGTAAAACTATAATTCCCTTCATTTGTGTAACAACATCCAGAGGCTCATTACAAATTGGAAGAGAAGCTCGGCCAAGCATTACGCATTCGCATATTTAAACTTGAATTGGCAAATGCCAAATTCCGTCCATTTTTCTCAGGCCTCCATATTGCACCATCTACTGTCACCACAACAACAAATATGAGCTATTTACTCAAAAATCCGCAGATATACCATTATCGCCTGCTTGTCTGCTTCTTTACTATTTATAGTCGTACATGTAGTACATATATATAAATATATTTGTACATGAGAATATATATGTGATTGTGTACTATGCTCGAAATACATTGCAGTACTATCAAAGGAAATAATATACAAACACATATATCAACAATTTATTGAAATGCTTTCGGATGAATTCTGTTTTTTGTTTTGTTGTTTGGTGCATAAAAGTATAAGGCTGCGGTTTTGGTAAGAGCGAATTTTATTCGACATCGCTTACACTGCATCTATGTACATATGTACATTGGTTAAGTGGCTTACCGAAACCTCAGCACACCAAATGAAGGCGTTTCACTGTCAAAGCGATGTCGCGCGATACATTACTGAAACACTCTGAGCATCAGCATTTCTGTCATTAATATTTATGTCGTTTGAACTAAATTATTCGGCTGTGTTCCGAAATGCATCAAGCGAAAGCATCAGCCTCTTTTGTTACTAAACTATAATTGATGGAAATGTCTTATTTGCGCAAATAAGTTCCAATTCGGCTACTAACCCCTGTGGCGCATACAAAATATTTCCATCAATTATAGTTTAGAAGTAATGCATTTTTGAACACAGGGTTCGCCAGCAATAATGATTTTCAATTTACCTATAGCTTTTCGAGTTGAACGGGTTCGTCTAGTATGTAAGCGAGCGACAGTTATTAATCCTTGCTTCTGATCTTCGGTATCAGACGATCAGGCTTGAGAATTGTTTGTTGTTTTTGATTCTTCTTTAAGAGTTTATAGTATCGTGATACGCTTATTGTTTGCTAGTCACTGAGTAACTGATAAAATTAATTTGAAGAACTCATATAGCATGTAGATTAGCGTGGGCCGAAAATCCGCTTTTTTATAATTTGATTGGTAATAGCAAAAATATGGTTCATTATGCTCCAAAAACCATATGTGGGAAAGATAACAATTTTTGGTCAATATCTTAGACTCGCCCATGTACATCCAAGTTCAATGTGCTTAAAAAATAAAAATTAATAAATATGTATTTTGATATATGAAACTTTTTGGTAGTATCGAAATAAGCTAAGCAAAAATTTGTTTTCCACTTGAAATATGATGGACTTGGGCGAAGCTAAGATATTGACAAAAATTTATCATTTTTCACACAGATTATTTTTAGAGCATTATGAGCCATATTTTTGCTATTACCAGTCAAAATTCTAAAAACAGCGGATTTTCGGCCCACGCTAATGTACATACATATATCGAATTTTGTATGTATACATAAACCATGTATCACAACATCTACCAACAGTTTTATTTTAGGTTAGGTGCGAGTTGACCTAAATTTTAATACCTAATCTAATATTCCACTAAAAACTTAAAAACCTTAATTATGTCCATTTTTTCTAATAAAAAATTGATGTTTTCCTTAAAAAAATTCGTAATTAAATATATTAAAAAATAGTTTTTTTCAAAATTTTAACAATTTTTTAATATTTTTTTATTGTGATAACTTAGGTACCGAACAATAAACTCCAATTTGCCCAATATCTCGTCTCCAGCGCCACCTGGTGGGTCAATTTACGTGTATAGTCATTTCAAAATTTGAGATTTTCCCTGCAATGCAATTTCGTTTCTATTGTGCACTATAACTTTGGCAGCCATTTTAAACTCGGCTACATTTTTCCTTAGAAAGGGTTTCTTTGCTATGGCGACTTTATTCTTTATTGTGTGTGACAAATAAAATTAAGTGTTTGTGGTGTTGTACATAAAGCAAATATTTACACTTTGGTTACCAGAGGAAAGGAAGAAATCAAGGAGACTGAGCAAACTGTTGCAAACCCATGACTCCTTGTTTTTTTTTTTCAGCTTCAATCGTTTTTTTCTTTAGCTCTACACATTTCTAGCTCTTGAGCTTCCAGCGCCGGATATTGTTTATCCCTCTACTCTTGTTGTTGTTGCTGTTATTGGCAAGCATATGTGGGCTCATTGGAAAATATAGAATTTGCAGTATTGATGCTAGTATTTGCCGGTCAGCAGACATATTGCACTTAGTGTATATCGCTTACACACAAACATACATACATGCATATGTATATGTGTACTCTAATGCGTATTTAATGCACTTGAATAAAATATAAACATTTCACTATTCCACAGATATGCATGTATAAATATTTGTGCCGGTGTATGTGTTTGCATTTGTATACATGTGAATGCAGGTAGTAATACATATACATACATATATATGTATGTATGGCATGCAAGTGCGCTTGCACTTGAACAGCCAACCAATTTTATGGCAATTAAAAGACAAAGTTCACAATGTAAAATTTATGAGAAAATTTTCGCTCAACTATCAGCAAAAAGCACAATATCAAATTAAGTGCTTTAGGAAATAGAATATAGTTTCAAAGGATACTGAATAGGTAGACAGACATTTATGTTCATATTACATTTTGGTGTAAGTAATATCTACTGTTGAGGAGTGTTGTTAATCGAAAAACTTTGATCATTAAAAAATTATATGTTTATTAATACGAGTATTAAGTATATTACGGTATTAAATAGTTAATGTGAATATGTTTCGAAGAAGTGTAATTACACTGGATCACAAATTTTAATTTGGTTTTCCAGTTTCTATATAGAATTGCTCGGTGATTCCGAAAATTGAGTTAATTTTTGTTTCTATGGATACGTTTTCGAGAAATTTTCGCAATTTACCTTTATTCAGCTTAAAGCAAAAACTGGTTCCTTTTAATCACGTATATCTTACGAACCAATTTAAAAATCTTAATATAAAATACGGAAAATGAAAGCCAATAAAATTCTCCATAAACCAGCAGTAAAGCGTGTCACTCATACGCCACGTACACCCGATTAACATGCTTTACTACTCGTATTTCATACGAAAAAATCTTTGCCCATTTTCATTTGACCACTCATATTTCGTATTTATCCATCGATTTTCTTCATAGTAATTTGATTTTATTTTTTTTTTGTAACAGAACAGGTTTTTGTACAAATGCAAAAATTTGGCACAGAAAATGTTATTTTTTTTAATTTTTCTTCTGTTAAAGTTTGATTTTTTCATTTTTTCATTAAAAAATAAAAAAAATAATGATTAATTAATTAGTCAGAAACTGTAAGCCCTATCGTAAAGCGGTGTGTATACGGTTTATGGAGAATTTCATTAGCTTTCATTTGCCGTATTTTATATTAAGGTATTTAAATTAGTTCCAATTAGGAACCAATTTTTGCTTTAAGCTGCATAACGATAAATTGGAAATATCTCGAAAACGTATCTATAGAAAAAAAAATTAACTCGATTTTCGTAATTTTTCAAAGATGATATCTCCATTGGCCTAAATCTCTGGCCATAGTTCCAATTTTTCGTATCGCACAACCTCTTCAAAAGAGTTACAATTATAAAAAAAAAAAAAATATAAAAATAAAAAATCAAGTAGACTTTTGCATAAATCCGTTGGTAGGATTTATCTCTAATTGATTCATTGATGACTTGTTTCCTTATGATTATTTTCTCCAACTACATAGAAAACTACGCTAATATCTGCTTTTGTGTTAATTACGTTGAATCTTCTTTGAAGTACTAGCAACTGCATTTCTTATTCAAAGACGATTTTTGTCGCAATTTAGGTCATTTTTTATTAATATCGTTCCATCGATCCAATTCTCCAATATCCAAGCGGTTTATCAAACCTTCGAGCACACAAATGGTTTGAAGCAAGGGGAAATATCGCTTGGTTTGTCAAACCGCCTGCGTGTTTTATTTCGTCCTTTAGAAACCGAAATGTACTTCATTTTTATTATCATCGTCTATTTAAATTTGAAATGTTCTCTTGCAACCCTATTCCACACCCATTAGCCATCATTTTAGTGTTAATAGAAATGATTCAAATCACATTAGCGATACTTAAGTGAAGATAACAGCCATATAATAGTAAGTAGGTATGTATTGTGTGTGCTTAAGCAGTTAACGCCAAAAAAAAAAAAAACAGAAAATAAAACCAATGCATTTATTTCCTTTCGCAGCAAGGCGCATTTGAATTTGACATAAATGTCTGAATAAACTGACGGATGCCATCAGCGTTACTACAACGACTACCACTACCACTACCACTACCAGTACCACTTCCACTACCATTGCACAGACAGCAATTTTATGATGATTGCTATGCATTAACGAATGACGCTGTGGAAAACGAAAACTGCTGCAAATCTGTGCATAAAATACTAAAGATCGTTAAATGAAATCGTTTAAAAGTATTAGTGCGCCGAAGCGAACAAATTTTATTGCCTTTAAGCCGAGCGTATTTGCTGTGACATTTACATGCAGCAATGCCAATTTTCAGCTGTTCGTGTGGTGATTTTATGCGATTGTTGTTGTGTGTACCAAAAAATCGCGTTATAGAGACAAAGTGGATAAACGAATATATTTTTTTTGCAGTAAGTGAATTACTTGATTGCTAGATAAAAGGGAAATGAAGTTGAGTGAGGGGGGAAAAATAAATAAATGTAGTAATGGTTTTTTTTTTACTTTTTTACATTGGAAAATATCATCGGAGTTATTAGCTTCAACACGTTGCACAGCCATGACCAAGCACTTACGTACATATGGACATAGATATGTGTTTGTACTTCACGTTGCATGCGTGGCACGTTGGTTGAAATATTTTTGGGTGCTTAGTTTAAGATTTTTCAAAGGTTGTGAGGTAGTTCTGATGTATGTACAGCTGCTGAATAGACGAAATGGCATACAAAACTCAAAAAAAGTATTCATTTAATGAAGTAAGTTATATCCTTTAAATCGATTATATCTATCTCTATATGGGGCGCTCCATACTTCCCAACTCAAAATACTGTAGAGTGCACCCCTTAATATTGCGCAATACTCAGAGCTACCATTTTGATTTTTTTTTTTAATTTTTTTGTGGTGGCATATTTTCAAAACCTAATTTTTTTGTCAAACAATTTGTATGTGAAAAATTTTTTAAGAAAAAAAATGTTTAAATACTCGTTTTCATAGAGAACTAGCAATTACCCGGCGTGCTTCGCTGCGCCATAAATGTATTTTTGTGTTGTAACCCTCTCCCAAAACTCGTATGACCTCATTTATACAATATATTTAAAGAGCTTTATGAAGTAAGATTTAAAAAAAATATTCGATATATGAAGCATTGTTTACTTTTTTGAGTGTGGGTGTTAATTAATATCTTTTCGAAGGTAATTAGAAAATATGTAAAGTACACACTTTCTTTTGGAAATTTAATTTATAATCTTATAACTGGAGTCTACTATCGCACCCTTTCCTCAAACGTGTGCTAGTTCAATCATATTTTTTGTTACAACGCCGAACAATTGTGGGTCGATTGCTTCATCTGGAATGACTTTATCAATGTTTTTTAATAATTATAAACATTCGCCAGCTGTTTCTGTTTATTTATTAGTAAAAGGCAGGACTGCCAATCTTGCGGCAAAACAATAATAAAAATCCAAAAAAAACACGTAAAGCCAAACAGAATTAATACCCCTGAAAATTTCTTTGATATCGGGCAAGCCGTCTAGGAGGAGTATGCGAACAGGAAGTTTTGCCACTTAATTTTATATATATAGATTTTGAATTTTTTTGTGTATGTGTGATTTTTTTTTTCAAATTTTTCTTTGCCCGATTCTCGAGATATTTGGAAAACTATTAAATCGATATGGTTTTGTTTTTGTGCTGTAAAGTTTTTAGAAATGTATTAATCAACCTCAAATTTCATATTTATTTATTATTTATGTTTATCCATCAGCCCTAAAAATTTGAAACAAATCAAACATAGGAAGTTTGAACCCCGTCCATTTTGATATGGAAACAGGCATTAAAATACAATATATATATATGTATATGTTCATATGTCAATATAAATATAAAATATATAAATGTATAAGAAACACCGCTACAATTGCATTTTTGCATGGCATTGCTGGGAAATTGAAACTTGGCTCAAGGCGGATATGCAACAGGATTTGCGCTTCAACGCCAACACCAACGTCAGCGATAAAAATTATATCAACAATGGGGAAGAGAATACGTAAACACACAGGGCGCAGATGCTTACATACATATATGAACATACATACATATGAAGTGTTTGCAAATTTAATGGATGCCTGGTATGCATACAAAAGTACATCTGCCTGACCGATTGAGAATATAGAGTAAAAAAGTTCCGAATGGACATACAAGCGCTTTTGTTTTTGTGAAAATCTTTTGTTTTTATGCATTAAAATATTTATTAATTAAAATGAAATTCAGACGAGCTAGTAACATATAACATCGCTGTATGCCAAATCGTAAAAATATTTTTGAAATGCCAAACGGAATTGGCCTTATTCCTTGACTCTTATTGAACTCTGTTTAGAGCCGTATTTGCAAAGGCATTCCGCAAAAAAATTCTTTAAACCATACACACATTTGGGCATTTATACAATCGAATATGCATTTGTTGGCAGCAGCTGCAGCTAAGTTTTTATTAAATTTTGTTTCCTAATTATTTTCCATATAAACAAGTTAAGCCATAAATTTTGAATAATTATTGCTTTTATATTGGCACAAATTGCTGGCTCATAACTTAGAACATATATGAACAAATCTCACGAGTTATTTATGTTTGTGTCACTTCTTTCTCTCGTCAGAAAATAAACGCTAAAGCATATATTTCAATCAATAGAGTTCCTGAACCAAGTACAGTTAAACAAATAAATCAAGTATTTGAACAGTTTTAGCCTTAAAACGTTTATTAGGCGAAAAAGTACCGCAATTACTTATTTTCTCATTGCCATTCGAAAAAATCATAATTGTTTTTTTTTTTTTTTTAAATAACTTCGGGAAGTTTTCAAATAGTATATTCATACTAGAGGCAATGGACATTGGCATCAAAAAAAACATATCTGTAAAGTTTCAAGAGTGTGACGCCATATTATAAAAAAATAATAATAATAATAATGGCATCAATTAAAATATCTTTTTTACCTTTTTTAATTGTTTTTATATATTCTGCCAGCTAAATGTTTTTTGTTTTCATTGGAAGTTTTTAAACTTCGTGGCCACATTTAACAATTGCGTTTTTTTTTCGATCCATAGTGATTTAAACCATTCGCCAAAGTCATAGTCAGCATTTACTGTTTCAGTGCACACAAAGGAAATGCGTTTTTCATTTATATGTATGTAGGTATGTGCATACATATACACCCACATAAAAAAAATATGCTTGACCCACTGAAAAATTTTAAGGTTTTATCGATTTGATAAGTGCTGGCTTTATTTATTTTTATTTTATTGTTTCTATGTGCAGAGTGATTGTTTGCTGACCGCGCACGTAAGAGTGTATTTAGTCAAAATATTCTGCTACAAGGTTGTCACAAACACTGACCATTGCAATTGGATTGCAATTTTTCTATGCATATTCTGTGCTATTTTTCTGTTTTGCTATCTCGCCGTCCAGCATAGTTGTATTGGTTTTTGAATCCGTCGCATTCACTTTACTCTGATTTTTAGCAGCTTCCTGTGCAGTTCAACGATTAAAGTACAAAATACTGTGCATTGGGCAGCGCATCCATTGGTCGAATTGTTTGTGCTGCCATTGAATTCTATTTTGTATTGTTAAGTAAGTTTCGGGCTTAGGTGATTGGTTTTGGTTGTTGACATGTGAGTGCGCTCCAAAAACGAATGACGAGCAAATGTTGTACTTGTTCAGTAGTGCTTGGGGTTTTTGTGGCTTTTCCCTTGTCTACAGTGTAGCTAAACATTGTCGGTGGACTCTGATTGCTTTTCCTGTTTTGCATTCTTAAGCGAATTTGGTTTTGAATGATGTTCGAGAAAAGTTGATTTGGCATTCTTGTTCTTTTTTCTTTTTCTTTTTCTTTTTCTTTTTATAGAAATTGAGAACAAGTTTGTGATGCTTTGCTTTAAGTTGGCATGTCACAAGTAGACAGTTAATGATTAAAGCCACACCAACCTAAACTCAGTGGCATTCAGAAATAAAAAAATATTCGTACTTTATGATGCCGTGCATCTATTTATGCGTAAAAATCTTTTCTTCCGGCATCAACAAAATATTTCAACAATTCGACAATTTCAGAAGTAGTACAAATGAAAACAAACATAATCAGCTGTTTTATAGGTCCCCCAAAACACGCAATGGAAACCCAAAATAATTGTTAGTATTAAAAATAGATTAAATAAACAATTGCGTATTAACACTATTTCTGATTGAAAAATATTTATTTTCGAGAATTCCATACCCTTTCTGTGCAAAATGTTTTTTCTCCCTAAATAAAATACGTGGAAAACTTTGAGCGCTTTGAGCAACCTGTAAGTATTTTTTTGATATCGAAATAAAAAATATGGCTACATTTTTTTCTATCCTGAACAGTCCTACAACTCAAGTAGCACGCTGGTGTATAACTTGGTGTAAATTTGTGAATTTTGGTACAATTAATCAGATTTATACCAAAATTCGTAAATTTACACCAAGTTATACACCAGTGTGCTGCTTGAGAAGGTGAGAGCATTAAAATTCAGACTTTGCTTTTTTCACATTCATTTTTGAACCACCCTAGCATACATTCATACCCATTTTAGTGGAAATGATTATTCTTTTTGTAGCCATGACATGGAAAACGCGTGTCACATGTGTAACTAAACTTATCATTATTGAAAAAATGCAAGGTGTTTCGAGTAGATAACCATCGATTAGGTTTACATTTCTTTTAATGGCTTGCTAATGTATAAAGCAAGTATTTTTGTGTGCAATGTAAATAAAGCTGACGACTGGCCAATTTGTGGTAAAATAACTTTGTTAGCAGTCGCTCCCAGTAGTCTATATTTATTCATTTTTATCGTTGTATTCCGGGGGACGAAAAATCGATGCAGTTCGCAGTCATTCTGCATCTAAAACTAATTTTTGAAAAAAGTGGATTTGACATCTTTTCACCTTAAGGTAGCGATATTTATTTATTAAATTTTTTTTTTTCATTTACCTAGCAATACCATTGCCCAACCGTAGTTGTTTTAATTTAAGATGCAGTTGGATAATGTCAACGTAGGAATATTTTAAACTTTGAAAGAAATGGTAAGATTTTATAATTTGGATTTCATAACAGTCTACTAAATAAGTACGCTCTGTGTCAGGTGAAACTAGAGTAGCGTCTGAGCAACTATTGTGAGTGCTAATTTCCAAACACTCCGCTCCTAAACTGATTAAGTTAGCGGTAAATTATTTTATTAATATCTCTATAGGTAGATATTGTTATCAACTTTTTTATTGATAACTTTATTATTAACTCATCAGTATTTTCATTGAAACATATTTTACGCTTACATTCATATGTAGGTATCGATGTATGCATTAATAATTACTGTAATCCAAAACATTATCGACATTATTATCGACTAGTTGATTTATATCGATATATTAACAAAAGCATATAATTGTCTTTATTGTAGTAGCTTTAATGATTTTTTAATATTATTTATTTTTTAGAAACTTATTTTTTGTGTATTCTTTACTTTTTCATTACTTTTTCCTTTCTTTAAATTTAGCTTTAAAATTTTTTTGAAGAAATAATTAATTTAAAAAGAAATAAAATAAATTAAAAATAAACTAAAGAATAAATAAAGCTCATAATAATTAAGTGAAATTAAAAAAAGTAATTTTTCAAACAATAACATTTCAAAAGAAAAAAACTTAAAAAAAAATTTTTTGAATAATTAAAAACATTCATATTATATTCAATACCCTCTATCTGAAATTTTCACAAAAATTACTTTGTGATGTTAGAACTCATCTGGGAATTACCTGTCACCACTGATGTTAATTATGACTTTGCAATTTAAAAGTAAATTCTTCTGTCAAGCGTTATAAAAGGTCAGCATTAACATCACGGATGACAGTTAAGTCTAAGGTGGATTTTTATATCAGAATCTAATTTTTGTGAAAAGTGCAGATAGAGGGTACTAAATATAAGCATATCGAGGTATTTTTTCACTTATACATATATACTTTTTATACAATTTAATTTTAAGAAACTTGTTTTATGTATTTTTTTTACTTCCTAAACTACATTTTTTTCAGTTAGTTTTTTAATTTTTACATTTATTATATATTTATTGTTTAAAAAAGCCAATTTTGTAATTTCACTTAATTATTAGAAACTTTATTTATTCTCTATTTTTAATTTTTTTTTTTTAAAATTTTTTTTTTTTTTTTTAAATTTTTTAATTTATTTTTTTCTTTTTTTAATTTGTTTATCTTTTTATTTCTTGCTTTTATCGTTTTGATAAGGAAACTGTATTTTGATTATTTAATTTAAATTTAAAAAACTGATTTTATTTATTTTTTCTCTTTCTTCAATTAAGTTTTTTATTTCTTGAATTTAATTTTCTCCTAATTATTAGTTCCCATTATTTTAAACGGAAAAATATATTTTTATAATTTTATTTTTTCAAAATATATTGCTAAAATTCAAACAGAACAACGCTAGTCTTACGAAAAACGGAAAAGCTTTTTCAAGATAGGTGTCAGAATTGACAATCGTTTTTACGAAAGACTTTTGTTTTTGTAAATACTGCGGTGAGTTGAAAGATAGTTGACAGAATTGCTTTTTTATTCTTTAGTATTTTCATTTCTCATGGGAATGTGTTCCCTATGTAAGAATCCTCTTGATTATAAATGCTTGATTAAGCCATTTCTTAAGGATTTTTATGCACTCCTAAGCCGCCATATTGTTTTCATATTCAATTAAGAATCGATCAATATAAAAAATTGTGAATGAATTATACCAACATTGCTTAAATAATCTTCACCAAGCGAAGCAAAACTGAATTACATATTTAAAATTTTTTAAATTATTTTTCAACCATATCCGCATACTTTTGCAAACCGCTGCGAATGTGCGGGAACTGCGAAAGGCGTTTAATTGCTTTTTCAGCATTCCCTATTCCTGCCGAATCGTCGCCGCTGTCGACACTATAACATTATTACTTTTTATCTTATTTGTATCTTCATATACATATATGTATATATTTGAATAAACCGACGCAAAAGCAACAATGTTAAGTATCATGTTAGTACTTATTGTTGGTAAATATTTTTACATAAATATTTATCTACTTACGTTCCAACCGCATAATTGCCAGTTACATAGAATAGGTCAGGCTGTAGCTGGGTGCGGTCTGTCGCTGATTATGATCGATGCCCAGGATATAACGATAGGTTTGAATAGAAGGATAAATATTTATGTTATCACACTACTAACAATAGAATACAAAGGAATGCAAGTATATGAAGATATTCTACTTTGAGGATGACTATGGGTTGCATACATACCTTCAACAATGTTTACTACATGCGGTTACACACACTAGACAGACAAAGTTACCCATTCATTTTGAGAAATTCCTTGTAATGTTTTAATCAACGAACGGATTAGGTAGATGCTAAACGGAAATTGGCCAAATTAATTCCAATTACACAAATGTTTCCATTAACTCTGAGGGTGCGTGTTTGCGGTTACTTGCGCGACACTGAAACAACAAATAAAAAATGCGTAAAAGAGAGGAAAAAATTAGGAATAGCAAATTTTTCTTACCTTCTTTCGTACTCCTTTCCTTATAGTACATATTTGCCACCCAGCTTTCACTTTACCTTTTTCGTGCGCAACAAGTTAACTTCAGTTAATCGCCTTTGGCTAGATACAAACGCCTTGGGACTCAAAGTTTTCAAAATCGATAGTCGGATAAGCGAAATTGCTGTGGGATTTTGTTTCTGCCATCTGTGGTTGGTTGTTTGTTTATTTATACCGCATCGTTGGACGCAAGCCGGTATGAAGGTTTACGGTTGTGTACATACTGATTGCGCTTGTGGATTTTGAATGTGATTTTCTGCGAAGTGAATTTCGCTGTAAAAGGAACTTATGTGGTAATCGCATGAGTTTATATTCCTATGTACAAGGTGATTTAATAAAAGTGATTTAAGGGGGTTCTGCCTACTGATTTCGATTTATAAGAATGGCAGTCAAATCGATATTGCCAATGTTCGATAGAAAAGTTTATATGTCCTGAGCAAGTAGTTTTCGGTCAAGCAAAAAAAGAAAAAAAAAACAGAGAACATACATAGGTGCAACGAAAGCTGTAAATTACCTTGTATACTGTTTCTTTAGAGCTGTAGGGAATCATGGCTATCATTGAGCAAAAAAAGTTCAACTCCACAGATTTCTACCAACTTAGCAAACCGAAGGTATGTTATAATTTGGTGAATTATTTACCGCCTTGTACTATCCATAATTTTTTTTTCGAGAATTCAGAGCACCGTATGCTTTTTTAATTGAAGTTTCAAGTTGATTTTCCAGTTTACTTACGGTGTAAGCATCACTCTCACATCCTTAGTGATTGGGGAAGGAGAAAGTGTATGCCCATTTCAGGAAGTAAGGTTGAAAGTAGAACTATTTTTTTTTTTAGTGGATAAAGCTACGTTAATTTTTCTCACGTTGAGCCAGGCATTTAAGTTCTATGCACTTCTGGTATTCCGTGCAACTTTCCGAATCGATGGGTCTCTATCGAAAGATGCACATACATATAAAAATGTAAAGAAATCTGGTTAAGTTACTAAATAACAAAATAACTTTGCATATTAAAAAATCTGTACACGTTGAAAATATTCCACATTCCATTTCGCATAATCATTTTTACAAATATTTTCATTAAAATTTATAATTTTGCTATTTGTGATTTTTTTTGTTGTTGCATTTTAACATCCTAAAACAATTTATTATAACAAATTTCTACTTCAACATTATGACATCGATAATAATCAGAGTAAATAGTTAAAACAATTTTGATATTCTTATTAATTTAATTTTATTGCTCTTCTGTTATGTCCGTTTCAAATTTGTTGTTCACTAATTCGCAAAGACATATGCATGTGCATACATACATATGTACATATATGCATAGGTACGAATGTATTTATCTAAGCCTTAAAATCAACAATAATTTATTTCAAAATTGCTATACCATTGTTGGCATAACTTTTCTTTACTTTAATAAAATGTCTGCAACTTTGCTAATCAGTTTTTAAAATCGAAGCATTTAACACTAGAAAGCCTTAAAAACCGACATATTTTGAGAGATGGGTCAGTTGACCCAAAACATTTAAAATTCATTTTAATAACAAAAACCTTTAAATTTTTAATAAAAAATTGTTTATTCATTTAGAAAAAATGTACAACTTAATTTTTGTATTTCTATTTTATGTAGTAAACAAAATCACGGTTTTCAAAATATGCCCTTTCGCACTACGTAGATAGCCTGGAAAATCGACATACCTTGACAGACGAACTCGTTTCATTTGACCCAACTACTTTAAACTTAATTCTAGTTACTTAAAACTTGTAATTTCAAATTAAATGATTTTGAATTAAATTTTATGCACGTCTAATAAAAGTCACGAAACAGCAATTTAGAAACATACTGTCCGTCGTTCTAGTGTTAAACACAAAGTGAATTAATTTTTTCAATACAAATGCAACCATACACATACATACATGCATACCTATGTGCATGCAAACATTATGTCGTCGATTGAAGTACATAACCGCGTATCAACAAAATGCCAAACCGCATATGTAAGGTTGCATAAATTATTTTCTAGAGAGTAACAACACTTATATTTCAAAATGGTGCTCCTTTTTATAAAGCAATCGCATATCTGCCTAGTATATTTCAGGACGAACGAATGGATAAGGCTTGAGCCAAGAGCTTGTGTGAGCAAATCCCATTTTTGGCAGCCAATGTCAGTTACGCGGTTTTGCAGAATGACGGTACGCGGCTTTGTTCTTTAAACGACGATATAAAATATCTGTGTAGTCCAATGCATAAGGGTAATGAATATTCAATGAAATTCCTAAAACACAAAAGTTATTTAATGGAAACTCATTTTTTATAAAAGACTTAAAGCATTGTTGGACGTAGATACATACATACATGCATGTAAACAATAAAACACATATGCAGACATGGATAGGTAGTTTGTCCATATACTATGGACTATATTTCAAGTGAATGGCGAAAAACCTCTATGAGGATATGTACATACATATGTATATATGTACTCAAATTGATTTCCTACCTTTTAAATGTATTTGTATAAATCACGTCTCTGTTTATATATAATACATATATATGTATGTGTATAGAAAATGGTGTTTGTATGAGCTTAAGCGCATTAGGTTTCCATCTATTCCAATTTGTTCTCTACTCATTCCGCTTTATTGTTGTCCTGCTGACATTTATACGGCAATTTGTGTCCCCACCAACAACAAGCAGGAGTATTATATACATGCGTATGTATGTATGCACATGTGCTTTCATATTTGTGTTTTGACCTGAATTGCGGTTCGCTGTATGTATGCACCTACATAGGTAAGCATACATACATATGTATGTATGTACATATGTATATATTTAGTGCTGGCAAGTGCTGACTATTGCGGCATATGCACTTTAATGCAATGTCTAATATCGTCTGTCTTTTTAATTGTCATGCGATAGTGGTTTCGATGGCCACATATAACTTTCCTTTATTTGAGCGCACGGATTAATCAGAGCTTGCAGTTTGCTTACGGATTGAGAGGGTAAATGGTAATTCTCTTGTGCAAAATTGCAAATGCATTTCTAATGTTTATTCTATATATTCAGTAAGTAACAAATTGAAATGAAAAAAGAATACTTTATTCACACAAATACAATTTAAATCGTCTCTGTTTAGCTCCACAATTTTTTTTTTATTGTCTTTATTGAAATGTAGAAAAGCTTTTACTGATATTCATAAATTTCTTTCATTAAATGAGATAGTAAATGCCATGATTTTAGTCAGATGTTTATAGGTAAAATAAAAAAGAAGAGTTTGAGCCATAAAACCTTATATCATAATGAGCATGAGGATGACTTGAGTCGAGAAATCGCAACATATCGCATACCTAGATATAAAGTGCGATCAACTCAAAAAGAAAATGTTGGGCGATTTTTCTGCATAAATCAATTCACAGGACTTACATCCAATTAATGGAAATATTGTTTTCTTCATGATTATATACATTAACTAAAAAACTACTGTTATACCTGTACGATCCGCAAGCAGTTAAATTTCCCTCGCTGAATTTTGAGTTAGCTCACTTTAGAGCTAGGTGTACGATATATTGATTGTAACTTAAAGCTACAAATGCAATTTTTTTTTCAAAAATCATACAGTCACTCAAACAAGTGGCTATGTGTTGATTTTTTTTTTTAAATATTTATCAACTAAATTGTTTGGTAATTTAAAAAAATATATATTTTTTAAGCTTTAACAAAAACCTTATAAATAAAAATTTCAAACTTTAACTTTAAAACTTTACATTTAAAAATATTGTGAATAGTTAAACTAGTAAAAACTTCTAAGTTCGGCTAAGTTAAAAAATCGCCTTTAGTTTCATCATTTTCGTTTTTGGTGACAGGAAAACGAAAAAAAAGCCATAAGTATGATCTCAAGTACCTACCATGTCATTAGTTAAATAAGCAGTTCCTTAATAAAAAAATTTATATTTATTAAAATAACTACACAAGTTATTAGTAGATATCTGGCAGATTTCGTAGATTTTTTTCAAGTGAAGGATAAGTATTTGTTTCGTCAGCGGCAACCCAGTTCACAACTCAAAAAATACCAAATGTTCAGAAGCGGCAAAAAGCGATGTAATCAAAACAAATATACTCTAATTACCTAGTATGTTTTTAGTTAAAGAAATTAGTGATGCAGAAGAATTGTTGGCGGACGTTTGACATTAGATCTGTGAATTGTCTTATGGGGAAGCAACTTTTTTTTTTTAATACTGAGTTGTGACTGTTTTTGATTTAAGATGCGGTATATGTACATATGTATGTATGTATGTGGTTACGTGAGTTGCAATTTTTGAAAAGCGTCATAAAGTCGTTGGTTTTTCTAATTTTATTTTTTTTTTGAAATATACAAATTTATACATTTCATTATAAGATTGTTTTAAATGAAAAAAGAAAGATTTCTGTGAAAATTTAGTTTAAACCTTTTTTACTATGTATGTCAACGAGACAAAATTTGGGCTTAGGCTTGGCAAGATTAGGTTAGGATGGATGTCTCCACAGGTTAAGGCTCACTTAGAATATAAAATTAATTGTATTTCGTGCTATCATCAAGGGAGGAAGGTATACAGGAGAAAAGCTTAAGGGCTGTTTAAACGGTACCGCTCAAAACCTCTTACAACAAAGCTCACCTAGCGACTAGTCTCTATTATCTGCTTTGATGAAATAAAATGGGACTTTACCAAGCTTAGATCTTACTACGCTACTCATAAACCTCTCCAAGGAGAGGCTAAGAACAGTTGCACTTACGCTGATGAGTCATTGTGAGCTGAAAGGCCACCTCGGCCAAAGACACTTTAGCACACTTCCTCCTGGAGTGTGTGGCCGTTTCAAGGAGAAGGAGGAGGTGCAGAGGACATCGGTGGACAAGAAAATAACACTTGCATTCCCTACCCCCGGAATCTATTATAAAATTTGTAGAGTCTTTAGGGCTAGATTTTGTTTGGTGATGAGCTAAGAGCACAGTAGTTCTTACTCCAATTACATCTGCCCATCTATCTATCTCTATTCCCGAAAGCTTTTAGAAGACGAGAAAAATATTGAAGCAGTAGGGCCTTGAGGTGATGTTGAGCCTTATCGCATGCATTCCCATCGGGCAATAACCGGTTAGAACTCCCGTCAATAATGAAGTTGGTGCCTTGTTCAGTTCTAAAAGCTCCTATAACCGCCGCAGGTTTACCCAATGGCAGAGGGACCTAGCCACGTTTCTTTCCAAGGTTTTATCATAGCTTTCACACTGAAAGCAAACCACATATAGCTCTTTACTTTACGACAATTTCTCAAGTGTGCTCTGATTTTCTAACTCATTGGTGATGTAGCTACCCTGCCCTGAACTAGAATTCTACCGGTTTGCGTTTCATCCGAACTAGTTCACGTTCTATCCTTTTTCAATGTTAGCGACTGGTATTTTTAACATTGCGATGTCCTACGAGATGTCAATTGTCAGGCTATGCATCAGCATCTACTAGTATAAATACTAGTAGCATCATACCAGTTGATGAGATAGTCTGCCAATTCATGCCCCGTTGAAAGCATAAATGTGCCTTTTTGCTCGCGACGCTCCAGCAGTCACAATGGCCGACAGAGCATTCGCGTGGTAAGCCTGAGGTCCCAGGTTCAAATCCTGGCGCAGGGAAAATATTTCTATTTAGTATTTTATTTTTATTTTTTTTATAAATTTATTTTTTTGTTCAGGCTGTTTATTGTAATTTTTAAATTTAATAAAAATAAAATTATAGTATAAAAAACATTTGTAAGGAAAGCAATTAATTGCGTTTTATTTTTGACTTTGGAAATTCGAAGGCAGATGTCGCTGATCGCCTAAGTTCTTCGAAATTGTCGAACTGGTAGGCACATACTAGTTAATGAACTAGTATTTTTTCTAACTGGTTTGGCTATTCACTGCAGGTATTGCGATATCGCTGAGGATTGGGATTCAAATAAGCTTAATAGATAAATATAGCTTTTAGATTAATCAAGCATTCCCTGCCAGTTTTCTTATCAAAAAAACAAAAGCAAACATTTTGTAATTAATGCCTTGAAATTTACCTCAAGTGTAAGCCCGTTCCTTCGTTTATTTTGGTTACCTCTCCTTGAAAAATACTGTAGTTAGGCTGAATCATAAATTGTTGGTTGATTAAGAGTTTTTCGCTGAAGACCATCCTTTCCGTGCAATTTCGCGCTATCCGTGAATAAGTAATGGTTTTAGATTTTAGACAACAAACTGAGAGAACTACCCTAAGCAAAATTTGCATAGGCCTTCCTAAGTGAATCCATTCTAAAGGGCTTACCCAAGAAGAGCTTAAGTAAATGCTTCCCTGTGTGCCGACTGAAGGCTTCTCATAAAATCTCTTTGCCGTTCGGAGCGTCGTCAAACTATAGGTCCCTCCATTTTTATTACAATATCAAGACGCACAACACAAGTGGAAGTAGAAGTGCCAACAAAATGTAACTATTACTAAATTTTTTTTTTGTTATTCTCAGAATAGCTGGTACATATTTTCTTCCCAAATATCCATCTGATTTAAAGCCTTCACCTCTAAAATGGTTACCTTTGTTGTTTTGTTATGAGCACTTTAATTTACTGATTTTCTATTTTATTAGCAGTCTGTTTGTTATTAATTTGCTGATATTTCCTTGTTGTTAATACAGAAACTAACTTGCAAAAAAAAAAACCCATTTATGATGGCATGTAATTAGTTCGAAGAATCGCTGCTATCGTTGTATTGTGGCTGCAATCAAATATATCTTTCCTAACATACTGACATGTACAGTTAATCGGATAATGCCAATGTTTCGAGAGAAAATTTAATTTCCTGCTATTTGAGCTTACTGACAATTTTTGGGCAACTTACATCAATTTCTTTTGCAACCTATACATCCTCTGGCACTTGTTTGTACTGCACTGCATATTTTCCCTATTTGCTATACAACACTTGATGTATGTACTATGTGCTGTAATCATTGCATTGTACTAATTTACTTTTCCAATTGTTTCCATCTTCATTTTTGGTTATTTCCTTTCAATTTTCTACTTTCGGTTTGATTACCTTTGCGCGTGTAGCTTACTTTTGGAGCTACTTAAGCTCAACCATGCCACTCATCGTTCCAATTATCCTTTCCTTTGTGCTTTAACAATTAACTGTAACTCTAGGTGGTAGTAACCCTCTGAACTGGTATAATACTCGCTCTCTCTTGCTTTAATCGTAGCATTCTCCCTTTCTTACTGTGGTTTTATTTTGTGACAGCTCACTGTTATTCACCCACTCATATTTTCTGCATAGCTACTGCTTCGCTCCGCTCCGACTAACTGGGTTACACATTTACACTATTTTGGGGGCAATACTACGGCACGAAATCGATTTCAATTAAATATTTCATAACAAACAAAAAGAAGCTCCTTCCTCAACTACTCGTACAACAAAGTAGTCAGTGAATAACTGAAAAAAACCAAAACATTTATTTTAAGACAACGAGAGCATTAATTTTGATCTCTCTGCTGTCAGCCAGTAAAGAAAACTTCAGAATTGTAAATTCTTATTCATTCACCGGGGAAAAGTATAGAAATAGAAATCATGTTTTCGAACCCGAGTGCAACTAGAAATATCCTCCAAAATATACTAAATATTAAAATTCGCCAATAATCTCTCTCCTTCGCGAAGCTGCGCCAATTATTCATACTAAATGTAAACAGATCCCAGTGCAGGGCATAAGTACAAAGTTTTGTAAGCTACGTATGTATTTATTTATTTATTTGCAGCAGTAATGGATCGAAATGTAAAAGTTGCCACGAATAACTTTTTTAAAGTGTCCACAACAACTTTCTCTGTGTACTTCCCCAGAAGCCTTTAAAATTTCGTTTAAATTGATTTAGTACACTGAGGGAAAAAAATATTAAAATCAAATAGAAACGTAATTGATCTTACAATAAACGTCAACGAAAGTACTGTATATTGGCAAATATTCAATTCAATTACCGCGTTCGCACTGAAAAAGCGTCCGTGAAGTGAATAATCAAGAAAAAACTAAAAAACAAAAGAATTTATTTGCATGTTGCCGCCTACAGTGGAATTCGAACCCGACCATCTCTGGATATCAACAACTTGTGGCAAGCATCTTTGCGCACTCAGCTACACCCAGCCATATAAATTTGCTTTCAAATGTTGAATATCCATCAACACCACAGCACGCGATTTGTACTATGTATGTATGTGTGTGTTGTCACCGCAATCAGAGCGGTGATCTGCATGCTTGGGGTGCGTATGTACACTTACATATTCATACTCAGATGTGAACAGTCAAATACGCGCGTAATAAATTTTGTATGAAAATATTATTTTTAAATACGAACATTTTTAAGCGATAATCAAATATAAAGTATTCATTTTTACTATGCATTATTTCCCTCAGTGTAGCTTCACCAGAACAGCCCAATTCGGACACCATTTGGCTTTTGGCCCTCCGTTTTTTTATACCCGAGCGCACTTGTGCACAGTTTTGTTCACATAACGGTTGTTTGTAACAGCCAAAACGAATCGAGAAACCATCGCCCGAAAATCTAAATATTTTTATATTTTGTGTTGGTTGCCTCGTGTGTATCGTTGTGTATCGAGTTTATTGGCTTAGTTCATTGAAAACAGTTTTGGTAGAAAACAAAATTTTCTTCCTTATGTTCATTTCATAACAGAGCACACACTACTGAGGTAGCCGCAATGGTTGCCTCGTGTGTATTGAACAGGAAAAACAGGTTGCCTCGACACGTTGCTTCAACGGTTGCCTCGTGTGTAGTCAGCATCAAAAATGAATATGTATCTCAAAAACGGCTGAAGAAAAAAAAATTTAAACCTTAACTTTAAAATAGTTGTAACCATTTGAAATTGATACCTTTTAGAGTTCGAGTTTCATAAATTAACCTTTGCATACCCAGCGAATAACCTCATTTTATGCACAAAGATAAGAGATATGTATGTATATTTCATGAAGAGAATTTAGTAATAATGAGGAATTGAGGACTGCCTTTTCTACCCACAGGTGTATGTATGTAGACATGTGTTTCGAAGGCCTAGACTCTAGAAAATAATTGCTTTATTTTTTACGGTATAAATAAACTTTAAGAAGAATCTTAGAATGCACAAATTTAACAAAAATATATCGAGAAGAGCTAATTAACTCATTATCTTATCGCTAAACATCTCTCAACACATTATGTGAATTCTAGCGGTATTTTCCTTTATTTTCTATACTTCGTCAAAATATTTCAAAACAGAAATGCCAAAAACTACAATATTTTACACCATTTACCCTTTAGGAAAAAATATATCTTTTTTACAACAAACTTACCATAAAAGAGAAAAAATCTGTTATTCTCATAAAATTAAGAAAATATCTTTTTGGAAATTTTCATTGTCAAAATATTATTATTTTTGGGAAAATATAAACTTGCTCTGAGATAAAATCGTGAAATCAATTTAAGTTAAAAATTTCTTTTTTTTTTATTTGAATTTAACATGAAAACTTACCAAAGGTAAAAAATAATTTTACAATTAAATTACAGGGAAATCGACAGTTAATATTTCTTTCCATTAGTTAAGAAAAAATTGGGTTCTCAAATAATTCTGAAAAAAAAATTGTTTAGAAAAAGCACATAATTAGAAAAAAAATATTTATCTACAATTTTACTTAGCAACCATTCAAAATAAAAACTGAAAAAAAAATATTTTTAGGTAATAATATTTTTTGAATGAATATTTGTTTTTGGAATTAATATTTCTTTTTTGGCAAAATAACCATTTTTAGTTATTTTAGAAAAAAATAAAAATTGTTTACACAATTACCTATAACCTATCAAAAATTAGAAAATACTTAAAAATATATTTTTTTTAAGAAATACATAATCATTTTCGAGGAATATTTAATAACTTTTTTCCGAAAACGTAATGATTTGGTTTAAACTTATTTAACTTAGTACCTACCTAATATTTGTTTTTGAGAGAAATGATTTTCAAAAAATTTATAAAAGATTTAAAAAAAAAAATATTTAATTTTTGAGAAAAATAATCGGTTAATTAAAATAACATTTTAATAAAAATTTTGGCGGAAAAAATATTTTCTTTGTAGCGAAAAATTTCATAATTACCTAACTTTTATTTATGTAGAAATTTTTTATATTTAAGATAAAAGATATTTTGAACTGAAATTCCTTAAAAAATCTGAATTTTTACGAAAAAATATGTTTTTTTTTGGAGTTTTCATATCTTTTTTATCTAGCTCTCGATGAATCTCAATTGACAACTTATTCCTTAATTTTTATAAGTATAGTTTTATGAAACGGAAAGAGTTAAGCTACCTTGATATTTATATATCTGCGCCATCGTAACACGTGAAAATATCCCCTCGACCATAATAAGATTCTTTCTTATTCTTCTTTTTCCGCTCTATATTCATGTTTCAATATGGATAACATGCACTTAATTCTAGCTATTTATCCTAGGAAGATTGTAGGCTAATTCCTGGAATTTTTGATTACAACTGACTTGGTTTAGAGAGCACATAAATTTGTTTTTGGTATTAGTAGCTTGACAATCATGATTGGAATTTAAATTACCAATAATTGGAAGCACACGAAACGGAGTTTTGTAATAGCTGCACTGATGAAAGAGAAGTGGGTGATATACCTGCACATACTAGAAGGAACTGTAGCACGCTGAGAAAATCTCTTTGCAACAATATTTTTTCTGTGCTTTATTTCATTATCCTTGTGCGCTCGATTTAATCTCATTCCATGCCATTGCATACTAGTAATATAATTAGGTGAATGCCATAGCAAACTATGTACTATATATGAAGGAATTTTCGTAAAATTGCAACAACATGCGCTTCTTAACCCAAAGTCTGGAAAGCGAGACAACTGTTCGTAAAATACCACCAGCTGGCGTCAGTCTAAGGTGTTCCCACTTACCTTACATATTTGTGCTTGCTTGTAATTTATGTGGGAAATTCTATATACATATATTGTTGTTTGCCGGTTGGATGATGTTTCCGGTGCTAATGTTTTGTCTGATTATTCTTGTCGCATGCAACATTTATTGTACATGCCCTCACTTACTCAACCACTAGTTCACGGATTTAATACTACCGCCGAATTCATAATTAAATGGATTTACGAAATTTTAATGCTTTGCGCATTAATGAAATTTTCTAAAAAGCACAAGTAAATAATCGTAGAAATGTGAAAAGGGAACAACGGGAGATTTAATTAATGCAAGAGCTTAGCTTATCCACACGCCCTTGCAAAAGCATATTTAAACCTTACTAAATAAATTCAAGCATATAGCCCCTGCCAATGCTTTGCTCACTTTCATTAATAATAATAACATTTTGGCCTTTACACTTTTGCTAAGTGTTTGGCCGAGCTTCTCCTCTAATTTGTGCTGTGCGTTCTAATGTCATAACACAAATACACAGCGACCTATTAACAATTTGATGCCGCCTCCGAACGGCGAATGGTTTTAATCAGAAGCTTTTTCCGCTGTTAAGAGAAAGTTTTCTTATTTACAAATTACGCGGAACAGGTATCGAACTCAGGTGTTAAGGAATGGTAGTACGCACGCTTAACCCATCAACCACCGCGGCCGTCACTTTCGTTACTCTGCTTTTTACTACTGCAGGTATTAATTCCATTTCCGTTCTTTCTCGTCTCTAACCACTCCTTACTAAGCATTAAAAAATTATTCAAGTATTTATGCTCTGTCAGCACATAGTCTTAGGTTTGTTCAGCCTTGGCTATCACTCGATTATTTCTGGTGTCGCTGTATTCGCTAAGTGGCTCGAAAAAATACATTTAATATGCGTGTGAAACTTTACAAATGACCGTTCTGCTAGTAGGTGCGCAGTTCGCAAGTGCATTTAAATTCTCCCAACTTTGGAAC
>NW_023458561.1:44476435-44516028 GCF_013731165.1 Rhagoletis pomonella | reverse complement strand
TATACATAGAGTAGTACTTATACAGAAATAATAAACAGATACAATGGAAAATAAACCATAAAAATTCTTTTTTTGATATCGGTCGAAATGCATTATCCGCGCTACCCAACCAACCAAATTTTTCAGAGCAATCCACAAGATTTCGCCGATTGATACGCATGTTGATACACAGGCAGAGGATGTGATGAAAGCGCCTGCCTACGATTGCGTCACTTAACGAATCTCAAAAAACAAAACCGACTTCAATTCTCATATAAAAATTAGAGATTATCATTAATTTCTTCATGATCCAATGATCGGATTTAAATCAAATTAGTGCGGGACCACCCGTGAGGAAACACCTTTCCTTAAAAAAAGAATTGTAGAAATCGGTTAACGTGGTTCAAAATTATGGGCAAAATACATAACAAAAAAAGAAATAAAGAAATAAAGAAAAATTTTCCGACGAACTGATAACCTTCTCCTTTTTGTGAACTCGGTTAAAAATTTTGAAATGTCAATAAAAATAGAATACAAAGGATAACAAAATTTTATTTTCAAATGTTGAAAGCGGTGCGTAGTTATTACTTACTACGGCGGCGATGTCTTCGTATACATACGAGACATTCTTTTTCATATCGGACACCAAATTTGGTGTCACAATTTCGATTGGCTTCAAATTTTTTTTATGGGTTCTATACTTGAAGTAAGCTAACACGTGTTCGAGGAACCTTTTTTTTGCAAGAACTATTTTTAAAATATTTTTCTTTGTAACGATAAAAATTATAAAAATGGAATTTTAGTTTCTCAAATCGTAGAGGCTTTTGTAATTTTTTATTATTCGGCGGCAAACTTATTTTATTACACTTTGGCAAGAAGAACATTTTTACCGTTTAATTTTAACATTGAAAATTAAATTAAATTTTCTTAAATTTTCCAAAATTACAAAATAGCTGCGAGATATATTCTGCATGTTGCATTTTTTTGTAATTTGGTGGCACACTTTGGAAACTTCACAGATATGTTGCATCTGATGCCAACGGCCCTTGCCACTAGTATGAGTATTCTATTTATTTGAAAACTTCCCAAAATTATAAAAAAACAATTATTATTTTTTCGAGTGACAATGAAAAAAATTACTAATTTCGATACTTTTTCGCCTAAATAAACGTTTAGATCTGAAATTAAGCAAATACTTGATTAAAGTTTTATTGTAGATACTTTTTTGTGGAACTCCATTTGGTGATATATGCGAAAAAAAATGCTTTGGCTTTTTTATTTCTGACGAGAGAAGGAAGTGACAGTAAAAACAAACTCATGAGATGTGCTCACATAACTATGTTTAGATTTCTTGTTGCCTTCTGCCAGCTGATTAGTGAAGTTGCCAACTTGTTTCAACATTAGCGAAACTTTCAGCTATTAACATGTATTTACTGCAATAAAATCACACAGGTCTAGGCTTAATGCAGAGATGGTATAAGCCACCCTATTCACTTCATTGTTGTAAAGTGGGTATATCCATATATATATAGCATGTACGATACGTGCATAATTACATTTATTCTTAACGCCAGCTTTTAAAGTAGATATTAATTGCGCCATTTTGTGTTGTTAATTGTAACACGATTAGCAAACACAATTCATTCACGCTCAGCGCCACACACTACGCGACCCCAACAAACTTTCCTTGACTTTGACTGCTAACTCCTCGGAGTGAAGTTTATTGTTTTAGTTGTTCGCTTATATTTTGCTTTTTTTCTTAACTTAATTTAGCAGCTTGTTGCCGAAGTGCTAACAAACTAATTGAAGTTGCGCGTTGCGATTTCCACTCTCACTTTTTGTTGTAGTCAATTACGCAGATTACGTTGCATTTGTTTGGCACCTGTGGTTGTTCTCCACTTGCGATGCAACGCGTTTTACTCTACCTTCCGCTGATGTTGTTGCCAAGGCTTCTATTAACTGCGCTTGTTAAACATACTACGTATGTATGTGTTAAGGCTAGCTGATATAGTGTAAATGAATACATACATGGATACATGGCAAAGTTCTTGCGAGTGTAATTAGCGTTGGATACTGGTGTGTGAATATGTTTAAGCTTGGCCAAGATTAAGTGGTTAACTTAGGTTCATAGGCTTATAGATTAAGTATTTAGTGATATCTAAAAGGCAGTTTTTTCTATTCTGTTGTTTTACTTTAAATTAAGTTTTTATTTATTTTTTTTTTTTATATGGCTGGCCGTGCATTATTTCGTTTCAAATTGCGGGTGAAGATACTGTATAATTCCCTCCGCATACTTTCCATATAATTCTTTATTTCCGCCCCCGCCGGTGAAGCCAGCGAGTATTGTGGAATACTGAGAACATCGACACATCGGATTGATCCTTTGCTAATGGCCATAATAAAATCATGGGCTGCATCAAATGCAAGGCCAGGGGAGATAGACTTTTCGAACGCCTCTAACTCTCGGTAAGATAAACTGCGTTTTAGGAAGGACTCCAGCGCTCAATTGGTGCGCCACCTAACATACGTTCGGCTCAGGCTATTTTTAAGGCAGTGGCTAATTTAGCGTGCCAGTTTGCATAAGCATTATCCACCTCTTTCACCTCTTATCCATACTCATTTTCCCTTGTAGAACAATGAGCTTCATAAGCACATGAGTGAATTGAGGAAACATATTAGCCGGGCCCCCGACACTAAAAGTGAGATATGCTGGGAACACTACTGCTCTACGCAAAGAGAGTAAAAGAAAAGGGCATAAAGAGATTTTCCCAAGTGGTCTGTGTTTAGGTTATTTATTGCCTGAAGATTCCTTTACGGGGATATAGAGTATTTTTTTTTCTGTAGTCCCACTTTCCTAGAGATCTAGTAATGGTTACATATTCCCCTTCTTTGGTAGAAGGAGTGGTTGTAAGGTACTCTTTAGCTAGAACTGAGGTGAATGAAGATGCCATAAGATATGCTATTGAATAATTTGACAGTTTAAAGTCATCCGGTCCAGATGTTATCATACCTATTATATACACAAAAGGTATTGAACTTCTGTTTGCAGCCTTGAAAAGGAGTTTCACTGTGTCGTCTGCACTTGCTTATATAGCATAATCATGGAAAATAGTAGACCTCTAAGCTTAAAAGGCTTCAGAACTATCAGCATGAAGTTCCGCAAGCTGAAATGTGTGGAGAAACTGGTTGCCTTTGCAGACGGGGAAATCCTGTGAATCGGCTCTCTAGAATCTGGTTGCGAGAAAATCCACACTCAATTCATGGTACATAGATTTAAGTACTTGTGTGGTTCTACAGGATGTGGATGCCCTTAAAGCAGTCTCACCAAGCCAAGAGACTATTGAACTATTCTTAACTACCTTCTTTTGATCTCAGCAAGATAGGTAAAATAGGGCATACATACGCTATGTTAGGTAGCCTGTGTTCAAGTTTATTCCCTATTGCATAATGTAGATATTTAATCCTCCGCTCACAACTGCATTTACCAACTCAACAAATTTATACCCGCAATCCATTTGCCAACGTCATTCTCTGTATCCTCTTCATCATTTACATTCCCATTGGCCAACAACTTAAATATGTATCTGGCGTCAAATGCAATTACATGCGTCATTTGAGTGAGCTGTCAGTTATCAGCAGCAGCTGTCAGCCATCGGCTACATGTCGTCAGTGTACAAAGATTTTACATACATTTAAGCAACGTCACTAATAGGATACGTACGTGTATGATTGTGTGGATGTGTGGATGTGTACAAAGCCCTAAGAGTTATGTGTCTTTTACTCCCGCAGCTGTTTATCTATTTATCGAAGTGTAAAATAAGCATGCAGAGAAGGAATATGTGAGAAAGCAGGCAGGAGATTGAAGGTATATATAAGCTTAACGTATCTACGTATTCGAAATGTGATCAGCTGTAAAGTAATTCAATCGGTAAAGTAAATGTTTAAGTGCGCTCGCAGACAAAAACAAAAATAAATTAGCGGGCCTATTGCATAAGGAAATCAATAGGAGGTAGTTAAAGATAGCACATATGTATGTATGTAGGTATATTGTCCTCTAACAGGGCTTTTAGGGTAAATGGTGATAAATGATTTATTTGATGAGCATTTGCCGGCTTAAAGTGTAGGGTTTTTAAGCACAAATATTTCTTGTAGCCCATTTTCTTAATAGACGTAACAATAAATCAAGTTAAGTACTATTTTACTATGTCTGTCCGAGAATTTTTACGCTCGCATGTAGACAAGTTGTTTCAAAATATAGTTAAATGGTTTCACAAAAGAGACTTTAATGCCAAATTATATATTTTTTTTTTACACCAAAGCTGTTGCTGTTTCAATCAAATTTTTTTTTGGTGTCACACAGAAAACTGTGACTTCTATGAATAATTAACGGTCTTGGCTGAGGTATCCTTTTATTCGAAAATAAATTTAATTTTATATAGACACCACATATTTGCCAACTTTCAAAGAAGGTTTTGAAAAAAAAGCGATGACCTAGCTTGAAAAAATTAATAAAAAAAGGGGTTTCCCTTAAGTCTTCAACTGTGTAAAACTCATAAATTTACGAGGCTTTTATGGGAACGCCCCTTTTGCGAAAATTTGTAAATTGGTGCGTAAAGTAGCTGTTTGATAGATCAACCAGGATTTTTCTTTTACATATTATTCTTTTTATTCACATATTATTTTTTCATTTATTTTCAATATTATAGATATAATACATTTTAGTATAAAATTTTCCGCCCCTAGTAAATAGTAAAGGTGTTAAGAGATAAGTGCATTAAGTACGAAAATAATTTAATTGCCTGTACCCCTTTGGGTCGTAAAGTTTTGCAATAGGTATCTACGAAGAAAATGTCGACACCAGTGTCTCATACAAAGTATCATACGTTTCATTTCAGATCCGTAATTAGTGCGCTGTCCTATAGTAAAAATGTGTTTTTCATTTCAAAAGTAGGTCATATTTTACAAAATTGAAATAAATAAAAATAACAGATAATTCAAAGAATAAGGTTTTACTTTTTTGAAATGAGTTGCCACCTTTTAAAAAATTTGATTCAAATTATTAAAAAAAAATATATAAATTATTACAAACTGGGTATCAACCGAAATGGTTTTGAAAAGCATTGTTTTTAGCTGAACTATAGGAGGGTTGCCACCCGTTTAAAAAATCATATTAGGTAAGAGAAATATGCATCACCATATGGGTCCCAAACGAAAGGGGTTTCAGAAAGTGGTAGTTTGAAAATATTTTGAAGAGGGTTGCCACCTGCTAAAAATGTCGAATTTAGTTTACTTATACAAGGGTTATACGAAATATTAAAATATAGATGTCAAACGGAGGCGAAGGAAGAATATTTTTGAGGTGTTGGAAGCGGGTTGCCACCTGTTTAAAAATTAAATTCAATTATCAATTCAATTATTAAAATATGGGTATCAATCGAAAGGGCTTTATAATTTTTTAATTCTGAACTTTATTTAGTGGGGTTGCCATATGTATTAAAATTCCACTTAATTCATCAGTTAATTAAAATTTGTATCGCAGTGTGCGGCGAAGGAAAGTTAACAATAATTAAGCTTGAAAATACTTTTGAAGAGGGCAGCCACCTGTTTTAAAGCTCTAACTTAATTAACAATTCAAAAAGTAAATGAAATATAAAAATACCTTAGTCAAACGAAAGAAGGTTAAGAAGTCTTCAGTTTGAACATTTCGAATGTTTAAAGAGAGTTGCCACGTGTTTAAAAAGTTACATTCAAATTATTCAGTAAGCTGGATAAATTATTAAAAGTAGGGTATAAATCGAAATGGGTTTGAAAGGGTTCTATTCCCGACCTTTATTTAGGCGGGTTGCCATTTGTTCGAACAATCAAATTCGAATTAGTTCATCAGTTTAGTTTCGAAAAGGAAAATCAAAAATGAGAGGTCAAATTCTAGACCTTAACCTGTAGATATATGTATGATAGAGTTTTATTCTTTTAATTAAGGACTTTTTTCATCGGTATAGGGTAATTTGAAATCCGATGAAAATAAAAACATTCACTATGCGAGACTGCTCTTCTCTCAGACACGGATGCATGGTTTTGTTGAAATATGGCACTCGGATCTCTTATAACACTTTAATATGAAGTACTCCGCGAGTAGATTTATGATTTTATGAGATTTTGCTAAATTTGTATCCTTACTTGACATCACATCTAACTTTGGTTGAACTTCGTTCCAGTATAGTACGTACGTATTTATATAGAAAAAGTTAATGTTAGTCCTGAATTTTATTAAAAAAATTTAAATACATATTTTGTATACATTTAAACAACGGTGCGTAGACCAATTAGGCGAGATAGCGTTATAGTATGGTGACCTCACTTATTCGACAAAAAAATATTTGTTCTTGCAAAAATAGCTTTTTTCAGTCACATATCCGCACAAACAAATATATTTTGTAGAAATATCAATTTCAATCATGTACTACTTCATTGTATTTTGTACCAAATTGTCTTTCTTCCTTTTCACCACACACACCCTTCAAATCAGATTTCTCAAATGTCAGAAGCATATTTGCAAATTTCGCTGATCAATTGCTTTGTTAAACTGCCAATTAAACGCAACTTACATTGCTACTGAGTAAGCTATAATATTCAAAACTGGGTAGTAAAGGCAAAGTAGGCACAGCCGTAGCTACATCGTAGCCTAAAATTATGATTATTTACATGAGTAAACAAAATCCATAGTCATTTAATCAAAACACACATACATATACATACATAAATAGATTACAGCAATATTGAAATCACAATAAGTCTGTAATGAAATGTAATTTAATTAAATATTACTGAAAATAAGCCACATTGAAAAAATTATAACAAACAAATAAATAAATATGAAAAGGGCGAATTACAGAAAGTCAGCGGTTATGTGGTGCGTCTGTTGTGCGTATGCTGTCATTTATTCAAATCAGTTCAATCATCATTTTCTATGGCAATAAATTTCATGAATATGCGAGCAGTGGTTTTTCACTCAACTCTTACATACTACTTATAAATATGTAGATAATAACGGATGAAGTTTTACCCATACATACATAAATACTAGAGATGTGACGGATAGAGATTTGGCCGGATAACCGGATACCGGATATCCGGCAAGATGCGAGGCCGGATAGCCGAATATCCGGCGGCCGGATATTAAATTAAAGATTTCATTATTTCTAGTTCGGCAGGCAATAAACGACAATAAACGGATGGATCGATGTCAGTTATCTTTGGAAAATAACGTACTGCAGTCTGGCAATACTGAAAATCAACAAATTAAAATCTGGCATTACTGAAAATCAACAGCTGATTGTTTCAATTATTTAACTTCATAATTTGTACGAAAAGAGCAGAGAACATGTCTTCAATGAAAAGAAAATCGCCTATTTGGCAATATTTTGAAATTAAAAGTGAAAATAATAAGTTTGCCATTTGTTTATTGTGCAAACTACCAATTTCTCGTGGTGGTGAAGGGAAAAAAGCAGGTGCGTAAGAGTAATGTTTTTTTTTGCAGCCTATTTAATGAATACAACCTACAAGTTTCGAATCATATACTTATTAATTTTAAATCTTCCCCCAGGCACATCTGCTATGAGCAATCATTTGAAATTAAAGCACCCAGAAAAATTCATGAATTTGAATAAAGATAAAAAAAATAACGACGCAGCTACGTCGCTTGCGGAGCCTGTCAACGCTTGTACAAGTTCCTCTTCTACAGAAAGGCAACAGACTTTGTCAGAGGCGTTCGATAGAAAACTGCTTTGGGACATAAATAATGCAACTGCGAAAAAATACCATTATCTCATAGCAGAAATGATAGCACTGGATAATGAGCCACTTTGTGTCGTTGAAAGAGTTGGATTCGCAAGATTACTTAAGCAAGCTTTACCACGCTATGAATTGCCAAGCCGAGCCTTTATGACCCAAAAAATTGTTCCCGATATTTACAACCGAATTTTCAAAAAAATCCAAATAAGAATTTCAAGTGCTGTCGCAGTTTCTGTCACTTCCGACATGTGGACGTGTTTGCGCAATAACTCCAGCTTTCTGAGTTTCACAGCTCATTGGCTTTCTGCAGAATTTAAACTTCAACACGGAGTTATAGCTATGAAACCGTTTTCAGGATCTCACACAGGAGAAAACATAGCAAATGAACTCAATAGTATTGCATCTCGCTGGGATATTGAACAAAGCAAAATACATGTTCTTGTTCATGACAGTGGCGCAAACATGGTCAAAGGCGTTCGAATGGCGCAGTATAATTCCGCCAGGTGTTTCATTCATTCGCTTCAGAGGGTTGTGCTTGAGTCTTTGAAAGTACAACCTGAAGTAATGGACTTGATTGCCAAAGGTAGACGTATCGTAACTCACTTCAATAATTCAGGTTTAGCAAAAGAAAAATTACTGGCGCTTCAAAAAGAACTATGTTTACCAGAGCATCAATTGGTGCAAGATATAAACACGAGGTGGAATTCCACTTTCTATATGGTGGAACGCTTATTGGAACAAAAACGTGTTATCTCCCTTTATGTGTCTGAAAACGACACACTTACTAATCTAACAACTCGTCAGTGGTGTTTGATGGAGCAGTGTGTACAACTTTTGAAGCCGTTTGAAGAAATAACTAAAATTACAAGTTCTGGCCTCTCCTGCATATCTGAAGTTATACCGCATGTAGCTGCATTAAAAAAATTCTTAGACAAGGACGAAACTGTACGACGAACAGCCGATTTACTTAATATGAGAGCCTCCTTAAAAGCGCAATTGGCATCTCGTTTTATTTCCTTAAGTGAAGATCCAAAATACCTTATTGCAACCTTTCTGGATCCCAGATTTAAGGCTAACTTTTTGGGAAAAGTTGAAGCTGAAAGAGCTCGACAGACTATTTTATTGGAACACTTAAAAATGACTTGCGACACGTCTTCCATCAGTAGTTGTTCATCGACGTCTTCAACTAGACCTAAACAGTTACGATTAAATGAAACTCATTCAAATGTAGCTCGTGAATCTCACGAAACATTTTGGGATTGTTTTAATGAAGTGGCAGATGAAAACAACATTCAGTCTCGCGATCATGAGAAGAACCCAATTGCTACCGAGATTGAATTCTTCTTGAAGGAAGTTCGAATTGATCGCAGTCAGGATCCTTACGCTTGGTGGTCGTTTAACTCCAAAAAATACCCAATTTTAACGTCGCTTGCCAAAACGTTCCTTTCAGCTACTTGCAGCAGCGTTTATAGCGAAAGACTTTTTTCGGAAGCTGGCTTGGTTTACGAAAACAAGCGAAATCGTTTATTGTCTGCGAACGCTGAAAATTTAGTTTTTATTCACCATAATCTACCTCTTCTTAATTTTGAGTATTAATGTCAATCGTTTTCTTAATTGGACGTTTTTTAAGTTTTTAGTTTATACATAAATTTTTCAGTAAAGTGAATATCTCAAAACGTATTTTAAGTTTTTGAAAGATAATTTGTAATTTTTTGTTACTTTTTTACCTTTAAATAAAAGCTATTTATTGTTAGTTACTTAAAAAAAATTATTTGCTTATAATAATTCTAAGAAAATATCCGGCCGGCCAGATACCGGATAGTAGCTCATTATCCGGTATCCGGCCGAATAGTAAATTTAGGCCGGATATCCGGCAAACCGGATAGTTACCGGATATCCGTCACATCTCTAATAAATACATACATACATATATTTGCTTATAATTATGTAATTTAATTAATGATTTTACATTTGTGGTAACAAAGTTGATGCTCATTGCTGATTTCCTAAATGCATAACTGCTGTATGTTTCATTGTTTGTGTCTACTCTGTGGTTGTGTAACAGATTTTATGATGACGTTGCCCGGTAGCCATATGTTGATTGAAGTGTCAGTAATTTGAGAACTTGCAAAATTGCATGTAAATTAAGATTCGTTGGTAAAGAGAATTTAATGTACCCATGTACAAACATACATATGTACGTATGTATGTGTCGCAATTGTGACATCTTGAGTCTGCTTGTTTGGGTATTAAATCATAAGCTGAGCGTGCATCGGGGCGTATGAGCAACACTTGATTGCATTAATGTAATGTTAATGTCGAGCAAATCAACAGATTATGTCTGATTCAAATTAGGCTAACAATAATCTTACATTGATTTCGAATATTAAGTTAATGATTTCTTAGAAGATATTCCACTTGGTGTTCTCTTTCATGTACAAATATTTGATGTAAACATCTCTGGTGCTATGGGAAGGGTAACATTTTCCCGTTCACAGTAATGCTCGCTTGCCCTTCACTAATATATTTAAGCTTATCTTAGAATAAAATGAAGTACATAAAATTAAAAAAATATAAATTGACGTTTTAAACTTATTGTGGTACAAACATTTAATTAGTTTTAGCTTACTTTAACTTTTTAACTTTCCGCTTTCCTGGTGAGGACGGAATTTCGTGTGAGCAGGACGTGTCCGGGTGATTTATGGGCTTCACAGACCTTACCAGACTTGCTGCTTTGCGCAATGGTAATTAATAATATTCGTTGACTCGAAGTTAATACTAAGAATTGCCAAATTTTACGATGCAACTCAAGTGACATTAATCTTGAGAAATCTATGAACTTATTTAGTGCCCCCGTACAATTATTAGATTTCCATTTAATGTTGCTTTCATGACTAAGTGAAATATGTTAGGATTAACATATAATCATAATATATTTGCTTACTCACACAATTGGTCTATTTTTATTAGGTTGTTCGGTTATTCGCCTTTTTTCGATAGCCTTGGTTCGCCATTTTCAAATTGGAAAAACCGGTTTAAATTTAAATTTTTTTCTCTATAACGAAACTTGTGACAAGAATTTGTCATTGAAACAGAACAGAGCCATAACACCAAAAATAATAATTAAAATATATATGTTCTGGTATATAACTAACTAAGTGAAAATCCGGTTTATTCGATTGTAAAACTGCGGTTTACCCGGTATTCGAAAAATCAAGATTTCAAAAAAAAACACCTAAAATTATAAAAAAAACGCTTGAAACCGGTTTGGAAAAACCATGTCAATCAACCTAGTCCACATCTATCATTGAGTCAAATTATTTATTAATTAATTTCAAAAGATGACTACTTAATTCAGGCAAACTTAAATTTCAGTTGTCAAACTAGCATAATAGTTCTGACACTTACATTCGCAGTACATATGTAAGTATGTAGGTATGTATTACTTATATGAATAAAACAAGAATTACGAGCTCTAAATGGTCTGCGATTGTTAGTGCGCCAGCAGAACAAAAACAAAATTCATATACATCTGTAGATATGTATAAATCGAAAAGCAAATAAATCAAAACGCTAAATAACTGTGCACACTTTGACGACAGAGAAGAAATCCAGTATAGTCCATTAGCACTCATACATTTCTAAATATGTATTTGTACACTTAGATATACAGGCATTCATAAATACAGTCATCTTATAAAATGAGTTATGCTTTCCTGCTGATATGTAAGTACTCATATGGAAGTGTACTAGATTATTCATAGGATCTCGCTAAACCCATATATGCGAGCAGGAAATTCTTTGTTGGCATTCGAAGAGTAGCATTGATATCAAACACATTTGTTTTGTAAATAATTCAATAAAAAACAAATCGCAAATCCATAAATCATTGCAAACAAGTTAGAAGACCAGTCAGTTTTCAATATACACACATACGAACATTTATATGCATGAATTCATGTACATACTACACACATATATCATATACTAAAATTAGGTATGCTTATCCAGTAACATAAATCTGGCAAGCAAACGAGTAGGCGGAAACGGACGTATTTACGTAAATACTCGTACAACTGGCTAAGCTGATTCAACGGCTTATTCTGTACCAAAAAACTGTCACGAAGTTCACACATATCACATACAAATGTATATAGGTACATTTGTATGTAAGTTAGGGCGGATCGAAAATCTAATTTTTCTGAAATCCTTTGGTAATAGTGAAAATATATTATATCATGAAGTCAACAATAAGCCTGCAAAATATTAGTTTTTTATTTTCATTGTAAGAGGCCGCGCAACGACCGCCAAGTGATGCATAGCATATTATTTTAGATAATGAATCCATTAACGCAAAAGATAAAGTAAAATATCATTTCTCGCACCCCTTTAGATTATCGTTAATTTCAAAGCTATATTTTTCAATCAAATTTTAACTGTTCTCTTGATAATCGCACTGGTCTACAGTCAAAAGATGTTAACCACTGCATTAATATCGCTGGGGTGCATTTAGGTCGCCAGTTCCAAATATTCTAATCTATTTTTAATATTAGCTATAGTTTGCGAATTTTTGCAAATTTAGAATTTCGGTAGCTTTGATAGAAAAGCCATAATTTTTCATCACCGTGGAAAAATTCTTAGTTCTTTTGTATACTTATATGGTGCTGCTGCGATTTAGATTAGCAGCTCTTAGTAGGCTACCCAGCATAAGATTGAAAAAGTATCGCGAGAGAGTTTTGTAGTCAGCAACCTCAAAGAGCCCTGGATTTGAAGTTTGATAAAGTTTAAAAAATAACAAGGCAATATCTTATTGACCGTTGCAGTATGGGGTTGGTTAAAGGTTGTTATTCCCCTTAGAAAATCGAAATGACTCGATCTAGAAAAACGGCAAAGTATGGGTATTTGTATTATCTCTAATTTCCGAGAAAGGTAGATTTTTTTTATGGAAGTAAACAAAAAGTTTAATTTTGTCGGACGGTGTTCCAAAAAACCACGGTAAACACACTTAATAACATAATAATTTAAAATACCATTGGGGTACAGGGCGTCACACTGTTAAATGTCATCAGTATGTAGTAAAAAAAAACACCTCGTACATGTGTTTGCCAGCGCGAAAAATGCACAGTTTACTCGGCGTACATAGATATGTGTTTACTTTTCGAAATACGTATGTATGTATGTACTGTGCATATTTCGCGGGAAGTATTGCAAAATTCATTGCAATTTGACTCTAGCAATAAGCGCACGACTGTCGGAAACTCACCTTTACTAGTGCAATAATAAAGTGAAGTTATTGCCGCGAAATATCTACAAATTACACGCGCGCATACATACACACATATATGGTATCTAGGTTCCATGTATTTACAGCAAAAGTATACAAATTTGCATAGCAAAAGAACAAGAACAGTCAATGCGAATAAGCAAAACAGAACAACGAAGCAAAGCACAGCACGGCAATGCAGTTGCGCGCCGGCGCAAGGTCATCAACGAATAAATGAACTTTTCCAGTCTTATTTTACTTGCTTTCCTCACCTTGCCATCGCTTATTGGAATTTATAATTTGTTTGGCAGGTTTTCGCAATAACGGCAAAACGATTTTTGTTCGCCTGCAGTGCTTGTCAATGCTGTTTTTTTTTGTGTTTCCTAGTAACACCGCTGCTGCTTGTATGTACATATGTATGTACATTAGGGTGGTCCAGAATAGTAAAGTCGGAATTGTAATCTGTATCGAAAAAAGTATACCCCGATTTTTTATTTTGGAATCAAAAAATATTTAGAGGTCGCTCAAAGCGCTCAAAGTTTTCCATGATGTATTATTATATGGGGAAAAACAACTTTTGGTAGAAATGGTATAGAATTCTTGAAAATCAATATTTTTCGATCGGACAACTCTGGTTCTATTCAGGAGACTTTCAGTAATAATACCCAATTGTTTATTGACCCATTTTTTAATACTAACGATTTTTTATTGGTACACCCATTGCATTTTTCGGAGTTTTTGTGGGTTATTGGCGGACCTATAAATTATAGTTGCGATGAAAAAATGGTTAAATAAACAATTGGGTATTATAATTGGGAATCTTCTGCAGATAAACAAAGTTTTCCGACAGAAAAATATTGATTCTTAAGAATTCTATACCATTTCTACGAAAAGTTTTTTTTCCCCCGTATCAAGTACATGGAAAATTTTCTGCGCTTTGAGCGACCTCTAAATATTTTTTGATTTCAAAATAAAAAAATAGGGATATATTTTTTTCGGTAAAGAACAATCCTAGGGGGTGAGAGCATAAAAATTCCGACTTTACCTTTTCACATGAATTTTTGGACCACCCTAATGTGCATGCGCACTTATGTATTTTATGCAAAAGTGCAATGTTTTTCAAAGTTAAAGTCAACATTCGAATATACATTTAAGCAATAACTGTGTAAGATATTTGCGTCTCTTCTTTTGAAGGTTGTAGCTAAAGCGGATTTGTAATTTGTTTTTCTGATTTTGTTTTGCACTGCGCCGCGAAGAGATTTACCTATGTATATCCATCCTTTAATTTTCTTTTGATATGTCAAGTGTAATTTTATGCACGTATGTGCATGTACACATAAAGGCTCAGAAATTATGCAACAGTGACGTCTCTGATTTTAACGTACATTTTAGATTTCAAAAAATCTATTAAATAAATTTATATACTGGCACGTAGGTATGTGTGTATATCAGGATTTATCACTCTCATGTTTTTCCACCAGAATTGTAAAATTTGTCAGATTTTAAGACTTCCAAAATATTTCGGATGAATATAAGGAATTATGCGAGCTAGACCTAATTGAAAATATTTTTTCCAAAAATTTCAACAAATTATAGAAGAGCTTAAGCATAAAAGGTATGCCAATTTTTTTTCCGCTATCGTAATTCAACCAGAATGAAATGACCCTTTCACCGATCATATATGTAATAAATGTTTCGCGCTTACAATTTTCATAGTACTTCAACGAGCTTCTCCTTTCATTCGTAGTGTGCGCCCTGATGTTGTCACACAGAGAAGAGATACCTACAGTTTTACAGCGACCACGATCGGCGATTGTATTTCTATTAGAAGCTCGTATGAGAAATACACTCGGAAGTTTGCCATTGCCTGCCGGTGGCGACCCTTATCAGACAGGGCCATAGATCTTGCGTATAATAGTTCTCGCGAGAGCCATCAAAGTCCTCTCATCGCCATTCGTCATCGAATGTGTTTCTGCTTAATTAAAGTTTGGAAAGGTCTGGTTCGAGACTGAAGGCATATAGAAACCGAAGTCTATTTGTTCTCTATGTATAATTAGAAAGCTTATTGCTTCGCACCATTTCGTGGACGGAGACGTTTATGTAGGATGATAAAATCTTACGCAAAAGTATGCATTAACTACTGGCAGTTTGTCAGACAGTGGAACTAAAGCTTAAGTATGTCAGTTGGAGACTAATCGATTTATACTTCCAGAAAAGCAGTCCTGAAACGGACTTTGTAATTTTTCGTAAAAGGTTCTTTGAACATGAAACGTGTACGTACATAGATATATATTTCTCTGCTCGCCAGAAGCAAACATCTATGTATTGGTTTTTATTATTAAATATTTTTAATAACTCCATAGATGGCAAAAAATCAGAACACATTTACTGAGCAATTCATATTCAAATAACCACATTTCAGATGCACTAACCAAAGTGCCAACTCCAGGAAGCCAAATAAAAATCAGTTCATAATTCATGAGAGAAAAAAATCATAATTTATGCAATTCAAATCTGTACAGAATTTTTTCGTATTGAAGCCCATAACGGTATATTTAAGTCATTCACTTTGAAAGTGCAAAAACATTTCAAAAATTTTTTTGTGGTAGAGAATCATTTGCACAAAAATTGAGTCGATGCCATTTTTAGTTTTTGTAAACATGCACATATGTTATGTTAAATTGTCAACTAGTTAAATAGATTGCTGCTGACAAAGTGCACACACATTTATATGTATATGCACATATGTACATAGCTACATACATATGAATAGTGACGAAAATATAAATATGAAAGAGACACTTAAGCATGCTTTGGCTATTTCCCTTTCGTTTATTTTTTATGAAAGTGTAGCTCGTTATGAAACAAAAACCATGTGAGTTAAAATTTCTAACTTTGTGCGAAAATTAGGGAAATTCGACGAGTTTTTATCAAAATTTAAATATTCTGAGTATGCAATTTTGTAGCCTCTTTTATTTAAGTCCAATAAAGTGCAAGTTTGATATAACATGGACTTACTGTAAAGTTTTGGCAAAAAAAATTCTAAAAATGCTGATTAAAAATTTAAAATTTTGATGAACATTTCCAGCCTTAACCACTAAAAATACGTAAGCCACATTTGTTTTCAAAATTTTATTTTTGATTTAGAAATTCATCTAGATGCTTTATACATATTTTTGCATCAAAAAGAAACTTTTGGAAAAAATGTTGCTTACGTTTTTAAGCGGTTAGGCCCCGATTAATTTAAATTCATTGATTTTTTATAAATATTCTACGAAGTTTGCAATTTTGATTTACATGGTTTTTTCTTAGATAGTGAGCTATACTTTCATAAAAAAATTACAAAAATTTTTTTAACAAAAAAAAATTGCCAACACTTACAAAAATTTCTCTTCCCTATTTACATATATTTTCGCCACCGTATGTCCAGCAATTTGTCGCATGCAAATTGTTACCAATATTGTCGCACGATACTTAAGTTTCACCATGTGACATCAAATAAGTACAAAGCTGTACATACTTTTACAGGGTGGTATGAAAACCATAGCTTTCAGTTAAAAAAAAAAGAAATACAAATAAATTTTTAATAATGTAATGGGGTGCAAGAAGCTTTATACAGTACGTTGATGCCTCGTGTAATAAATTTTTTTTCTTTATTGAAATCAAATGGCGAACCATTAGCGTCATATTGCGGTACTTGCGACGCAATCAAAAATGTGGCAATAAAGGAACAGAACTTAACAATTAATTTACAATTTTTCAGATATAACCCAACATGCCGCATATTTCGTTTCGCTAGACTTTTGTAAGTAAGTTAGGAATGTTTTGTTTGGCAATTTCTGTAAATCAAATAGTTTTGGTACCAATATATGAGCAAATCTCACGAATTTTTTTAGGGCCATCGATGCATTACCAAAAAAGCTATCGAAGTGAAATTCGGGCGGCGAGGCACAATACTAATGCACCAATCCTTAAAAAAGATGAATTGCACTGATATGATAACAGCTTCGTATTAGTTTAGTTTTCTTGGTCATTTCATCCACATATTTCTTGGAAGTGAAATTTACTTATCTCAAAATAATATCCGCGTTGCAATGCGTTCTTGTCCATATTCACAAAAATCCTACGTTCTTCATATTTAGTTATTAGGTGGTCGGAAGTACCATTCGGTTCAAATGTCCCCTGTTCACGTTTTATTTTTAGAGTTACTGAAAGATGATCTATATACACGGAATAATTTGCAGATAAGACTCAGTTTGCATTAGAACAAATTATTATTTAGAAGAGAAAGCCGGTCACCTAGTTACCTTTAATAGACCTGCATTTGGTGTCATGTCTTCTTGAACCACTTATCGTAAAGAAATCGCTTGAGATACGTTTTCTGCATGCTCTGTAGGTCATGCGCCTGGTATGGTATCTTAGGGAGCGAAGCCTGGAACCAATAGGCACTTCATAGTGGCACATAATAGATAAGCTGTGATATGTCATGTTCTTCATGACACAACCTGCACTGGTCGGAGCGCGCAATCTCCATGTTTGACGAGTGGTTCATTTCGCTACAGCAGGCATGGGCAGCGGAGGCAGAACTGCATAAGCACGTGCAAAACTTTTGCACTTGTCTATGGAGTTCTGCCTCCGCTGCCCATCACTGCCCTACAGTAAGAAAGCCCGTAACAATCCCTAACAATCCCAACTCCGTGTCTTTTAAGATGAATAAACGAGTCATCACTATGTCACTGACGCAAACAAAGATAGGTTCAGTACGACAGAAGGTATTTCAAAGAAGGTCCACACTATTTTCCATCTTCTGTTCATCGTTACCCACCCCATTGTCTCAATCACGAGCTAAGTGAGTGAAAATCAAAAGAGTATTAAGGGAGAGAGTTGCCAACCATCTCTGCCAATGAAACCGACTAAAAAAAGTTGGTGGTATGCGGACTTCCTTCAGTGGGATTCGCCGATAAAAAGTATAAGCTTAAACAGACGTCAGCGTTGATCCGGATTAACTCGAACTTAATCCGGATCAACTGCAGCTAATTCCCGAGTTGATCCCGATCACCGCTGCCATCTGTTTATGCTTTAACAGATCCTGCTCCAAAATCCTAATTTGATGACTGTATTTCGAGATTTAATATTTTTTGTGACAGCGATTGAAAAAAAGTGCTCAGTTTAAGCCTTTAGCTCCATGCCGCGGACCCTGTATTTGAGTATTAGCTGCTGTATGTTTGCACAAGCATTTAGTTGCTAAAAACTCAGCATATGCGAAAAAACCGCCATGGAATTGTCAACAAAATAAAAGCTCAATGTTGTTGTGTGTGCGTAGAAAAACTAGCAACAATGCCAAGAATTTGCTTTTAATATTTAAAATAAAGTGGTGAGGCATTCGCAAAGAGTGCGCAAAAATGCAATAAAGAATAAAAGACGAGAGTATTAGTGAAAAAAAAAATTAAATTTTATGAAAAAAAAAAAACATAAAAACAGCAGCACACATGCGCAGCGTTACATGCCTTCCATTTGAGGAAATTGTTTATTTTATGTAATTCGCCACGCTTTGGTTTTATGCATCGCTTGGGGTGTAATTTTCATTTCAGTTGACTACAGCGACACCATTGGTGGAGTAGTTATTACGAATGCAGGCGGAGATCGTATTAGTTTATGAGCGCGTGGGGAAATATTTCAATGCAACATTCATGAGCAAAACTGTTGCAGCGAAGGTTAGTTACAGGCGAGCGGTAAGGTAACAGGATGTACAGCTGTAAAGGAAACAATGCAAGAGGAAAAGTTTATGAGAAAAAATTGTGGGGTTTTCACGCAGCTGAGTAGCTGAGCAGCTGAAGTAAGGTGCGACGGAAACAGCGCAGTGAATAAAGGCGCTAAAGGAAACGGAAGCGGCATACGGAAGTAAATGTGGAAATGAAATAGTGGCACGAAATGCCAAACGTAAGGACAAAGCGAGCGAATTGTATAGAATAGTGTGCGCTGAGAGTGTTTTGAATGGCCGACGCTTTGGAATAATGCGCGTAATTTGCACATTTAGCCAAATTGCCGGGTGCTTTAAATTAATTTATGCCAAACAATAACGACTAACAGTGGAGCGCGGTATTAAGCGTAAATTGCAAAGGGCCAACAGCGTGAGCAATGCGTGCGAAATGGACACGTAAAGTGCAATAAATAAATTCTTAATCTAAAGCAACAGCAGCAACTGATTGCAATGCGCTGCAAAGGTGTCGCTGCTGCATATTACTTACATAAATGCAGTTGCGTTTTGTTGCTGCCACCCACCCCCCCCACACACAATAAATTGTTGCAATCGTTGGTAATTTAAATTGTTGTGACGCCGTGTTTTACGCTCTTACGTTCTCTGTTATTCGTATTCGTTTTTGCTTTTTCTTTTTGCAAAGCAATTACTTACACCACCCGCTGGTCCGTGTCACCCGTCGGTGGGTGCGCTAAAAGTGGTGGAGCGCTTCGGCGGCGACATTGCAGGGAAATTTAATTGTCTTTACGTAGCATAAATTAAAAGACTGTATCTGCTGATTGCAGAGCCGCGCATCAGAATGCGAAAAAAATGCAAATTAATGTGTGCGCATGGCGGCCTCGGTTATTTTGTGCCTGCGGCATGCAACAGGAGTCCTAGCAAATACATATAGGCACGTAGGCGTTCGCCGGGGAGTGCATAAACAAACTTATACTTAGTATGCATGCTCTTGCTTATAAATTTCATCCTTAAAAAATAAATCAATTTCGCAGCTTTTTCTGTACAATACTACGCTGTTCAATCCAAAGAACTGCAGGGACAAAAGTCAAATGAAACCCCAAATCAGCATACGCGGATACGAACAACGCCAGTGACGTTGCATTCAAAATGTCCTATATGCTCGTAAGAGCATTTCTGCGTCAAAAATAAAATAAAATAAAAAAATTTGCTTAAGTTATTTTCGCAATTTTCCTGTTGATGCAGAAATTAAAATTTCGCTTGCATTTTTTTTGGCTGTTAGGGCGACAGTCTGACTCACAAACACACAGACTACATTCGTACACCACTTTAGCACTTGTACAAGGAAATAGACGATAGTATTATTAGGCAGTTCAAGGCTAGATGGAATGCGTTCACCACCCGAAAAATTGCAAAAATTATATTTTGGAAAACGGCAGACGTAACTATACTCGTTTCTTGTCATGGCTACCAAAGAAAGATTGCGGAGTTATTACCGGATTGCTTACGGGGCAAATGATCTTATGAGAAACATTCAATTTTCTTACGTATTTGAAGGGAAGTCACCAATGTTAAGGATTTCTAAACTACTTCTACGTAATTTTTATTGCTTCCCCATATGGTATTGTGGGCAATACCATCACATTCCATGACGAGCTGCCTGCCAAAATGGCAGTGGTAAAAAATTTTAATCTATGGAGGCGCCAGAGAATTACCTTCTCCGAGAACCCTTCAGTGTGTACACAATTTACAAAAGAGCAATTCAGTCTGGGAGTGAGTCATTTACGCCTATACCAGGTGTCCTTTTGCATACAGAAACTTCGCTTCTAAGCCGTTTTTAAATTTATCATAACCTACCTTCGAAGTAGTTCCAGTCTCTTCCTCTCACTATTAGCATATGCGGTTAATATTTTTTGGTTTTTTCCTCTCAAATTCAGTACCATTTAATAGCTTTGAAAATTTGTCAATTTCTTTGAGATTGCTAGATTTGCATCATACATAGGTGGTCTCCTATTCTATCCATATGCATATATCTGTATGTATGCACAGAAGGGTGGTCCAAAAAACGAAGTTTAAAATGGCAAACTCCCACCGCTAGGATTCTTCTAAATGGGAAAACAGAGTACCCGTATTTTTTTAGTAAAAAAAAAGTTATTCATAACTGTCTCATATCCCATGAAGTTTTCCACGTATATTCAACAATTTTATAATGAGCTCGAGGCCATTTTTTAAATGAAAATTTATTGTGGAAAAGCAACAATAATTTGAAAAAATGGTAGAAGTGATAGCTATTTCGGAAATCACCACATTTCCTCATCAGACTTCTTTCAGTAGGATTCGAACCGACGATCCACTGACTCAGCCAGTTGCCTATGCACCGTGCTAAGACGCCTTGTAAATTATCGTTTGCTTATTTCCATTATTTTCATTTTTGTTATGCCAACACAATCAAGCGCAGCTATTCCGCTGCAATTCACTTGATCATGTGGTTGTTGGTTTTGTTGGTTTGTGCTAATAATTCTATTTTTTTTAGAATGCTTAACTTTTAGGTGTGCTCGTCCTTAAGTTATTTGTTTTTTGTTATTTTTTTGGCATTTTAACAATTATATTCAACAATTTTATAATGAGCTCGTTTTCCACGTATTTTATTTGGGAATAAATATTTTCGTGCAAATGGATAGAATTCTTGAAGGTGAATATTAATATTTTCCGATCGAAAATCTATGTTTCTCTGCAGTAGACTTTTAACAATAATTTTACAAATTTTTAATACTAACGATGTTTTATTAATCCACTATTGCATTTTTTGGGGCTTTTGGGGGACCTATAAAAACAGTTAATATCAAAAAATGGTTAAATATAGAACTGAGTATTCTTATTGAAAGCCAGCTTAAGGCAAGCAGCGTTTTCCAACCGAAAAGTATTCATTTTCTACGAAAACGTTTTTGCCCCATATAAAATACATCGAAAACTTCTAAATATGATGTTTGTTTAACAAAAAAAAAGCGGGTGTCCTTTTTTCGATTTAGAAAAACACTTAGGGATCAAATATTGACATTTTAACCAACACCCCCCCCCCCCCCCGCATATGTTTTTGGACCACCCTAATGTACAGCTACTTTTTTGCGGCTTTAGCTGTTCCTGCCCTTGCCACGTTAGCGATTGGTTTAAACGCAGATGCCAAAGAAGTGCCCATAAATTTTATGCTTTCATTTTGTAAGTATCAGTGTTTGTTTTTTTTGCATATTTTCTGATATTTTTTCTCCCACTTTGGCTTTGCTAGGCCATACTTTTTCGTTTGACTTTAACGGTTCATTCATAAATTGAGTTTAACAGGATTGATTGACAGGTCAAAGGAAAACTGAAACAATACTGTGCCTTTACTCTGTACTTTCACTTAGACTTTTTTACTTTAAATTTCATTGCAGTTTTTTTTTCTCTTTGCCAACTGCCTATGTATCATTGCAAGCCTTTAACTGCTTTCAGTTTTTACATCGCTCTTTTTTTTTTGTGAATGCCTTGAGTGTGGCTCACTATGTGGCGTCCGATACATTTTGCCGCTGCACTCTTTTCCGTTTGCAGCCATACATAAATGTACACAGTAGCCTTCAAAAAGCGGCAACTTGGCTATAAATTTTAAATTTTTCACAAATACAAGCATTTTTACTTTCTTTTATTTTTCTTTCCTCCTTTAAATTTCCACTCATTCAACTCGTTGAGCATTTTTCATATAATTCCATACGTATTACTTATTTTCCTCTCGCATTTCTTTGCTCCTATCCAATTAAATACTCAGCGCATTTGACTTTCAACAAACTGCAATTAAACTTTTGTATAGTATGCATAGCATAACACACAAACACAGCAACAAAAGGAATGAAAATGAAACTGTGCGTGCATTTAAACAGTTAGCTGGGCGTTCGCTGTTGGAGCGTAGAAAAAAAAAATACCAGAAAACATTGAAGTGAACAGCGAACAACTTAATTAATGAAATATGTATGCATGTATTTATGTCCGTATGTATGCGTACGTATGTTTATATAAGTGTGTTCTGCTGACCTACGATGATTGAAAGTTGAAGCAACAGTTGTTGCTGATGAAGCGCAGCAGAAGCGTGGGAGTAGTATTTAAGTGGGTGAGTGTGTGAGCGGCACTGGTTTGCTGAATCGCAGACTCCCAAGTAACAGCTGCAACAAAGCGTTTCATACACTCGATCGGATGCATGAAATAAAGTTATAAATTAGTGGAGCTCGAGTAGTGAAAGTCAATTAGAATGCAATCAATTTATTTTGCGTTTGGTGGATTGGCACAAGGGGAGGATGAAAAGTTTTGAGAAAATGTTACTAGAACATCTGTTAGAAATGTATAAACATTTCATTTTTCTATATAACCTCCCTCTGCTTCAATGCATTTCTTACCAGAGACATAACTATTATAAAAGTCAATCAATAATTATTATATTAAGATACACATTTTTCGGGTCATCTATAATTGTTGTTCAAGGACTTATATCATAAAAGTCCTTTCATAATAATTATGTGTGAAAAACTTTTTTTAAGTTATCGATAACTATTATTTTAAGACTTATATAATAAAACTCTTTTTATAATAATTATCAGTGAGATAAATATTTTAAGTCTATTTTGAGACCTATATTATTAAATTTTATTCAAATTAATTATGAGTGCGAAAAAATGTTTCAAGTCTTAAAATACGGGGCTTGTTCAGGACCATTTCGAAATTAGTTGGGAACCAGTTTGGCACTAGTTGGGAATTAATTTGGGACCAGTTGGGGCATAGTTCGGGACCAGTTCAGGACTCTATACATATAATATAATCCAAAACTATTTAGTCCCTAACTGGTCCCAAACTACACCCCAACAAGTGCCAAACTGGCCTCCAACTAGTGCCGAAGTAATCCTCCTCGTCTACTGCCGCTTTCATCTCTTTTTCCCGCGAAAATCTTCGCCTTCGGAGGTTTTTTCTTCAATTTAGAGAACAGCAAGTAATCGCTGGGGCCCTGGTACAGACTGTAAGGTCAGTGGTTGATACCTTCAAATCCAGTCTAAAAAGGAGAAAACATCCAGCAGCTTCAAACAGAAAGCGACGGCATTTTACGTGATTTCAACCACTGGCCGGCCAACACCATATCGGAAATTTTTTTAATGCTTTCGGATTGGGAAAAAAATGTAAATTTCAAGCACGCATTAATTTCGCGCAGAATAATAGTGCATTTAACATATTGTGCATGTTTAAGCCATAGCCGTACGTTTAATAGCACATATAACAATTTTTGCAGCCTTGTTTTTTAAACGCCGCAGGACTTTTCGACAGGAAATATTTGCTTTATTAAATGTTATTTTTCTGAACTTTATCCTCAAGCTTAGAATATGCCGCCAAATTTTGCGTGCTAAAATACCTTGAAAATTTATTTTTCTATTTTGCCGAATTTTATGCGGTTGCAGTATTTCGCAAGGTGGAAGAGCTACTCAGCACTTATGCCAGCCACTTACAGGGTTGAAACGTGCGCAAGTATTATATGTGGCTAATGATACTTCGCTAGGCACATGCACATGTGTATCAAAATATAAAGCTCTCAATCACTTAGATTCATAGACATTTTATTTTATGAAAATAATACTTTACGATACTGGGGTATTTCGCCTAATACTTACATATATTTATTTAAGCTCACAATACTATATAGATATGTAACATATATATAATAAAAAGCCAAACAAAAAAAGCGATACATAAAGGTATTCTCTTTTTCCTTTTAAAATATTTATTTCGAATGGATTACCCTTTAAAAAGAGACTTTAATACGAAGCTTCTTCAATTACTAAAAGTAAGCATAGTACAGTTCTAAAAAAATGCACTTAAAAGTTCATATATAAAATATTTAGCCGCAGAGTTGGGCTGGCATCCATATTGAAAAATTTCGTTGAACCTATAATTTAAAAAAATTGAATTTAACTTTTTAAGCAGGTGTCAACACTCTTAAAAGAATTCTGCTTTATGATAACCCAGAGTATAAGCTAAATATCGTATCTTTTTTCGTACAAAAAAGTGTATATTACTACAAAAAAATTCAGTTCCCCGGTATTTCCATTTAAAGAAAGCATTTTTTTATAGGACAGTCAATAAAATAAATGAATTCCTGGTACTATTTTTATCTGTAGTACATTCCCAGATAAAATGATCCGGTGCAACAAAAGCCATGTAAATCGAAATTTCTAACTCCTTTCCCGTTTGATATTGATATTAAAATATTTTAATTGACTTGCTATTTAAATCGATTTCAACTTTTTGAGCAGGTGGCAACCTTCTTTAAAAATATTTTCGAAATAAACTTTTCTTAACCCCTTCTAATTTGACCCCCATATTAAAATACCTCATTTAACTGGTTAAGTAAATTGATTTTTCATTTCTAAATATGTGGCAGCGCCTTTCAAAAATATTTTTGAATTATAGCTTTCTTAAAGCTTTTTGGTTTAAGTCCACTCTAAAATATTCCGTTGAACTTGTTACTTAAATTGATTTTACTTTTTTGAAAATGTGCCGAACTTCGTTTGACATCCACATTGTTAGGATATTTTATGCAGCTTATTATTTACATAACTTTAAGATTTTTAACAGGTGACAGCCCCTTAAAAAATATTAAGGCCAATGTTTAATACTCCCGGAGAATTTGTTCTCCGGGAATTTGATTTTCCCGAGAAAGAAATCCTTTAATAATTAATTCCCAGGAGTAGCATTTTCCCCGAAAACTTGGGCGAAGGAAATTCGAACTTCGAGAAAGCTCTTTGACACTTTTTTGAGAGCTCAACTCAGCCATTTAATATAAAAAATCCTCAGAGAATTTTTATTTATGATACGAGGAAAGGGAAAAGAGAGAAAACTCCCGGGAAGTTTCTATTCAGAATCGGCCTGATTTTCGAAATAAATAGTTTTGGAACCCTGTTTTTAGACATCTTCTTGTAATATTTTATTTTACTTATTAACTTATTTGATTTTAGCTTTTGAAAAAGGTTACAACCCTCTTCAAAAATCATACTATATGTTGATCCAGACTATAGCCTATATGTGTGCCAATCTTTATTAAACTACTATATCAAAGGTTAAAAAGCAACAGACATACTCAATCACAATCTTTCAAATTTATAATATTGGTTGGATAAATAATAATAATAATAATATGCCCACGACCATCGATAGTTTTCCGGGTCTGGTTGTCACACAAAAGGGGAGGAGGCATTGCCTGCCGAGGTGCGATCTCTATTAGAAAAAAATTTGCATTTCCTTTGTTTTTGATGTTAGTCGGAAACTGGGTTAGGAAAAAGCAGTGGCTTTATATACAAATATGGTTAATAGTCTTAGGAATACAATTTTGCTAAATAAAGTTTTGCTATCAAAAATTACTTCTGGCTAGAGCGTGTATTTGCTATGCGAAATATTTTTTATTTTAAATAATTTTGCAAAGCGACCTCCTTTAGGTAACAAACTTTTTTGCTTGTTTTTTCTTTATTACTTAGTTAAGAAACCCTCTATCAACCTGCACCTCTATTTAAAATATAAATGCTCGTTTTTCTACATACAAAACTGGAACAACGATTAATTAAACTTTTTATTATAAACTCTTACGTACTCTTAGGTAATGCATTCAACGAAATTGCTCAAGGGACCAAAGCATTCCCATAAATTTCCAATGAATTATTCTTCGGCCAACTACTTATTCAAAATAAAAATAATAAAGCATTGCCGATAAGTGGCATTTAATTGGAAGGAAGTCGCATAGCAGCGAGCAATTATTTTTCACTGAATTGCGGAAAATGCTGAAAAATACTTTTCCACATTCAACTCTTTACATTTAACCCTTCTGCACAACTTCAGTACACTTAATTATTGAAGCTGTTGCTATTGCCGTTGGCAGCGCTCTTGCTGTAAGGTCTACGTGATATGGCAGTGATAATAAATAAATAATTGACAAACAATCATACTGAATTATGGAATTATTTGTATTGGCGTTCTCTGATAAAGGCATAAAGGCCAACGTGTGCACAAATTTGAATAAATGGAAAACGCTCTACGCTAAGTAGTGTTGAGTAGGTGGAGAATGCAAAGTGGGCATGCTTACGAGATTTTAAAATATAATTATGACTAGATATATTTTTAAATTTTCGTATAAATACTTATTTATGGTAGCTGTTTATTTTAACCATTTTTATACGGCCTTTATCAATAGCTTTATAATGATTTTAGTCCTTAGAGGAAATTCCATTTGAATATACATAATGCGTTCACTACCTACACTTAAAGAAATACTTTGGCATACAGTTAAATATTCTGTCACTCGCAGTTTAAGTCGAAGGTTCGAGTATGTATCCTCGCCTATGATATTTTTTTTTGCTTTCATTTGTTGCTTTATTGAGCTTATTTTGTTTTCTTTTATTTTCATTTTATTTCTACCACATCCTCCTATGCTGTCAATGCCTTGTTACTTGAGCATTCAATGCAAATTATATATTCTGACAAATTGACATTTTCCTGTTGATATTTTATTGTCGCATACAACAACGGACACAGTTTTCCTTTTCCTTGCTCTCCATTGCCTATGACTACTTATATATGTATGTATTTGCTTTTGTTCTGCTATGTATGCAGTTGGCAACTGTTGGCATATTTTCACAAAACCTAAAATACATACATTTACAAAAATGTATATGTAAATTGCTCAAATGTTTCCTAAGTGATTTATGGCATTGCTTCAATGCGGAAGGCATACGGGAGGATTAATTGAATTGCAGCACAGAAGAGTCGGACTATTTTTAAGTTAAGAGTTTTATGTACGTATTTCGAGTTAGATACAAAAATTTTGTATTTAAAAAGTTTCGTTCCGTTATTTTCATTGACCTCTATATCTATGTGAACAAGGATAAATTGCTAAATTCGAGAGCCTGGCTTTGCTTTAATGCAGCATTCACTTTATTACCGAAACCGAAAGGAAATTTTTGATGAGACTTGATATGAATAGTGTGGAATAAGTGTACGTACTATTTTCATTCGCAAGTAACTTTAGCTGTTATTCGTTTTTGCCACAGATACAAATGTACGAGTATAAGAACATGAAATGGAATGGAAGTGTGGCTAATTTTTCATGCACTCAGACAACATTGCCCATTGTACTTAAGGTCCAGAGAGACGATGTAAAGGATGGGGATTTACAGCTGGTTTGATATTCGTTGCTGTATATTACCAGCTCGTCTTAAAAACAATTCATCAACAGTGGATCGTAGATGATGCCTATGGTGACCATTGTTGTCTCATGGGTTATGCCCCGTAAGCAGTCTTATCAGAGTCGTTGATTACACTTTTTCTGCAAGAGAAAAAAGTTGGCTACCACAATTCTACACCATTTCAGGAAACATTTAGGTATTTTTCAGAGTTTTATTAATAAAATCGTTGATATACGCGATTGTTCCCGCTGTAATTTGCCCTAGAACTGGCTCCGGCCCAATTCTACGCTTCTACGCTTTGTCAATTCATCAGCCACCTGGTACCCACACAAGTTCAAACTCATTCCACCTTGCAACGTATTTCAGCCTCAACCTAAATTCTCAGACTATTTGCGAAGAGGTGCGGGCGGTTTATAATGCCTTTAGAGCAGCTCGGCAGTCACTGCAGACTCTGATTTTATATATCCGCGCCACCTCTCGCCAATTATCCACTCTGCTACTATCTATAGAGAGTATCTGGATCTCTCCATTGCTACCTTCATGGAAAGTTGGAGTCCATAGGAGACTCCAGTTATCAGTTTGTCATAAGGTTCCAAAAACAAAAGGTATTGCTCTGACAACCTCGTCGTGTCACAAGCCAAAAAAGTGCAGTCGACATATTGTTTCCCCCTCTTGGATAACTAAATGCAGAGGTGGCAAATCCAACAAAGCATTAAGAGTTCGTCCTAATGTTGTACTCATGGCGCATGTTATGCCCATACACACACTCTTTTTTAACCCTCAGAATTTTCCAGCGCCAATATTTAACACTAGTATAACATACCTCCTGGACATTTTTTCGATTTTAGATAAGTCTCTCAATTCTCGCACGTAAAACTATTCAAGGGAAATAAGCATCCCAAGCAATTTTTGGCAGCTTCTTTACTGCTACATATTTTACTCTTAACAAGTAAAAAATCTAAAATTGGACGGAGCTGGATATTAAATACCCAGCGCAAGTATTCAATATAGTTTTTTCAACTTTCTGAAAACTAGCCATATTTCAAACATCTTCGATAGAACTTTCAGTTAGATATATATAATGAGGTAAACTTATAATGTTATATGTGGGCGGTATTACACCTATTTTCCAAAATTCCATAATAATGTTAGCTCTTTTTAAGAGATTGGTTTTATTATAAATTTTTGAGTCCTTAAATTTCGAAAGTGGGCGCAATTTTAGTTCGTTTTCTCCACATGCTATTTTCTGCGTGCTAGTTATATCTTCTAAGACTCTCTATTATCTGACTTCAGGCGGCCTCGCTGCAACTTCGGCGAGCCTTTTTGAGAAGGCAGGGTTAAGCTAAATTTCAGAGAACATGGGCTCTAATACCGACAAATTCAACAATATTGATATCGAAAATTATTAGTTCATAGCAACACCGAAAAATGCATTGATAATAAATTGTTATTGATAATACCAAACAACTCGTATAAAATTGATAACTACATAATAGTTCAAATAAATACTTATTCAAAAATGTCTTTTTCGATCTCAGCTTAGCACAATTAAAAGAATAAAATCATGTGCATAAATGCTCCTCCTAAAGTCACTTAGTTACATTTTTCCCCAAAATAGTTAATACTTAAAGAAACTCTAGCGGAAAATATCTCTCAGTTGAATTACTTTAAAAACTATTGAATTCGAAATCTTCCACAATTGTACATCACAAGCAATTTTCTTGCTGATTGCCGTCATTTAGCTGTGACATACAAATAAATGGAAACAATTGCAAACGACTGACGCATAGAAAATGGAGACAAGTGAAAATCGTAGTAAAATAAAGCAAAAGTACAGAATAGAGTTGTTATCGAAATCAAGACAATAAAAACAATTGGAAATGCGCGTGGCGGATGTTAAACTAACTGCTTCGGTATATATGTACCTAGAGACTGGGAAAACAAGTATTCGTATGTACGTGTGCGCAGCAGTAAAAATTTAACTGTAGCTGAGTGTGTTTAAGCAGAGGGAAACAGCTCAATTGGCAGCCGGGTGTGATAAGCTTGAAACGAGCCACTACGGGTGCAATACTAAAGCTTATAAGACCCAAGCTGGAAGAGCAAGGATAAGGCAAACAATAAAAAAAAAGTAACTGCGCCTTGGCCACACTGGGAAAGTGAAACTTACGTTACATATCTATTTACATATATATACACACATATTTACATTCATACATATGCACATGTGTACATGCGCTTCAGTTTATATTTTATACCTTTGTTCCATCTGGATCCCTACCTCTACCCCTTTTCGTTCTAATTACATTTATGTTATTCTGTTTTCCTTTATCTTCGTTTTTATCTTTATACTCTATTGATAATAAATCGATAGTAACATCCAATTAAATATCTATAAAAAAACCGATAAAAATATCGATAACAAATTCGATAGCAAAATCGAAAATAATATTGGTAGCTTAATCGATAACAAAATCGATAAAAAGTCGACAAAAACATCCATAAAAAATCGATAACAAAATCGATAAAAATATCGAAAACGGAATCAACAAATAACCGATAAAAATCTATAACAAAGCCGATTAAAATATCGATAACAAATTCGATAAAAATTTCGATAGCAAAATCGATAACAATATTGATAAAATAAACGATAACAAAATCATTAGAAATATCGATTACAACAGGGATGAAAACATCCATAACAACACCGATAAAAACATCGATTATTATATCGATAAGATCCGAAAATATCGATAGCAAAATCGATAACAATATCGATAAAATCTTCGATAAAAATATCGATAACGAAACCGATCGAAATATCGATTATTAGTCCTGAGAGTCCCGAAAATCTCTAAAATCCCAAAATAGTTACCAGACTGTCTCTGTGTCTATCTATATCCTTTTCTCTATAAACTTTTGCCAGAGTACCAGCTCACTTGCTCAATTTTCTGAATACCCCTTATATTTAACAATCGACAAAACAAAAATACTTACGCACATTACGCAAAACTTGCACAAACTATTTAAATAAAAAAAAATTTAGATATTTGCCCTTGCGCTGGTTTTAAAGAGATGCAGAAATTGAAAGACGCACGGGTTGATTGACTGCTGGAAAGCGGGACTTCGGAACTTGTTAGCGATTTGCTACAACAAAAGTTTTGCAAATTGTTTGCAAAAACTAACACAAAACTGCAACTTTAGTTGACTGCATGTCCAAAGCAGCATTGCGACGGCAGCAACGAGAGCAACGAGAGCAACATTCACAACAAGAACAACAAAAAAAATCCTTAAAACCACTGCCTTCGAGGGTTGGCATTTGTTTTCGCGCTCTGTTGCGATTTTCCCACTCGTCACTTTCTCGTTTTATTTTGCATAATGCAAATGTCAAATTGAAAATGTGTCTAGCTGTGTGTGTGTATACATGCATACAATTGCATCGGCTCATACGCTTGCTCACTGCTCGCTAGCTATGTAAAGTTGCAACATTCGGCTCACTGCCTCCAGGCACTTAGGTATGGCAGTTGCACATCAACGCAGCAGACATCGCGGCAGAAAGTGAACAATTTTACTCACATTTTTTCACCACCCCCTCAACCAACCACAGCATAGTGTTTCATTGTTGTGTGAGAGTTTTAACCTTCGTTCCCACTCCCTACTACCCGCTGCCATTTCGCAACGGAGCCCGCGTAACCATTGTGATTGACTGTCGCTTGGCTTTTCTGACAGCAGCACTTTTCTTGCTACAACGCAGCGCGATGATATTGCATAGATTCGCACTACTCTCCACTTACATATGTATCTATATGTATATTGTAGGTATCTGCATATGTAAATTTAATGTTCGCGTGCATATTAAATGCATTTTGACAACATTAAGCTGCGAACGTCTGCATAAGTTAGTAACCAAAAGTGGCAAGCTGGTGGCAATGTGAGACACTTTGTGTGGGTTATAGTAGTATAGTGCACGTGAGTCAGATTGAAAGTTCAGATACATTGTTATCAATTTTTATTTGGTAGGGGAGAAAATATAATGTAGGTTTTCATGCCTCCCTGATTTTTAGTTTAATTGGTTACATAATTTCAACCTTTCAATGAATTTTATTGTGGTAAACTGAATGAAAATCATAACCATATAGGTTAGCCTAAAGGTCCAAAATATTACTAAAATAAAGCCCAGAAAGAAAAATTATCTAGTTGCGACCTGTAGGAAAATTGCAGTTGAATTAAATTGATAAGATAAAGCAATGTGTCTGTCACAAGAAAGATGTTTAAGAAAGCATATAGCCGAAAATATTTTTGTGTATGGTTACCACCTGTTTTGAAAATTTCAATTTAATTCAGTTCACAAGATAAATTAAGTATCAAACCAAATAAGTTTACAAAAGTTTACTGCCGAACATTTTTTTTGAGAAGGGTTCCCATATGTTTGAAAATTTATATTCAATTAGATTTATTTAATTATTAAATTAAATATTAGAATACGGGTATAACCCCTTAGTTTAAAAAAAATTTACTGTTGAAAATATTTTTGAAGCGGGTTGCCACCTATTCGAAAAATTGTATTCAGTTAAATTGATAAGAAAATGTATATATTAACTCAAGTTATAAGACTACATTGAATTTCCATGAGAAAGTCGTCTATTTTAAGTAAGTTCTTAATTCTGCAAGTCTCCGCCTTCATCGTAAAAAATCTTTTTAGAAATTGTATTTCTTCCCTGTGGTGATATATATATGTAGTTTCATCTGAGTTCTGTCACAAATCTAACATATTCATAATATATGAATATTCAAAGTGTTGATCGACTTATCTCGACAGCCAGTTCGAAAATGTCCCATCTCCGAATTTGATTGAAGAACGCCATATTTCAGCATTCGATTCAGAAACGTCCTATCTAAACATATTTTCAGTCGAGATATGGCATTAAAAATGCATTCTCCTGTTTCAGTTAATAAATGTAACAAAACAACAACTAGTTATAATTAATTGCAGGGATCCCCCAAAACAAAAAATACCAGAAAAATTTGGTATGCTATAAAAAATAAATTTTACCCAAAATTAAAAAATCTTATTTTTCAGATTTTGGTGAACATTTTTTTGGAAACTTTTAAATCTTTTTTTTAGTTTTTTTCGTTTCGGGGAATCCTAAAATCGCTTCCAACCAGATTTCATAATTTTAGCTGACTCAACCCGTCCCTTGGAAATTTTATAAGCGTTAATTAAAAGATGAATCAATTTGAGTCAAAAATCAACAATAAATGCCAGTGAATTATGAACAGTAAATGCCCAGCTTTGTCCACTGTGCATCATCTTTATACTTCAAAAATTTAAACAATGTCAAAAATCCGTTTCTTGGCAATCTATGGTCAGAATTTTATTCTACGGAAACAAATATATAGAAATTGGATTTCAAAAGCTATGCCACAAAAATTTTGTTGGCCCTGAAATCGTAATTGAGTCTGGTTCCTATCTGGCGAGCAAATTTTTTTGTGAGTTATTTCTTGAAGTAGCTCCGATGAGATTCTTGTGGAAATTTTATTTTGAAATAACTTCCATGGCAGATTTGTCGAATCAGTGTTGAAATTGCACCTGAGATAATTTTCACGAGCCCATGAAAGTTATGTATGTATGCAAATGTATTCCTCAAAGTCGTGACGATATTAGGTTTTTATGTGTGGATGTTGTTAAAGAGCTATCCACCTTACAAAAAAGCGATAATGACAAACTCCAATAAAGTTCTCAGTTCAGTCAATAATCGAGCACTGGTTGGTGACCATTCACACGAATATGATTTTCAATAACTCCTTCTAGTTTTAGCACTTATTTCGGTATAGGAATTCCCGCAAAACTACCAAGGTCGTCGATTTTTCTTAGCCTTTTCTCGTTTTGGCCCGTTTTTAAGCTTTTCATGCATAAAGTATAACGGCATAAACACAGAATGAAATAAACTAAAATATTGATCGTTTTAAGTATGGCATCTTGATTAAAAAAGCGATATGAAAAGCATTGAAACATTGTTTACAGCCACTCATGACAAATGTTGTGTCAGTGAGATTATTTATGTATCGTTGAAAAAATATATAAACTTTTGTTTTCACATGCATATATACATATCTACAAACATACATATGTACATTAGGTTGGTCCACAAATACATGTGCAAAAATAAAGTCGGAATTTTTATGCTTCCGAAAACAACTTATCGTAAAAGTAATAATGAATTCTTGAAAGTCAAAATTTTTCGATCGAAAAACTCTGTTTCTCTTCAGGAGATTCACAATAATAATACCCAGTGGTTTATTTATTTTTTTATATGTATATCAAACAGTCCTGGGGAGTGAGGACATTAAAATTTCGACCTTACTTTTTTTTTGACAACCCTAATGTGCATACATACATAGATGCAAAAAGTATGTACATACATGACTTCATATGCCATGCCCATGTTTTCACTTGTGTACTTTATTGTGGTCAGCTTTAACCATGCCTGTTTTTACACTACATATATTGAAAACAATTTTTTTGTCATCACCAGCTTGGTGGCGATTTTTACCCTACGGATATGGACTGTCCCAAACCACAAAAACCAAAAAGAGTTCAAGCTACAGCAAAATGCCACAGAAAAAAATACATTAACTATGATATTGCAAAAAAGCTGATGTGGCAACAAAAAAAAACAACAACACTTGCAAACAAAAAGTTAATTTAAAATTAATTCATTGCGGTAAACCAATCAATTTAAGGGCGAAACGCGAAATGTGAAGAGATGAAGGGAGGAAGGGATGAAGTGCAATCGCAATTAATTCATTTAAAATTAGCACTCGACAACGCACTTACTCATCCTCCAGCTGCAGGTCACCAGCTCCTCCTACTCCTCTTCCTACTCCGCTTCCTCATCTTACCCCACAACATACATTAACCATTTTAAAGCATTTATTTATTTGTGTTTGTTTAAGGATTTTCTAGAGAACACAGGAATTCAGTTAAAATTCAGGGAATTTTAAAATACTTATGTATATATGTATGTATGTATATAATCCCAAGTGAATGCCACTTGCCAGTACGAGCCGTCAATTATGTAAGAGTAAGTAGGCCTACGACAACTGTCCCCATTACTGCACACCCGACCCCGCCCGTCCTGCCGCCTGTTTTTGCGCTCGTGGCCACTGTTAAGGCGCTAATTATATTTTAATCTCGCGTTAATTAAATAAGAGTTTCAGCCAGCTGTTCACGCAATGTCTTTAAAGTGGCAGGGACGGCGAGCAATGGGGTTGGGGACTTAAACTGTCGCCTTTGCCGCTCATTTTATTACCTTTCACGAATGTACAATCAGTTGTTTTTGTGTTGAGATTGGAAATGTTGTATTATCGCTTAGCACCAGTTTTCTTGTTGCTATTTTTAAGAGTTTTATTCTTTTATTGTTTGTTTGCCAACACTGTCGTTAAGTTGATATGCGCTTTTTTTAGATTATTTTAAATTTGTGTGTGTGCTTAAGTATCGCTGACTGACTACTTTAACTTATCCTCCATCTCTTCGCCATTTGCACCGCTTAATATGGCAATCAATCCATCAATCGATCAGTCACTGTCCTCTTACTGTATTAAAAATACGACTTTGTTACGTAATCCACGCTCTTACAGCTTCTGTATTGCGAATCGGTGTGTAATTTTGCTAGCACATTTAAGAAAAAGGTGCGAGAATATGTGACAAATCAAAAAAAAAAATTAATAAAATGTCCTTAACACTTTTCTCTTCATGAATTTTTCATACTGTTTAAAACTGGAAATATTATCTGAACTGTTCAAGACTACGAAATCGCGGCTCTTTTCTTGATCATGCAGGGGAAATAAACAATGTTCTTCCTTTTAAAAATTGTGGCAGTTATTATTAGAACCATTGTAGCCATCAAAATCAACCTTTTCGTTGAAGAAGACCGACATTTCCGGGCATGCACTGGCATGCGAGTTGTACAAAATTCCAATTCTGATTCTTATAATTGTACATTAAAATGTATGCCCTTTTTGGCTTTGTCTACATATTGTTGTTGTATAGAGTTTTTCGTAGGTAACATTGCAGTTTCATGAACACAAACTTTTTCATGAATTTGGTCCTCTCTCTCGACAATAAGATGCTGACCTCGTAATGGAATCTTTGCCACTACCGTCTAGAGTTTTATTTCCAATACCTCGCCTGCAAAGTCTTGCATCCGTGAGCTCTCCATTTATGCATTTTGTTTTGCAGTTAAAGTGCACCTGCTTCACCCATACTTTTCCTCTTCTAAGTGTCCTTTTAATTCATCAAATGTTTTAATTGTGATTGTAATACCTTTGCTACACATGCAAGGATGCTAAGCGTGCTTATTCCTATTAAAGTTAATTTTCGTAAAAAAATAGAATAAATTTCAAATCAAAATTTTCTTCATTTTCATCACTTTCCTTCGAAATTTATCATTTTTTTAAATGGGATTAAAACGAAGCTTCTCCGATGCCCACTTGTCCCGACATAAGCTCAGATCATAAGTATGCTTCTTTATTAAAATAATGTAATGAGCCAGTCGATTATATAATTTTCGCTGAGCTTTCAGCAATTCCAACGTATGGTTTTACATATTTCAGTCTATGACCAATTGGCGGCTCATCTTCTATTTGAATAACAACTCACTTCATTTAAATAATAAAATTTTTCCATTTAACGAAAGTGCATTACTCGATACTCCAAGTGCAGAATAGTGGAGCGGAGTCGCTAAAAGGTCATACAAGTATGTTAAACTTAATCAAAGGACATGGAAATGTCTATTAAGAGGTTTTTCGTGGTGATGACTAAGAATCGGAACTTAAAATTGTATTTTAAGAGGGTTGCCACCTGTTAAATTTTTGAAATCAATTTAATTAACAAGTCAACTGAAATATTTGAATATAGGTGTCTAACGAGAGATGTTTAAGAAAGCTTTTTTTCAAAAAAATAACCTTTTGATTAGGGTTGCCACCTGCTTCCTAATTAAAATCCATTTTAATTAACAAGTTGCTGAATTATTTAAATATGGTTGTCAATAAAAGAACGTTTATAAAACTTTATTTTGAAAAGGATTTTGAAGAGGGCTTCAACCTGTTTAGAAATTCAAAATCCATTAGTCTGAAGTTCATTTCAGTAAAAAATCTTCAAACAAAAATTTGATATTTTTATCTTCAGAATCCTAATCTGTTCTCAAAATATGTATTACCTATTCAAAAGAATGGACTGCCCGTCTGTTTAATCTACTAGCGGTCGAAACCGGTCAAAAGATAGAGCATGCCCGACTCTGTCAATAAAATTTTTCCATTTTCCAGTAAAACACATCTTCCTGCAATTTAGAAGAGGTAGACAGGTGGTCTAGGATATTAAAATTCGTACTTTAATAATAACATACACCGACATAAGGAGTATTGAGAAAACTACTCGCACAATTATCCTGTTCAAGGCAAACATTTTTGCTACAAAATTATATTTTAACTTACAAGCCCTTTTGCGAGTATACTGTCAAAAAGGGTTATAGTATTTAATTATTTCATAAAAACTGAATTCGGCCAAGTTGGCCATGATTTTGGGTGCGTGAATGCACGGAACAGGGAACGAAAATAACAGCTATTTTTTAATAGTTAAACTTGGCAAAATATTTCTTAAGGCCGAAATAAAAGTCCAAACTTAACAAGTTTGGTATCAAATGAAAGAGGATTAAAATAGCTATACAACTGAAATGTCTAAACGAGGAAAGCGAACTATTGAAAAATATTTCAATAAAATAATATTATTTAGTTCCCATAGAACAAACCTTGGGTCAGGTGTATGAATTTCTTTTGTATTAAATTATATTAAAAAAAAAATATTTAAATAGAGGTGGTAACCTTCGCTCGTTACTTCTGTTTAAAAGTTATTTCGGTCCTCATTCCATTGATACCAAGTTTTTTTCATTGCAATAAGCGGTATGTTTAAAAAATATTTTTTCCATACTCCTCAGGCAATTATCAATCCAACCCAATGATATTGAAAATCCATTAAGATACATAAAGTTTGGCATTTATATCACCACATTGTGTGCTGGTTTCTTAAATAGGTTTTTAAATTAGATAGATTTTAAAAGCTATGTACTTGTGAACACGGCCCTAAATTTCTAAAAATCTGTCTTACAATTTATCTTAGAATACTGCCTCTTTCTCAATTGAAAACTTGTTCATTTGAAGTTGATGACCTTTTTCACAGCAATTTATCATTCACGCATTTACTGCTAACTATACTTTGCTCATTGCTATTTAATTCAGTTTACTGCTGGCGACTCATTTACTTCGCACTCTTGGCGTTACTATAAAAATTTGTTGCCACATAGTTGCTGGGCTATTGCCCTGGCCGATGTCCCCAATTTTATTTGTTTGTTAATGCTTTGAACTGATGAACGGGAGTGCTAATAGTATAAGAGTAAAACAAAAAAAATGTGTTTGTTAAAGAATTTAACTAAATATCACTTTCTTTAATTTTTAACTCTAATTCCCCATATACATATTTACTATTACTATGGTATTTCAGAGTATAATGAAAATATTGCACATACATAATTACACTTTCTTCCATTTATTATATAACACTGTACAGCTTTTGGCTGGGTATTGGACAACACCAACTTTTTTTAAGAGATTGAGTCATAATTAAAAAAGCAATTTCACCGTTTTTCAAGATTAGCCTCCGAAACCATGATATGGGCCTACGAAGCTCGAAACTGGACCTTTGAAAACTTATACTGCAGGTGTTATAAGGGGCTAAAAATGAGTTAAAAATTTTTTGAAATATTATTATTATTTTTTTTTTTTTTTTAAAGCGAGCAAAATCCGGACCACGTCTATATTATTACTTTTTTAGTTGTTTCTATACAATAATTAAAAATAATTTTTTACCAAAGGTTAAATTTCAAACTTCGAAGTCGATACATATCTCGATTTCGGAGGCTAACTTTGAAAAACGAAGAAATCACTTTTTTACTTATGAGTCAATCTCTTCAAAAAAAAACTGCTTTGGTTCAATACCCAGAAGAAAAGTTTATTTCGCCGTATACTGTAATTTATGCATTTCTAAAATAAATTTATAACATTTTTCCACTTTGAACTCTATTGCAAGTGTATTTTCCCATACATTAAGTCAGTACTGCTTCGCACAGCTTATAGCGCTCTTACACGATGTGTATTTGCATATGTAAATACATATCGTGTAAGAGCGCTGTTAGTCGACTTCTTTTTTCGGCTCTGATTGTCTGGTGGGCACAAATAACTGGGTCATATGCCCGACTGTTGCTGCAGCAGTGCGAAATTTAATTATTTACTGCAATCAAAAATAAAAAGCACAATAAAAAATTTATCAAATACTTAGTAAAAGTGTAGCATTGTTATGGGACAAGTCAATGAAAAGCAAACAAAAAAACGCCAGTGATTGCGTCAGGAGGGGAAAAGGGACCTTATTTTAGCAACACAATTAGCGAGGGACTTACATACGTAGCAACTGAAAACGGCGAATGTAGTAATGAAGTGAAGATTATAAATAGAATACGTATAAGAAAAACATGAGAGAAACCAAAAAAGAAAATTA
>NW_023458561.1:44463375-44476335 GCF_013731165.1 Rhagoletis pomonella | reverse complement strand
TAAGAGCGCTATAAGCTGTGCGAAGCAGTACTGACTTAATGTATGGGGAAATACACTTGCAATAGAGTTCAAAGTGGAAAAATGTTATAAATTTATTTTAGAAATGCATAAATTACACTATACGGCGAAATAAACTTTTTTTTCTGGGTATTGAACCAAAGCAGTTTTTTTTTTGAAGAGATTGACTCATAAGTAAAAAAGTGATTTCTTCGTTTTTCAAAGTTAGCCTCCGAAATCGAGATATGTATGTACCTTCGAAGTTTGAAATTTAACCTTTGGTAAAAAATTATTTTTAATTATTGTATAGAAACAACTAAAAAAGTAATAATATAGACGTGGTCCGGATTTTGCTCGCTTTAAAAAAAAAAAAAAAATAATAATAATATTTCAAAAAATTTTTAACTCATTTTTAGCCCCTTATAACACCTGCAGTATAAGTTTTCAAAGGTCCAGTTTCGAGCTTCGTAGGCCCATATCATGGTTTCGGAGGCTAATCTTGAAAAACGGTGAAATTGCTTTTTTAATTATGACTCAATCTCTTAAAAAAAGTTGGTGTTGTCCAATACCCAGCCAAAAGCTGTACAGTGTTATATAATAAATGGAAGAAAGTGTAATTATGTATGTGCAATATTTTCATTATACTCTGAAATACCATAGTAATAGTAAATATGTATATGGGGAATTAGAGTTAAAAATTAAAGAAAGTGATATTTAGTTAAATTCTTTAACAAACACATTTTTTTTGTTTTACTCTTATACTATTAGCACTCCCGTTCATCAGTTCAAAGCATTAACAAACAAATAAAATTGGGGACATCGGCCAGGGCAATAGCCCAGCAACTATGTGGCAACAAATTTTTATAGTAACGCCAAGAGTGCGAAGTAAATGAGTCGCCAGCAGTAAACTGAATTAAATAGCAATGAGCAAAGTATAGTTAGCAGTAAATGAGTGAATGATAAATTGCTGTGAAAAAGGTCATCAACTTCAAATGAACAAGTTCTCAATTGAGAAAGAGGAAGTATTCTAAGATAAATTGTAAGAAATGCTTTAAGTTGTTCACAAGTACAGAGAAACCAGCACACAATGTGGTGATATAAATGCCAAACTTTATGTATTTTAATGGATGATCAATATCATTGGGTTGGATTGATAATTGCCTGAGGAGTATGGAAAAAGTGTCTTTTAAGTCCGAAATAAAAGTCCCTTCCGGATAAAAAAACAAACCGCTTATCCAAATTAAACAAATTTGGTATGGAATTAATGAGGACTGAAATAGCTTTTACACAGAAATAGCGAAAGAAGGTTACCACCTATATTTATATATTTTTTTTTTTTATAAAATTTAATACAAAAGAAATTCATATATCTGACCTAAGGTTTGTGCTATGGTAATTAAATAACATTTTTTTTATAGAAATATTTTTCAATAGGTGGCTCTCCGTAACTCGCAATAGGTCTTGTAAACTAAAATTTTATTTTTTCCCAAAAATACATGCAAAACATGAATTACAAAGTTGGGCATGCTCTATCTTTTGATCGGTTTCGACCGGATGTGGGTTAAACAGACCGGAAGTCCATTATTTTAAATGGGAAATACATATTTTTAGAACATAAAAATATAAATAAAAAAACTTTTCTTTGAAATTTTTTCTGGAATTAACTTCAGGCTAATGGATTTGGAATTTCTAAACCGGTGGAAACCCTCTACAAAATCCTTTTTGAAATAAAATTTTATAAATACTCATTCATTGACAATCATATTTAAATAATTAATGAACTTGTTAATTTGAATAGTTTTTTAATTTGTAAACAGGTGGCAACCCTAATCAAATGTTTATTTTTTCGAAAAAAGCTTTCTTAAACATCTCTCGTTAGACACCTATATTCAAATATTTCAGTTGAATTGTTAATTAAATTGATTTCAAAATTTTAAACAGGTGGCAACCCTCCTAAAAATACCATTTTAAGTTCCGATTCTAAATCAGCGCCACGAAAAACCCCTTAATAGACATTTCCAAGTCCTTTGATTAAGTTTAACATATTTGTATGACCTTTTAGCGACTCCGCTCCACTGTTCTGCACTTAGAGTATCGAGTAATGCACTTTCGTTAAATGGAAAAATTTTATTATTTAAATAAAGTGAGTTGTTATTCAAATAGAAGATGAGCCGCCAATTGGTCATAGACTGAAATATGTAAAACCATACGTTGGAATTGTTGAAAGCTCAGCGAAAATTATATAATCGTCTGGCTCATTGCATTATTTTAATAAAGAGCATACTTATGATCTGAGCTTATATCGGGACAAGTGGGCATCGGAGAAGATTCGTTTTAATCCCATTTAAAAGAATGAACAATTTCGAAGGAAAGTGATAAAGATGAAGAAAATATTGATTAATTTGAATTTTTTTCTACTTTTTTTTTACGAAAATTATGCGTATTCTTTTGATTCATTAGTAATAAGCACGCGTAGCATCCTGGCATGTATGGCAAAGGTATTACAATCACGTTTAAAACATTTGATGAATTTAAAGAACATATGGAACAAGACAAGAATGGGTGAAACAGGCGCACTTTAACTAAAAAAAATGCATAATTTGAAGGCTAATGGATCCATGAATTTGCAGCCGATGTGTTGGAAATAAAACTCTGGACGGAAATAGGAAAGATTGCATTACGAGGTCAGTATCTCATTGTCGAGAGAGAGGACCAAAATTCATGAAAAAGTTTGTGTTGATGAAACTGCAATGTTACCTACGAATTACTCTATACAACAACAATTTGTAGAAAATGCCAAAAAAAAAGGCATACATTTTACTGTACAATTTAAAGAATCACAATTGGAATTTCGTACAACTCGCATGCTTGGAAGAACAAACCGGAAATGGTGGTCTTCTTCAACGAAAAGGTTGATTTTAATGGCTACAATGGTTCTAATAATGTCTGCCACAATTTTTAAAAGAAAGAACATTCTTTATTTCCCCTGCATGATCAAGAAAAGAACCGCGATTTCGTAGTCTTGAACAGTTCAGATAATATTTCCAGTTTTAAACAGTATGAAAAATTCATGAAGAGAAAAGTGTTAAGGACATTTTATTAATTTTTTTTTTTGATTTGTCACATATTCTCGCACCTTGTTCTTAAATGTGCTAGCAAAATTACACACCGATTTGCAATACAGAAGCTGTAAGAGCGTGGATTACGTAACAAAGTCGTAATATTAATACAGTAAGAGGACAGTGACTGATCGATTGATGGATTGATTGCCATATTAAGCGGTGCAAATGGCAAAGAGATGAAGGATAAGTTAAAGTAGTCAGTCAGCGATACTTAAGCACACACACAAATTTAAAATAATCTAAAAAAAGCGCATATCAACTTAACGACAGTGTTGGCAAACAAACAATAAAAGAATAAAACTCTTAAAAATAGCAACAAGAAAACTGGTGCTAAGCGATAATACAACATTTCCAATCTCAACACAAAAACAACTGATTGTACATTCGTGAAAGGTAATAAAATGAGCGGCAAAGGCGACAGTTTAACTCCCCAACCCCAATGCTCGTCTTCCCTGCCACTTTAAAGACATTGCGTGAACAGCTGGCTGAAACTCTTATTTAATTAACGCGAGATTAAAATATAATTAGCGCCTTAACAGTGGCCACGAGCGCAAAAACAGGCGGCAGGACGGGCGGGGTCGGGTGTGCAGTAATGGGGACAGTTGTCGTAGGCCTACTTACTCTTACATAATTGACGGCTCGTGCTGGCAAGTGGCATTCACTTGGGATTATATACATACATACATATGTACATAAGTATTTTAAAATTCCCTGAATTTTAACTGAATTCCTGTGTTCTCTAGAAAATCCTTAAACAAAAACAAATAAATAAATGCTTTAAAATGGTTAATGTATGTTGTGGGGTAAGATGAGGAAGCGGAGTAGGAAGAGGAGTAGGACGAGCTGGTGACCTGCAGCCGGGGGATGAGTAAGTGCGTTGTCGAGTGCTAATTTTAAATGAATTAATTGCGATTGCACTTCATCCCTTCCTCCCTTCATCTCTTCACATTTCGCGTTTCGCCCTTAAATTGATTGGTTTACCGCAATGAATTAATTTTAAATTAACTTTTTGTTTGCAAGTGTTGTTGTTTTTTTTTGTTGCCACAGCAGCCTTTTTTGCAATATCATAGTTAATGTATTTTTTTCTGTGGCATTTCGCTGTAGCTTGAACTCTTTTTGGTTTTTGTGGTTTGGGACAGTCCATATCCGTAGGGTAAAAATCGCCACCAAGCTGGTGATGACAAAAAAATTGTTTTCAATATATGTAGTGTAAAAACAGGCATGGTTAAAGCTGACCACAATAAAGTACACAAGTGAAATCATGGGCATGGCATATGAAGTCATGTATGTACATACTTTTTGCATCTATGTATGTATGCACATCAGGGTTGTCAAAAAAAAAGTAAGGTAGAAATTTTAATGTCCTCACTCCCCAGGATTGTTTGATATACATATAAAATAATAAATAAACCACTGGGTATTATTATTGTGAATCTCCTGAAGAGAAACAGAGTTTTTCGATCGAAAAATTTTGACTTTCAAGAATTCATTATTATTTTTACGATAAGTTGTTTGCGGAAGCATACAAATTCCGACTTTATTTTCGCACATCTATTTTTGGACCAACCTAATGTACATATGTATGTTTGTAGATATGTATATATGCATGTGAAAACAAAAGTTGATATATTTTTTCAACGATACATAAATAATCTCACTGACACAACATTTGTCATGAGTGGCTGTAAACAATGTTTCAATGCTTTTCATATCGATTTTTTAATCAAGATGCCATACTTAAAACGATAAATATTTTAGTTTATTTCATTCTGTGTTTATGCCGTTATACTTTATGCATGAAAAGCTTAAAAACGGGCCAAAACGAGAAAAGGCTAGGAAAAATCGACGACCTTGGTAGTTTTGCGGGAATTCCTATACCGAAATAAGTGCTAAAACTAGAAGGAGTTATTGAAAATCATATTCGTGTGAATGGTCACCAACCAGTGCTCGATTATTGACTGAACTGAGAACTTTATTGGAGTTTGTCATTATCGCTTTTTTGTAAGGTGGATAGCTCTTTAACAACATCCACACATAAAAACCTGAGGGGATATCGTCACGACTTTGAGGAATACATTTGCATACATACATAACTTTCATGGGCTCGTGAAAATTATCTTAGATGCAATTTCAACACTGATTCGACAAATCTGCCATGGAAGTTATTTCAAAATAAAATTTCCACAAAAGTCTCATGGAAGCTACTTCAAGAAATAACTCCCACAAAAATTTGCTCGCCAGATAGGGGAAGGCCATCCTGTGAGCGAGCGGAGCGTATAATCAATACGTACGAAACCAGAATCAATTACGATTTCAGCGCAACAATAATAAGTTTGGCCAACAAAATTTTTGCGGCAGAGCTTTTGAAATCCGATTTCTGTATATATTTTTCCGTAGAATAAAATTCTGACCATACAAAAATTAATTTGGCTCTAGTTTTCGAGATATTTGGGAATAAATTGCCTAGAAACGAATTTCTGACATTGTTTAAATTTTTGCATCATAGTGGTTCAAAGCTGGCATCTACTGTTCATAATTCACTGGCATTTACTGTTCATTTTTTCACTCAAATTGATTAACTTTTTTTTAACTAAAGTTTATAAAATTTCCAAGGGACGGGTTGAGCCCGATTTCTCAATTTTAATTTTCTTGTATTAAATTTTTTAGCAGTTTCGGTTCTCCTATGCGAGTTAATAATTATTAATAATGAAAACTAGTTGGAAGCAATTTTAGGGTTCTCCCAAAACGAAAAAAATAACTACAAAAATTTTTAATTTTTTCAAAAAAAATTTCACCAAAAATAATTTTTTTTAGTTCCTAGATAAATTTTGGATATGTAGTTGTATATATCATAAAATTTTATTGAAATAAAATTCAAGTTTCAAGTGTCTAAAGGTTCGTATTGATTTTTAATAATCTATACATACATATATTAAGAATACATATTACACATGCGCTCGAAAAGTTAGCGAAAAAAAATATTAAAAATCAACGCGACTTTTTAGGCGCTTGCAACTTGCACTTTGTTATACTAAAATTTAACGATCTATAAAACGTCATACCTAAAGCTTTTCTAAAATCTGAAAAATAAGACTTTTTAATTTTGGTGAAATTTATTTTTTATAACATATCAAATTTTTCTTGTACTTTTCCAATTTTGGGGGTACCTTGTAATTTATTTTAACTAGTTTTTATTATGTATCATTTATTAACTGAAATAGCAGAATAGATTTTCTACAAAACTGCATTTTGAATGCCCTGTCTCGACTGAAAATATATTGAAAATATGTTCAGATAGGGCGTTTTTGAATCGACAACTGAGATAGGACGTTTTTGAACCGAATTCTGAAATATTGCGTTCTTCAATCAAATTCGGAGATGGGACGTTTTCGAACTGGCTGCCGAGATAAGTCGATCATCCACTATGCCGTCAATATATTGATGATAAATTATATTCTCATTCGAACAACATTTTAAATATTCATATATAATGAATAAGTATGTTAGGATTGTGGCAGAACTCAGATAAAACTACATATATATATCATCACAGGGAAGAAATAGAATTTCGAAAGGATTTTTTACGATTAAGACATATTTTGAGACTTGCCTATTTGATAACTTCTTGAGGCTTGTGAGAAGTGCTGGCTTTCGAATTTTCAAAGGAAAGTTGGATCAAGTCATAGCCCAACTCCTCCTCAATTCCTCCTCATTTTCTTGTCGTCGTCTTCTTCTACGTTTTTTAATCTAGTTTTTTCGATTGGCTTTTCTAAAGCCGTTTTCGCGCCTTAAAAGTATATTTGTGTTGCTATTCCCTCTCAAAACTCTTATGACCTTATTCACGAAAAAAAATAGATTTAAAGAGCTTTATGAATTGAGATTTTCAAACAGATATGGGTGTTAGTTATTATATTTTCGAAGATACTTAAAAGAGTAGGTAAAAAACGACTTTGCCATGGAAATTCAATGTTGTCTTATAACTTGAGTCGCGCACTTTCTTCAAAGGTAAACTAATTTAATATCTACGTTTTCTTATCAATTTAACTGAATAAAATTCTTCAAATAGGTGGCAACCCACTTCAAACATATTCAACAGTAAACTTTGGTAAACCCCTTTAGTTCAATATCCGTATTCTAGTATTTTATTTAATTTATAAATTTAGTTGAACAAACATTTTTCAAACATGTGGCAACCCTTCGCAAAAAATTTTCGGCATTAAACTTTTCTAAACCTTCATTTGGTTTGATATATAATTTATCTTGTGAATTAAATTAACTTAAAATTTTCCAAACTGGTGGCAACCATACACGAAAATATTTTCGGCTATATGCCTTCTTAAACATCTTTCTATTGACAGCCATATTGTAATAATTGCCTTATCTTATCAATTTCATTAAACAGCAATTTTCCTACAGGTCGCAACTAGATAATTTTTCTTTCTCGGCTTTATTTTAGGAATATGTTGGACCTTTAGGCTAACCTATATGGTTGCGATTTTCATTCAGTTTACCACAATAAAATTCATTCTAAGGTTGAAATTATGTAACCAATTATACTAAAACCAGGGAGGTATGAAAAGCTACATTATATTTTCTCCCCTACCAAATAAAAATTGATAACAATGTATCTGAACTTTCAATCTGACTCACGTGCACTATACTACTATAACCCACACAAAGTGTCTCACACTGCCACCAGCTTGCCACTTTTGGTTACTAACTTATGCAGACGTTCGCAGCTTAATGTTGTCAAAATGCATTTAATATGCACGCGTACATTAAATTTACATATGCAGATACCTACAATATATACATATGTAAGTGGAGAGTAGTAGTAGTAGTAGTGCGAATCTATGCAATATCATCGCGCTGCGTTGTAGCAAGAAAAGTGCTGCTGTCAGAAAAGCCAAGCGACAGTCAATCACAATGGTTACGCGGGCTCCGTTGCGAAATGGCAGCGGGTAGTAGGGAGGGGGAACGAAGGTTAAAACTCTCACACAACAATGAAACACTATGCTGTGGTTGGTTGAGGGGGTGGTGAAAAAATGTGAGTAAAATTGTTCACTTTCTGCCGCGATGTCTGCTGCGTTGATGTGCAACTGCCATACCTAAGTGCCTGGAGGCAGTGAGCCGAATGTTGCAACTTTATATAGCTAGCGAGCAGTGAGCAAGCGTATGAGCCGATGCAATTGTATGCATGTATACACACACACAGCTAGACACATTTTCAATTTGACATTTGCATTATGCAAAATAAAACGAGAAAGTGACGAGTGGGAAAATCGCAACAGAGCGCGAAAACAAATGCCAACCCTCGAAGGCAGTGGTTTTAAGGATTTTTTTTGTTGTTGTTCTTGTTGTGAATGTTGCTCTCGTTGCTGGCGTGGCAATGCTGCTTTGGACATGCAGTCAACTAAAGTTGCAGTTTTGTGTTAGTTTTTGCAAACAATTTGCAAACTTTTCTTGTAGCAAATCGCTAACAAGTTCCGAAGTCCCGCATTCCAGCAGTCAATCAACCCATGCGTCTTTCAATTTCTGCATCTCTTTAAAACCTGGGCAAGGGCAAATATCTACATTTGTTTTATTTAAATAGTTTGTAGAAGTTTTGCGTAATGTATGTAAGTATTTTTGTTTTGCCGCTTGTTAAATATTAGGGGTATTCACCAAACTGAGCAAGTGAGCTGGCACTCTGGTAAAAGTTTATAGAGAAAAGTATACAGATAGACACAGAGACTCAATCTGGGACCTTTTTTGGAATTTTAGAGATTCTCAGGACTCTCGGGACTAATAATCGATATTTCGATCAGTTTTGTTATCGATATTTTTATCGAAGATTTTATCGATATTGCTATTGATTTTGCTATCGATATTTTCGGATTTTATCGATATAATAATCGATGTTTTTATCGGTGTTGCTTTCGATGTTTTCATCCCTGTTGTAATCGATATTTCTAATGATTTTATTATCGTTTATTTTATCAATATTGTTATCGATTTTTTTATCGATATTTTTGTCGACTTTTTATCGATTTTGTTATCGATTAAGCTACCAATATTATTTTCGATTTTGCTATCGAATTTGTTATCGATATTTTTATCGGTTTTTTATAGATATTTAATTGGATGTTACTATCGATTTATTATCAATAGAGTATAAAGATAAAAACGAAGATAAAGGAAAACAGAATAACATAAATGTAATTAGAACGAACAGGGGTAGAGGTAGGGATCCCGATGGAAAAATGGCATAAAATATAAACTCAAGCGCATGTACATATGTGCATAAGTATGTATGTAAATATGTGTGTATATATATAGTTACGAGACAAAATAGATATGTAACGTAAGTTTCACTTTCCCAGTGTGGCCAAGGCGCAGTTACTTTTTTTTTATTGTTTGCCTTATCCTTGCTCTTCCAGCTTGGGTCTTATAAGCTTTAGTATTGCACCCGTAGTGGCTCGTTTCAAGCTTATCACACCCGGCTGCCAATTGAGCTGTTTCCCTCTGCTTAAACACACTCAGCTACAGTTAAATTTTTACTGCTGCGCACACGTACATACAAATACTTGTTTTCCCAGTCTCTAGGTATATACCGAAGCAGTTAGTTTAACATCCGCCACGCGCATTTCCAATTGTTTTTATTGTCTTGATTTCGATGACAACTCTATTCTGTACTTTTCCTTTATTTTACTACGATTTTCACTTGTCTCCATTTTCTATGCGTCAGTCGTTTGCAATTGTTTCCATTTATTTGTATGTCACAGCTAAATGACGGCAATCAGCAAGAAAATTGCTTGTGATGTACAATTGTGAAAGATTTCGAATTCAATGATTTTTAAAGTAATTCAACTGAGAGATTTTTTCCGGTGGAGTTTCTTTAAGTATTACCTATTTGGGGAAAAATGTAACTAAGTGACTTTAGGAGGAGCACTTATGCACATGATTTTATTCTTTTAATTGTGATAAGCTCAGATCGAAAAAGACATTTTTGAATACGTATTTATTTGAACTATTATGTAGTTATCAATTTTATACGAGTTGTTTGAAGGTATTGTCAATAACAATTTATTATCAATGCATTTTTCGATGTTGCTATGAACTAATAATTTTCGATATCAATATTGTTGAATTTGTCGGCATTAGAGCCCATGTTCTCTGAAATTTAGCCTAACCCGGTCCCCTCAAAAAGGCTCGCCGAAGTTGCAGCGAGGCCGCCTGAAGTTAGATAAAAGAGAGTCTTAGAAGATATAACTAGCACGCCGAAAATAGCATGTGGAGAAAACGAACTAAAATTGCGCCCACTTTCGAATTTTAAGGACTCAAAAATTGATAATAAAACCAATATCTTAAAAAGAATTTTGGAAAATAGGTGTAATACCGCCCACATATAACATTATAAGTTTACCTCATTATATCTAACTGAATGGTCTATCGAAGATATTTGAAATATGGGTAGTTTCCAGAAAGTTGAAAAAACTATATTGAATACTTGCGCTGGGTATTTAATATCAAACTCCGTCCGATTTTAGATTTTTTACTTGTTAAGAGTAAAATATGTAGCATTAAAGAAGCTGCCAAAAATTGCTTGGGATGCTTATTTCCCTTGAATAGTTTTACGTGCGAGAATTGAGAGACAAAAGATTGAGATTTTTTTTTTGACTTCTCTAAAATCGAAAAAATATCCAGGAGGCATGTTATACTAGTGTTAAATATTGGCACTGGAAAAATTCTGCTTAAAGAAGGTTTTCACAGTTTCAAATCTGCGGGCTAAAAAGGAGTGTGTGTATGGGCATAACAGGCGCCATGAGTACAACATTAGGACGAACTCTTAATGCTTTGTTGAAATTTCCACCTCTGCATTTAGTTATCCAAGAGGGGTAAACCATATGTCGACTGCACTTTTTTGGCTTGTGACACGACGATAGGACTTCCGAGCACAGAGAGTTGTAAAGGAGGTTGTCAAAGCAATACCTTTTGTTTTTGGAACCTTATGACAAACTGATAACTGGAGTCTCCTATGGACTCCAACTTTCCATGAAGGTAGCAATGGAGAGATCCAGATACTCTCTTCGGGCAGATCGGTAAACATTGTCTATACCAGCGACGCGTCGACTCAAAGAATGAGAATGGTACTAGAGCTGGATGGCATCTGGAGGGTAGCTTCAAGTGTTTTACAGCTTTATTAATAAAACTCTGAAAAATACCTAAATGTTTCCTGAAATGGTGTAGAATTGTGGTAGCCAACTTTTTTCTCTTGCAGAAAAAGTGTAATCAACGACTTTGTTAAGACTGCTTACGGGGCATAACCCATGAGACGACAGTGGTCACCATAGGCATCATCTACGATCCACTGTTTATGTATTGTTTGTAAGACGAGCTGCATTATCTTCCTATCTACAAACTGCTAATATGCATAAAGCAGTCTGGTAAGTTTTCAGAGGAGCAATGAATTTCAAACCACCTATAAATCCTTATCCTCCAACTCATCTCTCTAGACCTTAAGTACAATAGGGAATGCTGTCTGAGTGCTTGGAAAAATAGCTTTAAGGTCTTCCGGGTACCCACACTTCCATTCCATTCCATGCTCGGGGCACCGAAATTGCGCATATGGAAACTGTGCATTTAGACATTATTTCGGTTTCAACCGAAACTGTGCATGTATGCTGTATTTCGGTTTTTACCATATGCATTATTTCGGTTTTAAACCGAAACTGTGCATGTATGCATACCTTCGTCTTTCACATATGCATTATTTCGGTTTTCATCCGAAACTGTGCATGTATGCTTTATTTTGGTTTTTGCCATATACATTATTTCGGTTTTGAACTGAAATTGTGCATGCATGCATTATTTCGGTTTTTGTTATATGCATTATTTCGGTTTTCTAACGAAAGTGTGCATATGGACAATTTCGTTTTTTCTAATATGAATTATTTACTTCTACTTAGTAAGGGATTTAAACCTTAAGCGCGGCCGAAGGCCGCCTACGCAGAAAGAAGTTCTGCGCAAAAATACTTCCGGTCCCCTTTTCCAGCAACACAGAAAGGAGAATTCTACTTAGTAAGGCTTATAATCCCTAAGCGCGGCCGAAGGCCGCCTACGCAGAAAGAAGTTCTGCGCAAAAGTACTTCCGGCCCCCTTTTCCGGCAACACAGAAAGGAGAATTCTACTTAGTAAGGGTTATAATCCCTAAGTGCGGCCGAAGGCCGCCTACGCAGAAAGAAGTTCTGCGCAGAAATACTTCCGGTCCCCTTTTCCGGCAACACAGGAAGGAGAATTCTACTTAGTAAGGGTTATAATCCCTAAGCGCGGCCGAAGGCCGCCTACGCAGAGAGGAATTCTGCGCAAAAATACTTCCGCCCTTCTTTTCCGGCAACACAGAAAGGAGAATTCTACTTAGTAAGGGTTATAATCCTTAAGCGCGGCCGAAGGCCGCCTACGCAGAAAGAAGTTCTGCGCAAAAATACTTCCGGCCCCCTTTTCCGGCAACACAGAAAGGAGAATTCTACTTAGTAAGGGTTATAATCCCTAAGCGCGGCCGAAGGCCGCCTACTCAGAAAGAAGTTCGTTTTCATGTATGCACTATTTCGGTTTTTGTCATATGCATTACTTCGGTTTTGAGTCGAAACTGTGCATGTATGCATTACTTCGGTTTTTGTCATATGCATTATTTCGGTTTTGAACCGAAACTGTGCATGTATGCATTACTTCGTTTTTCTCATATGCGTTATATCGGTTTTCAAACGAAAGTGTGCATGTATGCATAATTTCGGTTTTTATAATATGCATTATTGCGGTTTTCAACCGAAACTGGGCATATATGCATTATTTCGGTTTTTTT
>NW_023458561.1:44419159-44463365 GCF_013731165.1 Rhagoletis pomonella | reverse complement strand
TTTTTTTCATATGCATTATTTCGTATGCACAGTTTCCATATGCACAATTTCAGGGTGCCCCATGCTCTTATACTCGTACATATGTATTTGTAGCAAAAAGGAATAACAGCTAAAGTTACTTGCGAATGAAAATAGTACGTACACTTCTTCCACACTATGCACATCAAGCCTCATCAAAAATTTCCTTTCGGTTTCGGCAATAAAGTGAATGGTGCATTATAGCAAAGCTAGGCACTCCAATTTAGCAATTTATCCTTATTCACATAGATATAGAGGTCAATGAAAATAACGGAACGAAACTTTTTAAATACAAAATTTTTGTATCTAACTCGAAATACATACATAAAACTCTTAACTTAAAAATAGTCTGATTCTTCTGTGCTGCAATTCAATTAATCCTCTCGTATGCCTTCCGCATTGAAGCAATGCCATAAATCACTTAGGAAACATTTGAGCAATTTACATATACATTTTTGTAAATGTATGTATTTTAGGTTTTGTGAAATTATGCCAACAGTTGCCAACTGCATACATAGCAGAACAAAAGCAAATACATAGATATATACATATGTAGTCATAGGCAATGGAGAACAAGGAAAAGGAAAACTGTGTCCGTTGTTGTATGCGACAATAAAATATCAACAGGAAAATGTCAATTTGTCAGAATATATAATTTGCATTGAATGCTCAAGTAACAAGGCATTGACAGCATAGGAGGATGTGGTAGAAATAAAATGAAAATAAAAGAAAACAAAATAAGCTCAATAAAGCAACAAATGAAAGCAAAAAAAAAAATATCATAGGCGAGGATACATACTCGAACCTTCGACTTAAACAGAAAGTTAGGATGAAGATTATTATAAAGACTGCGAGTGACAGAATATTTAACTGTATGCCAAAGTATTTCTTTAATTGTAGGCAGGGAACGCATTATGTACATATATTAAATTGGCATTCTCTCTAAGGACTAAAACCATTATAAAGCTATTGCAAAAGGAATTATAAAAATGGTTAAAATAAACAGTTGCCATAAATAAGTATTTATACGAAAATTGAAATTTATCTACTCATTATTATATTTAAAAATCTCGTAAGCATGTCCACTTTGCATTCTCCACCTACTCCACACTACTTAAGTTATTTTTTATATACATATGTATGTATGTACCTCTCACTTTTAACAATTGAGTGTTTTTCCATTTATTCAAATTTGTGCACACGTTGGCCTTTATGCCTTTATCAGAGAACGCCAATACAAATAATTCCATAATTCAGTATGATTGTTTGTCAATTATTTATTTATTATCATTGCCATATCACGTAGACCTTACAGCAACAGCGCTGCCAACGGCAATAGCAACAGCTTCAATAATTAAGTGTACTGAAGTTGTGCAGAAGAGTTAAATGTAAAGAGTTGAATGTGGAAAAGTATTTTTCAGCATTTTCCGCAATTCAGTGAAAAATAATTGCTCGCTGCTATGCGACTTCCTTCCAATTAAATGCCACTTATCGGCAATGCTTTATTATTTTTATTTTGAATAAGTAGTTGGCCGAAGAATAATTCATTGGAAATTTATGGGAATGCTTTGGTCAATTTCGTTGAATGCATTACCTAAGAGTACGTAAGAGTTTATAATAAAAAGTTTAATTAATCGTTGTTCCAGTTTTGTAACTACATATTTATTGTAGAAAAACGAGCATTTATATTTTAAATAGAGGTGCAGGTTGATAGAGGGTTTCTTAACTAAGTAATAAAGAAAAAACAAACAAAAAGTTTGTTACCTAAAGGAGGTCGCTTTGCAAAATTATTGCAAATAAAAATTATTTCGCAGAGCAAATATACGCCCTAACCACCAGTAATCTTTGATAGCAAAACTTTATTTAGCAAAATTATGCTCCTAAGACGGCGGGTGTTTCCCAGCCCAGTTTCCGACTAACATCAAAAACAAAGGAAATGCAATTTTTTTTTTCTAATAGCGATCGCACCTCGGCAGGCAATGCCTCCTCCCCTTTTGTGTGACAACCAGACCCGGAAAACTATCGATGGTCGTGGGCATATTATTATTATTATTATTTATCCAACCAATATTATAAATTTGGAAGATTGTGATTGAGTATGTCTGTTGCTTTTTAACCTTTGATATAGTAATTTAATAAAGATTGGCATACATATAGGCTATAGTCTGGATCAACATATAGTATGATTTTTGAAGAGGGTTGTAACCTTTTTCAAAAGTTAAAATCAAATAAGTTAATAAGTAAAATAAAATATTACAAGAAAATGTCTAAAAAAAGGGTTCCAAAACTATTTATTTCGAAAATCAGTCCGATTCTGATTGGAAATTCCCCGGGAGTTTTCTCTCTTTTCCCTTTCCTCGTATCATGAATAAAAATTCCTTGAGAATTTTTTATATTAAATGGCGGAGTTGAGCTCTCAAAAAAGTGTCAAAGAGCTTTCTCGAAGTTCGAATTTCCTTCGCCCAAGTTTTCGGGGAAAATGCTACTCCTGGGAATTAATTACTAAAGGATTTCTTTCTCGGGAAAAACAAATTCCCGGAGCACAAACTCCCCGGGAGTATTAAAAATTAGCCTGAATATTTTTTAAGGGGCTGTCACCTGTTAAAAATCTTAAAGGTATGTAAATAATAAGCTGCATAAAATATCCCAACACACACCCACATTGTCAAACAAAAGGGTTCAAAAATTATTCCGAAAATATCTTCTAAAAAGTTTGCCACAGTTTCAGACAGGTAAAATTAATTTAAGTAACAAGTTCAACGTAATATTTTAGAATGGGCTTAAAGAAAAAAGCTTTAAGAAAGCTATAATTCAAAAATATTTTTGAAGGGCGCTGCCACATATTTAGAAATTCAAAATCAATTTAGTTAACCATTTAGATGAGGTATTTTGATATGGGTGTCAAACTAGAAGAGTTAAAGAAAAGTTTATTTCGAAAATATTTTAAAATCGATTTAAATAACAAGTCAAGTAAAATATTTTAATATCAATATCGAACGAGAAAGGAGTTAGAAATTTCGATTTACGTGGCTTTTGTTGCACCGGATCATTTTATCTCGGAATGTACTACAGGTACAAATAGTACCAGGAATTCATTTATTTTATTGACAGTCCTATAAAAAATGCTTTTTTAAGAGAAATACTGTGAAACGGAATTGTCTTCGTGGTAATATATACTTTTTGTCCGCAAAAAGATACGATATTTAGCTTGTATTCTGGGTTATCATAAAGCACATTTTTTTAAGAGTGTTGACACCTGCTTAAAAAGTTAAATTCAATTTTCTTAAATTAGTACTACTATACTACTATACTATACTATATATTTTATATAGAAATCATTAAGTGCGTTTTTTTAGAACTGTACTATGCTTACTTTTAGTAATTGAAGAAGCTTCGTATTAAAGTCTCTTTTTAAAAGGGTAATCCATTCGAAAGAAATATTTTAAAACGAAGAAGAGAATACTTTTATATATCGCTTTTGTTTTTGTTTAACTTTTTATACATGTACATACATGTTACATAAATATTTTTGCGAGTGTAAACATATATATGTAAGTATTAGGCGAAATACACAAGTAGCGTAAAGTATTATTTTCATAAAAGAACACGTCTAAGAATTTAAGCGATTGAGTGTTTCATATTTACATAATAAGAATAACAAATATCATTGCATGTGCCTAGCGAAGTATCATTAGCCACATATAATACTTGCACACGTTCCAACCCTGTAAGTGGCTGCCATAAGTGCTGAGTAGCTCTTCCACCTTGCGAAATACTGCCACCGCATAAAATTCGGCAAAATAGAAAAATAAATTTTCAAAATTTGGCGGCATATTCTAAGCTTGAGGATAAAGTTCAGAAAAATAAAATTTAATAAAGCAAATATTTCCTGTCGAAAAGTCCTGCGGTGTTTAAAAAACAAGGCTGCAAAAATTGTTATATATGCTATTAAACATACGGCTATGGCTTAAACATGCACAATATGTTAAATGCACTATTATTCTGCGCGAAATTAATGCGTGCTTGAAATTTACATTATTTTCCCAATCCGAAAGCATTAAAAAAATTTCCGATATGGTGTTGGCCGGCCAGTGGTTGAAATCACGTAAAATGCGGTCGCTTTCCTTTCGAAGCTGCTGGCTGTTTTCTCCTTTTTAGACTGGATTTGTAGGTATCAACCACCGACCTTACAGTCTGTACCAGGGCCCAGCGATTACTTGCTGTTCTTCAATTTGAACGAAAACCTCCGAAGGCGAAGATTTTCGCGGGAAAAAGAGATGAAAGCGGCAGTAGACGAGGAGGATTACTTCGGCACTAGTTGGAGGCCAGTTCGGGACTAGTTGGGGACAAGTTCCGGAACAGTTTGGAACTTGTTGGGGTGTAGTTTGGGACCAGTTAGGGACTAAATAGTTTTGGATTATATTATATGTATAGAGTCCTGAACTGGTCCCGAACTATGCCCCAACTGGTCCCTGATTCCCAACTAATTTCGAAATGGTCCTGAGCAAGCCCCGTATTTTAAGACTTGAAACATTTTTTCGCACTCATAATTATTATGAATAAAATTTAATAATATAGGTCTCAAAATAAACTTAAAATATTTATCTCACTGATAATTATTATAAAAAGAGTTTTATTATATAAGTCTTAAAATAATAGTTATCGATAACTTGAAAAAAGTTTTTCACACATGTCTCTGCTAAGAAATGCATTGAAGCAGAGGGAGGTTATATAGAAAAATGAAATGTTTATACATTCTCAAAACTTTTCATCCTCCCCTTGTAGCTATCCATCAAACGCAAAATAAATTGATTGCATTCTAATTGACTTTCACTACTCGAGCTCCACTAATTTATAACTTTATTTCATGCATCCGATCGAGTGTATGAAACGCTTTGTGGCAGCTGTTACTTGGGAGTCTGCGATTCAGCAAACCAGTGCCGCTCACACACTCACCCACTTAAATACTACTCCCACTCTTCTGCTGCGCTTCATCAGCAACAACTGTTGCTTCAACTTTCAATCAACGTAGGTCAGCAGAACAAACTTATATAAACATACGTACGCATACATACGGACATAAATACATGCATACATATTTCATTAATTAAGTTGTTCGCTGTTCACTTCAATGTTTTCTGGCGTTTTTTTATATTTTTTTTTTCTACGCTCCAACAGCGAACGCCCAGCTAACTGTTTAAATGCACGCACAGTTTCATTTTCATTCCTTTTGTTGCTGTGTTTGTGTGTTATGCTATGCATACTATACAAAAGTTTAATTGCAGTTTGTTGAAAGTCAAATGCGCTGAGTATTTAATTGGATAGGAGCAAAGAAATGCGAGAGGAAAATAAGTAATACGTATGGAATTATATGAAAAATGCTCAACGAGTTGAATGAGTGGAAATTTAAAGGAGGAAAGAAAAATAAAAGAAAGTAAAAATGCTTGTCTTTGTGAAAAATTTAAAATTTATAGCCAAGTTGCAGCTTTTTGATGGCTACTGAGTACATTTATGTATGGCTGCAACCGGAAAAGCGCGCAGTGGCAAAATGTATCGGACGCCACATAGTGAGCCACACTCAAGGCATTCACAAAAAAAAAAGAATTTTAAAGCTCAAGTGGAGCGATGTAAAAATTGAAAGTAGGCAGTTGGCAAAGAGAAAAAAAACTGCAATGAAATTTAAAGTAAAAAAGTCTAAGTGAAAGTACAGAGTAAAAGCACAGTATTGTTTCAGTTTTCCTTTGACCTCTCAATCAATCCTGTTAAACTCAATTTATGAATGAACCGTCAAAGTCAAACGAAAAAGTATGGCCTAGCAAAGCGAAAGTGGGGGAAAAAATATCAGAAAATATGCAAAAAAAACAAACACTGATACTTACAAAGTGAGAGCATAAAATTTATGGGCACTTCTTTGGCATCTGCGTTCAAACCAATCGCTGACGTGGCAAGGGCAGGAACAACTAAAGCCGCCAAAAAAGTGGCTGTACATTAGGGTGGTCCAAAAATATATGCAGGGGGGGGGGGGGGGGTGTTTAAAATGTTAAGCTTTGATCCCTAAGTGTTTTTCTTAATTGAAAAAAAGACAACCGTTTTTTTTTTTTGTTAAACAAAAGTTATATGTAGAACTGCCCAAAGCCTATGAAGTTTGTATTTTATATGGGGGAAAAACGTTTTCGTAGAAAATGAATACTTTTCGGTCAGAAAATTCATTTTCTCTTAAGATGATTTTCAATACGAATAATCAGTTGTTGATTTAACCATTTTTAACACAAACTATTTTTATAGGTCCCCCAAAAGCGCCAAAAAATGCAACGAGGGGATCCATAAAACATCGTTAGTATTAAAAATTGGTGAAGTTATTATTAAAAGTCTCTTGAAGAGAAACATAGTTTTCCAATTGGAAAATATCGACTTTCAAGAATTATATATAATTTGTAGGAACATTTTTTTTAGATACATGGAAAACTTTATGGGTATGAGGCAGTTCTAAATAACTTTTTTACTAAAAAAATACGGGTACTCTTTTTTCCCATTTAGAAGAATCCTAGCGGTGACAGCTTACAATTCTAAACTTTGTTTTTTGGACCACCCTTCTGTACATACATACAGATATATGCATATGGATAGAATAGAAGACCTATGTATCATGCAAATCTGGCAAACTAAAGGAAATTGACAAATTTTCAAAGTTATTAAATAGTACTGAGACTGGAACTACTTCCAAGGTAGGATATGATAAATTTCAAAACGGCTTAGAAGCGAAGTTTCTGTATGCAAAAGGACACCTGGTGTAGGCGGAAATAACTAACTACCAGACTGAATTGCTCTTTTGTAAATTGTGTACACACTGAAGGGTTCTCGGAGAAGGTAATTCTCTGGCGCCTCCGTAGATTAAGATCATTTTACCACTGGCATTTTGGCAGGCAGCTCGTCATGGAATGTGATGGTATTGCCCACAATACCATATGAGGAAGCAATAAAAATTACCTAGAAGTAGTTTAGAAATCCTTAACATTGGTGACTTCCCTTCAAATACGTAAGAAAATTGAATGTTTCTCATAAGATCATTTGCCCCGTAAGCAATCCGGTAATAACTCCGCAATCTTTCTATGGTAGCCATGACAAGAAACGAGTATAGTTACGTCTGCCGTTTTCCAAAATATAATTTATGCAATTTTTCGGGTGGTCAACGCATTCCATCTAGCCTTGAATTGCCTAATAATACTATCGTCTATTTCCTTGTACAAGTGCTAAAGTGGTGTACGAATGTAGTCTGTGTGTTTGTGAGTCAGACTGTCGCCCTAACAGCCAAAAAAAATGCAAGCGAAATTTTAATTTCTGCATCAACAGGAAAATTGCGAAAATAACTTAAGCAAATTTTTTTTATTTTATTTTATTTTTGACGCAGAAATGCTCTTACGAGCATATAGGACATTTTGAATGCAACGTCACTGGCGTTGTTCGTATCCGCGTATGCTGATTTGGGGTTTCATTTGACATTTGTCCATGCAGTTTTTTGGATTGAACAGAGTAGTATTGTACAGAAAAAGCTGCGAAATTGATTTATTTTTTAAGGATGAAATTTATAAGCAAGAGCATGCATACTAAATATAAGTTTGTTTATGCACTCCCCGGCGAACGCCTACGTGCCTATATGTATTTGCTAGGACTCCTGTTGCATGCCGTAGGCACAAAATAACCGAAGCCGCCATGCGCACACATTAATTTGCATTTTTTTCGCATTCTGATGCGCGGCTCTGCAATCAGCAGATACAGTCTTTTAATTTATGCTACGTAAAGACAATTAAATTTCCCTGCAATGTCGCCGCCGAAGCGCTCCATGCACTTTTAGCGCACCCACCGACGAGTGACACGGACCAGCGGGTGGTGTAAGTAATTGCTTTGCAAAAAGAAAAAGCAAAAACGAATACGAATAACAGAGAACGTAAGAGCGTAAAACACGGCGTCACAACAATTTAAATTACCAACGATTGCAACAATTTATTGTGTGTGGGTGGGTGGGTGGGTGGCAGCAACAAAACGCAACTGCATTTATGTAAGTAATATGCAGCAGCGACACCTTTGCAGCGCATTGCAATCAGTTGCTGCTGTTGCTTTAGATTAAGAATTTATTTATTGCACTTTACGTGTCCATTTCGCACGCATTGCTCACGCTGTTGGCCCTTGGCAATTTACGCTTAATACCGCGCTCCACTGTTTGTCGTTATTGTTTGGCATACATTAATTTAAAGCACCCGGCAATTTGGCTAAATGTGCAAATTACGCGCATTATTCCAAAGCGTCGGCCATTCAAAACACTCTCCGCGCAAACTATTCTATACAATTCGTTCGCTTTGTCCTTACGGTTGGCATTTCGTGCCACTATTTCATTTCCACATTTACTTCCGTATGCCGCTTCCGTTTCCTTTAGCGCCTTTATTCACTGCGCTGGTTCCGTCGCACCTTACTTCTGCTGCTCAGTTGCTCAGCTGCGTGAAAACCCACTACATTTTCCTCATAAACTTTTCCTCTTGCATTGTTTCCTTTACAGCTGTACATCCTGTTACCTTACCGCTCGCCTTCGCTAACCTTCGTTGCAAACGTTTTGCTCATGAATGTTGCATTGAAATATTTCCCCACGCGCTCATAAACTAATACGATCTCCGCCTGCATTCGTAATAACTACTCCACCAATGGTGTCGCTGTAGTCAACTGAAATGAAAATTACACCCCAAGCGATGCATAAAACCAAAGCGTGGCGAATTACATAAAATAAACAATTTCCTCAAATGGAAGGCATGTAACGCTGCGCATTTGTGCGGGGGTGCTGCTGTTTTTATATTTTTTTTTCATAAAATTTAAATTTTTTTTTCACTAATACTCTCGTCTTTTATTCTTTATTGCATTTTTGCGCACTCTTTGCGAATGCCTCACCACTTTATTTTAAATATTCAAAGCAAATTCTTGGCATTGTTGCTAGTTTTTCTACGCACACACAACAACATTGAGCTTTTGTTTTGTTGACAATTCCATGGCGGTTTTTTCGCATATGCTGAGTTTTTAGCAACTAAATGCTTGTGCAAACATACAGCAGCTGAGACTAAAGCATGCATACAGGGTGCGCGGCATGGAGCTAAACGCTTAAATTGAGCACATTTTTTCTAATCGCTGTCACAAAAAATATTAAATCTTGAAATTCAGTCATCAAATTAAGATTTAGGAGCTGGATCTGTTACCGTTTATGAGCGAATCCCACTGGAGGAAGTCCGCATAACCCAACTTTTTTTAGTCGGTTTCCACCTGATACTCACGGGTTTTGCAATGGCAGAGATGGTTGGCTGGTATCATTTTCAGTCATTTATTTCGTGATTAAGACACTGGGGTGGGTAACGATGAACTGAAGATGTAAAATAATGTCGACCATCTTTGAAATACCTTCGGTCGTACTGAACCTATTTTTGTTTGCGCCAGTGACCCAGTGATGACTCGCTTATTCATCTTAAAAGACACGAAGCTGGAATTGTTACGGACTTTGTTACTGTAGGGCAGAGATGGGTAGCGATGGGCACTTTTGCACTCGCCTATGGAGTTGTGCCTCCGCTGCCCATGCCTGCTGTAGCAAAATTAACATTTAGATTGCGCGCTCCGACCATTGCAGGTTGTGTCATTAAGAACATGACATATCACAGCTTATCTATTATGTGCCACTATGAAGCACCTATTGGTTCCAGGCTTCGCTCCCTAGGATCACCACAACAGGCGCATAACCTACAGAGCATGCAGAAAATGGATCTCACGCGATTTCTTTACGATAAGTGGTTCAAGAAGACATGACACCAAATGCAGGTCTATTACAGGTAACTAGGTGACCGTCTTTCTCTTCTATATAGTAATTTATTTTAATAAAACTTAGTCTTATCTGAAAATTATTTCGTCTATGTATGATCTTTTAGTAACTCTAAAAACAAAACGTGAACAGGGGACATTTGAACCGAATGGTACTTCCGACCACCTAATAACTAAATATGAAGAACGTAGGATTTTTGTGAATATGAACAAGAACGCATTGCAACGCGGATATTATTTTGAGATAAGTAAATTTCACTTCCAAGAAATATGTGGATGAAATGACCAAGAAAACTAAACTAATACGAAGCTATTATCATATCAGTGCAATTCATCTTGTTTAAGGATTGGATTAAGGATTGTGCCTCGCCGCCCGAATTTCACTTCGATAGGTTTTTTGGTAATGCATTCGATGGCCCTAAAAAAAATCGTGAGATTTGCTCATATATTGGTACCAAAACTATTTGATTTACAGAACACAAAACATTCCTAACTTATTTACAAAAGTCTAGCTAAACGAAATATGCGGCATGTCGGGTTATATCTGAAAAACTTTAAATTTGTTGTTAAGTGGCGTTCCTTTATTGCCACTTCATTGATTGCATCGCAACATGACGCTAATGGTTCGCTATTTGATTTCAGTAAAGAAAAATATGTATTACACGAGGCATCAACATAGTGTATAAAGTTTCTTGCAATCAATTACATTTTTTAAAATTGATTTATTTATTTATTTTTTACTGAAAACTATATTTTTCATACCACCCTGTAAAAGTATGTACAGCTTTGTATTTATTTTATGTCACATTGTGAAACTTAAGTATCGTGCGACAATATTAGTAACAATTTGCATGCGACAAATTGCTGGACATATGGTGGCGAAAATATATGTAAATAGGGAAGATACATTTTTGTAAGTTTTGGCAATTTTTCTTTTTTTGTGTGGTTTAGGCTGGAAATGTTCATCAAAATTTGAAATTTTTAATCAGCATTTTTAGAATTGTTTTTGCTAAAACTTTCCAGTAAGTCAAAGTTGCATCAAACTTGCACTTTGTTGGACTTAAATAAAAGAGGCTACAAAATTGCATACTCAGAATATTTAAATTTTGATAAAAACTCGTCGAGTTTTCCTAATTTTCGCACAAAGTTAGAAATTTTGACCTACATGGTTTTTGTTTCATAAGGAGCTACACTTTCATAAAAAATAAACGAAAGGGAAATAGCCAAAGCATGCTTAAGTGTCTCTTTCATATTTATATTTTCGTCACTGTTCATATGTATGTATACATATACATATAAATGTGTGTGCACTTTGGCAGCAGCAATCTATTTAACTAGTTGACAATTTAACATAACATATGTGCATGTTTACAAAAACTAAAAATGGCATCGACTCAATTTTTGTGCAAATAATTCTCTACCAATAAAAAATTTCTGAAATGTTTTTGCACTTTCAAAGTGAATGACTTAAACATACCGTTATGGGCTTCAATACGAAAAAATTCTGTACAGATTTCAATTGCATAAATTATGATTTTTTTCTCTCATGAATTATGAACTGATTTTTATTTGGCTTCCTGGAGTTGGCACTTTGGTTAATGCATCTGAAATGTGGCTACTTGAATATGAATTTCTCAGTAAAAGTGTTCTGCTTTTTTGCAATCTATGGAGTTATTAAAAATATTTAATAATAAAAACCAATACATATGTACATGCTTGCTTCTGGCGAGCGGAGAAATATATACATATCTATGTACGTACACGTTTGATGTCCAAGGAACCTTTTACATAAAATTACAAAGTTAATTTCAGGACTTCATCAGGTCTATATGTGATCATTCCATTCTGGTTGAATTACGATAGAAATAAACAAAAAAATTAGGCATACATTTTAAGCTTAAACTCTTCTATAATTTGTTAAAATTTTGGAAAAAATACTTTCAAAGATATTTTCAAATAGGTCCAGCTCACATAATTCCTTATATTTTACAATTCTGATGGAAAAACCGGAGAGTAATGCAACCTGATATACTCGCATACCTACGTGTCAGTATATAAATTTATTTAATAGATTTTTTGAAATCTAAAATGTACGTTAAAATCAGAGACGTCACTGATGCATAATTTCTGAGCCTTTATGTGTACATGCACATACGTGCATAAAATTACACTTGACATATCAAAAGAAAATTAAAGGATGGATATACATAGGTAAATCTCTTCGCGGCGCAGTGCAAAGCAAAATCAGAAAAACAAATTACAAATACGCTTTAGCTACAACCTTCAAAAGAAGAGACGCAAATATCTTACACAGTTATTGCTTAAATGTATATTCGAATGTTGACTTTAACTTTGAAAAGCGTTGCATTTTTGCATAAAATACATAAGTACGCATGTACATTAGGGTGGCCCAAAAATTCATGTGAAAAGGTAAAGTCGGAATTTTTATGCTCCCACTCCCTAGGATTGTTCTTTACCGAAAAAAATATATCCTTATTTTTTTTATTTTGAAATCAAAAAATATTTAGAGGTCGCTCAAAGCGTTCAAAGTTTTCCATGATGTATTTTATATGGGAAAAACAACTTTTTTCGATACAGATTACAATTCCGACTTTACTATTCTGGACCACCCTAATGTACATACATATGTACATACAAGCAGCAGCGGTGTTACTAGGAAACACAAAAAAAAAACAGCATTGACAAACACTGCAGGCGAACAAAAATCGTTTTGCCGTTATTGCGAAAACCTGCCAAACAAATTATAAATTCCAATAAGCGATGGCAAGGTGAGGAAAGCAAGTAAAATAAGACTGGAAAAGTTCATTTATTCGTTGATGACCTTGCGCTGGCGCGCAACTGCATTGCCGTGCTGTGCTTTGCTTCGTTGTTCTGTTTTGCTTATTCGCATTGACTGTTCTTGTTCTTTTGCTATGCAAATTTGTATACTTTTGCTGTAAGTACTTGGAATCTAGATACCATATATGTGTGTATGTATGCGCGCGTGAAATTTGTAGATATTTCGCGGCAATAACTTCACTTTATTATTGCACTAGTAAAGGTGAGTTTCCGACAGTCGTGCGCTTATTGCTAGAGTCAAATTGCATTGAGTTTTGCAATACTTCCTGCGAAATATGCACAATACATACATACATACGTATTTCGAAAAGTAAATACATGTCTATGTACGCCGAGTAAACTGTGCATTTTCGCACTGGCAAACTCATGTACGAGGTGTATTTTTACTACATACTGATGACATTTAACAGTGTGACGCCTTGTACCCCAATGGTATTTTAAAATTATATGTTATGAAGTGTGTTTATCGTGGTTTTTTGGAACACCGTCCGACAAAATTAAACTTTTTGTTTACTTCCATAAAAAAAATTTACCATTATCGGAAATTAGAGATAATACAAATACCCATACTTTGCCGTTTTTCTAGATCGAGTCATTTAGAGTTTCTAAGGGGAATAATAACCTTTACCCAACCCCATACTGCAACGGTCAATAAGATATTGCCTTGTTATTTTTTAAACTTTATTAAACTTCAAATCCAGGTCTTTTTGGGGTTGCTGATTACAAAACTCTCTCGCGATACTTTTTCAATCTTATGCTGGGAAGCGTACTAAGAGCTGCTAATGGGGCACCAAAATTGCGCATATGGAAACTGTGCATTTAGACATTATTTCGGTTTCAACCGAAACTGTGCATGTATGCTTTATTTCGGTTTTTGTTATATGCATTATTTCGGTTTTCTAACGAAAATGTGCATATGGATAATTTCGTTTTTTCTAATATGAATTATTTACTTCTACTTAGTAAGGGTTTTAATCCCTATGCGCGGCTGAAAGCCGCCTACGCAGAAAGAAGTTCTGCGCGAAAATACTTCCGGTCCCCTTTTGCGGCAACACAGAAATGAGAATTCTACTTAGTAAGGGTTATAATCCTTAAGTGCGGCCGAAGGCCGCCTACGCAGAAAGAAGTTCTGCGCAAAAATACTTCCGCCCTTCTTTTCCGGCAACACAGAAAGCAGAATTCTACTTAGTAAGGGTTATAATCCCTAAGCGCGGCCGAAGGCCGCCTACTCAGAAAGAAGTTCGTTTTCATGTATGCACTATTTCGGTTTTTGTCATATGCATTACTTCGGTTTTGAGTCGAAACTGTGCATGTATGCATTATTTCGGGTTTTTCATATGCATTATTTCGGTTTTCAACCGAAACTGTGCATATATGCATTATTTCGGTTTTTTCACATGCATTATTTCGTATGCACAGTTTCCATATGCACAATCTCAGGGTGCCGCTGCTAATCTAAATTGCAGTGGCACCATATAAATACAGCGAAAGAACGATTGTTCAGATTATAAAAGAAAATAATTATAAATAAATAAATGTTGAACTAAAATTTCTCTCAACTTCCTATATTTGCAATTTTTGAATTGTATGCACAAACATTAGTAAACTAATTAGTGCTTCTAGAAGTTGCGCCCGTTCAGTGTTTCCATACTCATTTGCATAAACAAAATTTTTCCACGGTAATGGAAAATGATGGCTTTTCTATTAGAGCTACCGAAATTCTTCTTAAATTTGCAAAAATTCGCAAACTATGGCTAATATTAAAAAGAGATTAGAATATTTGGAACTGGTGACCTAAATGCACCCCAGCGAGCAGTGGTTTATATCTTTTGACTGTAGGCCAGTGCGATTATCAAGAGAACAGTTAAAATTTAATTGGAAAATATAGGTTTTAAATTAACGCTAATCTAAAGGGGTGCGAGAAATGATATTTTACTTTATCTTTTGCGTTAATGGATTCATTATCTAAAATAATATGCTATGCATCACTTGGCGGTCGTTGCGCGGCCTCTTACAATGAAAATAAAAAACTTATATTTTGCAGGCTTATTGTTGACTTCATGATATAATATATTTTCACTATTACCAAGGGATTTGAGAAAAATTAGATTTTCGATCCGCCCTAACTTACATACAAATGTACCTATATACATTTGTATGTGATATGTGTGAACTTCGTGACAGTTTTTTGGTATAGAATAAGCCGTTGAATCAGCTTAGCCAGTTGTACGAGAATTTACGTAAATACGTCCGTTTCCGCCTACTCGTTTGCTTGCCAGATTTATGTTACTTGATAAGCATACCTAATTTCAGTATATGATATATGTGTGTAGTATGTACATGAATTCATGCATATAAATGTTCGTATGTGTGTATATTGAAAACTGACTGGTCTTCTAACTTGTTTGCAATGATTTATGGATTTGCGATTTGTTTTTATTGAATTATTTACAAAACAAATGTGTTTGATATCAATGCTACCTCTTCGAATGCCAACAAAGAATTTCCTGCTCGCATATATGGGTTTAGCGAGATCCTATGAATAATCTAGTACACTTTCATATGAGTACTCACATATCAGCAGGAAAGCATAACTCATTTTATGAGAGGACTGTATTTATGAATGCCTGTATATCTAAGTGTACAAATACATATTTAGAAATGTATGAGTGCTAATGGACTATACTGGATTTCTTCTCTGTCGTCAAAGTGTGTACAGTTATTTAGCGTTTTGATTTATTTGCTTTTCGATTTATACATACAGATGTATATGAATTTTGTTTTTGTTCTGCTGGCGCACTAACAATCGCAGACCATTTAGAGCTCGTAATTCTTGTTTTATTCATATTAGTAATACATACCTACATACTTACATATGTACTGCAAATGTAATTGTCAGAACTATTATGCTAGTTCGACAACTGAAATTTAAGTTTGCATGAATTAAGTAGTCATCTTTTGAAATTAAATAATAAATAATTTGACTCAATGATAGATGTGGACTAGGGTGATTGACATGGTTTTTCCAAACCGGTTTCAAGCGTTTTTTTTATAATTTTAGGTGTTTTTTTTTTGAAATCTTGATTTTTCGAATACCGGGTAAACCGCAGTTTTACAATCGAATAAACCGGTTTTTCACCTAGTTAGTTATATAGCAGAACATTTCACTTAATCATGAAAGCAACATTAAATGGAATTCTAATAATTGTACGGGGGCACTAAATAAGTTCATAGATTTCTCTTTGATATTTCTTAGTATTAACGTCAGAAATTTGTATAGCGCGAGCCCGCTTTGAGTTGTTTGTAGTCATCTCAAAGTTTAAAGTATACTAAAGAAGTGAATATTTCAAAAGAAGATTCTCGTTGCGTAATTTTTTACAACTGAACGGAAATACCGCCAGTTACTGTCGAAACTCGACCGATTTTCTGGAGCTTTTAAACAATTTATTTACATTGCAATCGAGTCAACGAATATTATTAATTACCATTGCGCAAAGCAGCAAGTCTGGTAAGGTCTGTGAAGCCCAGAAATCACGCAGACAAGTCCTGCTCACACGAAATACCGTTCCCACCATGAAAGCGTAAAGTTAAAAAGTTAAAGTAAGCTAAAACTAATTAAATTTTGTACTATAATAACTTTAAAACGTCAATTTATATTTTTTTAATTTTATGTACTTCATTTTATTCTAAGATAAGCTTAAATATTTTAGTGAAAGGCAAGCGAGCATTACTGTGAACGGAAAAATGTTACCCTTCCCATAGTACCAGAGATGTTTACATTAAATATTTGTACATCAAAGAGAACACCAAGTGGAATATCTTCTAAGAAATCATTAACTAAATATTCGAAATCAATGTAAGATTATTGTTAGCCTAATTTGAATCAGACATAATCTGTTGATTTGCTCGACATTAACATTACATTCATGCAATCAAGTGTTGCTCATACGCCCCGATGCACGCACAGCTTATGATTTAATACCCAAACAAGCAGACTCAAGATGTCACAATTGCGACATATACATACGTACATATGTATGTATGTACATGGGTACATTAAATTCTCTTTACCAATGAATCTTAATTCACATGCAATTTTGCAAGTTCTCAAATTACTGACACTTCAATCAACATATGGCTACCGGGCAACGTCATCATAAAATCTATTACACAACCACAGAGTAGACACAAACAATGAAACATACAGCAGTTATGCATTTAGGAAATCAGCAATGAGCATCAACTTTGTTACCACAAATGTAAAATCATTAATTAAATTACATAATTATATGCAAATATATGTATGTATGTATTTATGTATGTATGTATTTATGTATGGGTACAACTTCATCAGTTATTATCTACATATTTATAAGTAGTATGTCAGAGTTGAGTGAAAAACCACTGCTCGCATATTCATGAAATTTATAGCCATAGAAAATGATGATTGAACTGAATTGAATAAATGACAGCATACGCACAACAGACGCACCACATAACCGCTGACTTTCTGTAATTCGCCCTTTTCATATTTATTTATTTGTTTGTTATAATTTTTTCCATGTGGCTTATTTTCAGTAATATTTAATTAAATTACATTTCATTACATACTTATTGTGATTTCAATATTGCTGTAATCTATTTATGTATGTATATGTATGTGTGTTTTGATTAAATGACTATGGATTTTGTTTACTCATGTAAATAATCATAATTTTAGGCTACGATGGAACTACGGCTGTGCTACTTTGCCTTTACTACCCAATTTTGAATATTATAGCTTACTAAGTAGCAATGTCAGTTGCGTTTAATTGGCAGTTTAATAAAGCAATTGATCAGCGGAATTTGAAAATATGCTCCTGACATTTGAGATAGCTGATTTGGAGGGTGTGTGGGGTGAAAAGGAAGAAAGACAATTTGGTACAAAATACAATGAAGTAGTACATGATTGAAATTTATATTTCCACAAAATATGCGGATATGTGACTGACAAAAGCTATTTTTGCAAGAAAAAATATATATTTTTTTTTTTGTCGAGTAAGTGAGGTCACTATACTTTAGCCCTATCTCGCGTAATTGGTCTAGCAACCGTTGTTTAAATGTATATAAAATATGTATTTTTATTTTTTTTAATAAAATTCGGGACTAATAATAACTTATTCTATATACGTTCCTATATAGTTCAGATGAGATTTCAAGTAAGGATACACATTTAGCAAAATCTCATAAAATCATAAATCTACTCGCTGAGTACTTCATATTCCAGAGTTATAAGAGATCTGAGTGCCATATTTCAACAAAACCATGCAGCTGTTTCTTAGTGAAGAGCAGTCTCGCATAGTGAATGTTTTTATTTTCATCGGATTTCAAATTACCCTATACCGATGAAAAATGTCCTTAATTAAAAGAATAAAACTCTATCATACATATATCTACAGGCTTAAGTCTAGAATTTGACCTCTCATTTTTGATTTTCCTTTTCGAAACTAAACTGATGAACTAATTCGAATTTGATTGTTCGAACAAATGGCAACCCGCCTAAATAAAGGTCGGGAATAGAACCCTTTCAAACCCATTTCGATTTATACCCTACTTTTAATAATTCATCCAACTTACTGAATAATTTGAATGTAACTTTTTAAACACGTGGCAACTCTCTTTAAACATTCGAAATGTTCAAACTGAAAACTTCTTAACCTTCTTTCGTTTGACTAAGGTATTTTTATATTTCATATACTTTTTGAATTGTTAATTGAGTTAGACCTTTCAAGCAGGTGACAGCCCTCTTCAAAAGTATTTTCAAGCTTAATCATTTGTAACTCTCCTTCGCCGCACACTGTGATACATATTTTGATTAACTGATGAATTAAGTGAAACTTTAATTTTCAAAAATATGGCAACCCCACTAAATACAGTTCAGAAATAAAAAATTTTAAAACCCCCTTCGATTGTTACCCATATTTAAATAATTCATTTGACTTATAAAGTAATTTGAATTTAACTTTTTAAACAGGTGGCAGCCCGCTCAACTTCTCAAAAATATTCTTCCTTCGCCTCCGTTTGACATCTATATTTTAATATTTCGTATAACCTTTGTATAAGTAAACTAAATTCGACATTTTTAGCAGGTGGCAACCCTCTTCAAAATATTTTCAAACTACTATCTTCTGAAACCCTTTTCGTTTGGCACCCATATGGTGATGCATATTTCTCTTACCTAATATGATTTATTAAACGGGTGGAAACCCTCCTATAGTTCAGCTAAAAACAATGCTTTTCAAAACCATTTCGGTTGATACCCAGTTTGTAATAATTTATATATTTTTTTTTTTAATAATTTGAATCAAATTTTTTAAAAGGTGGCAACTCTTTTCAAAAAAGTAAAACCTTATTCTTTGAATTATCTGTTATTTTTATTTATTTAAATTTTGTAAAATATGACCTACTTTTGAAGAGAAAAACACATTTTTACTATAGGACAGCGCACTAATTACGGATCTGAAATGAAACGTATGATACTTTGTATGAGACACTGGTGTCGACATTTTCTTCGTAGATACCTATTGCAAAATTTTACGACCCAAAGGGGTACAGGCAATTAAATTATTTTCGTTCTTAATGCACTTATCTCTTAAGACCTTTACTATTTTTTTATCCGATTTTAAAAATCAAACATATTTTGTTAGGGGAAACCTTTACATGGTGTACAACAATACTCGTAAAAGTCTCGTCAACCTCGAAAAGCTCGTAAAAAAAGAACTGTCCAAGCTCTATTTACGAGCCCCTCGTAAAATTACGAGGAAAATTTGATGCGCAAACGGTCTCGTAAACTTTAGTGTTTCCAAGGGGCAGAGAATTTTATACTAAAATGTATTATATCTATAATATTGAAAAGAAATGAAAAAATAATATGTGAATAAAAAGAATAATATGTGAAAGAAAAATCCTGGTTGATCTGTCAAACAGCCTCTTTACGCACCTAAATATTTACACATTTTCGCAAAGGGGCGTTCCCATTAAAGCTTCGTAAACTTGCGAGTTTTACACAGTTGAAGACTTTACGATTTTAAGGGAAACCCCTTTTTTTATTAATTTTTTCAAGCTAGGTCATCGCTTTTTTTCAAAACCTTCTTTGAAAGTTGGCAAATATGTGGTGTCTATATAAAATTAAATTTATTTTCGAATAAAAGGATACCTCAGCCAAGACCGTTAATTATTCATAGAAGTCACAGTTTTCTGTGTGACACCAAAAACAAATTTTGATTGAAACAGCAACAGCTTTGGTGTAAAAAAAATATATAATTTGGCATTAAAGTCGCTTTTGTGAAACCAATTAGCTATATTTTATAACAACTTGTCTACATGCGAGCGTAGACATAGTAAAATAGACAGACATAGTAAAATAGTACTTAACTTGATTTATTGTTACGTCTATTAAGAAAATGGGCTACAAGTAATATTTCTGCTTAAAAACCCTACACTTTAAGCCGGCAAATGCTCATCAAATAAATCATTTATCACCATTTACCCTAAAAGCCCTGTTAGAGGACAGTATACCTACATACATACATATGTGCTATCTTTAACTACCTCCTATTGATTTCCTTATGCAATAGGCCCGCTAATTTATTTTTGTTTTTGTCTGCGAGCGCACTTAAACATTTACTTTACCGATTGAATTACTTTACAGCTGATCACATTTCGAATACGTAGATACGTTAAGCATATTGCTTCAATCTCCTGCCTGCTTTCTCACATATTCCTTCTCTGCATGCTTATTTTACACTTCGATAAATAGATAAACAGCTGCGGGAGTAAAAGACACATAACTCTTAGGGCTTTGTACACATCCACACATCCACACAATCATACACGTACGTATCCTATTAGTGACGTTGCTTAAATGTATGTAAAATCTTTGTACACTGACGACATGTAGCCGATGGCTGACAGCTGCTGCTGATAACTGACAGCTCACTCAAATGACGCATGTAATTGCATTTGACGCCAGATACATATTTAAGTTTTTGGCCAATGGGAATGTAAATGATGAAGAGGATACAGGGAATGACGTTGGCAAATGGATTGCGGGTATAAATTTGTTGAGTTGGTAAATGCAGTTGTGAGCGGAGGATTAAATAAATATCTACATTATGCAATAGGGAATAAACTTGGACACAGGGTACCTAACATAGCGTATGTATGCCCCATTTTACCTATCTTGCTGAGATCAAGGGAAGGTAGTTAAGAATACTTCAATAGTCTCTTGGCTTGGTGAGACTACTTTAAGGGCATCAACGTCGTGTATCCATAGAGTCCATGGAGTTCAGGCAACAAAAAACCTAAACACCTCTCTCAGTTTCGACAGTTAACTAGAGATTTTCAGTACAAAAATCTGTACTTAACTCCCGTTTCTGAGTTAACTACGCATTGTGAAATTGGCCCTTAGTGTCGGGGGCCCGGCTAAAATGTTTCTTCTAATCACTCCTCAGCTTCTGAAGCTCATTGTTCTAACTACAAGGGAAAATAAGTACGGCTAAGAGATGAAAGAGGTGGATAATGCTTATCCAAACTGGCATGTTAAATTAGCCACTGCCTTATCAGTAGCCTTTGCCGAACGTATGTTAGGTGGCCCACCAATTGAGCGCTGGAGTCATTTCTAAAACGCAGCTTATCCGCCCTTTTAAAATTTTGCATTGGCTCAGAACAAATGGGATCCACGCTAAGATGAAACTCGAAATAAATGAGGTCCGAAAGCAGATTTTCGCGCAGGACTTTCCAGTTTGGAATTGATAACCCTTACCGAGAGTTAGAGGCGTTCGAAAAGTCTATCTTCCCTCGCCTTGCATTTGATGCAGCCCATGATTTTATTATGGCCATTAGCATCACAGCAAAGGATCAATCCGATGTTTCGAATATAAAGAATTATATGGAAAGTATGCGGAGGGAATTATACATTCTGAAATGATATAATGCACGGCCAACCATATAAAAAGATAAAATAAATACTTAATTGAAAGTAAAACTGCAGAATAGAGAAAACTGCCTTTCAGATATCACTACATAATCTATAAGCCTATGAACCTAAGTTAACCATGAACCACTTAATCTTGGCCAAGCTTAAACATATGCACACACCAGTATCCAACGCTAATTACACTCGCAAGAACTTTGCCATGTATCCATGTATGTATTCATTTACACTATATCAGCTAGCCTTAACACATACATACGTAGTATGTTTAACAAGCGCAGTTAATAGAAGCCTTGGCAACAACATCAGCGGAAGGTAGAGTAAAACGCGTTGCATCGCAAGTGGAGAACAACCACAGGTGCCAAACAAATGCAACGTAATCTGCGTAATTGACTACAACAAAAAGTGAGAGTGGAAATCGCAACGCGCAACTTCAATTAGTTTGTTAGCACTTCGGCAACAAGCTGCTAAATTAAGTTAAGAAAAAAAGCAAAATATAAGCGAACAACTAAAACAATAAACTTCACTCCGAGGAGTTAGCAGTCAAAGTCAGAGAAAGTTTGTTGGGGTCGCTTAGTGTGTGGCGCTGAGCGTGAATGAATTGTGTTTGCTAATCGTGTTAGAATTAACAACACAAAATGGCGCAATTAATATCTACTTTAAAAGCTGGCGTTAAGAATAAATGTAATTATGCACGTATCGTATATGCTATATTTATATCAACACTTTACAACAATGAAGTGAATAGGGTGGCTTATACCATCTCTGCATTAAGTCTGGACCTGTGTGCAGTAAATACATGTTAATAGCTGAAAGTTTCGCTAATGTTGAAACAAGTTGGCAACTTCACTAATCAGCTGGCAGAAGGCAACAAGAAATCTAAACATAGCGTGTGTTTGTTTTTTGGTGTCGCTTCCTTCACTCTTCAGAAATAAAAAGCTAAAGCATTTTTTTTTTGCATATATCACCCAATGGAGTTCCACAAACAAGTATCTACAATAAAACTTTAATCAAGTATTTGCTTAATTTCAGATCTAAACGGTTATTTAGGCGAAAAAGTATCGAAATTAGTAATTTTTTTCATTGTCACTCGAAAAAATAATAATTGTTTTTTTATAATTTTGGGAAGTTTTCAAATAAATAGAATACTCATACTAGTGGCAAGGGACGTTGGCATCAGATGCAACATATCTGTGAAGTTTCCAAAGTGTGCCACCAAATTACAAAAAAATGCAACATGCAGAATATATCTCGCAGCTATTTTGTAATTTTGGAAAATTTAAGATTTTCTTAAATTTTTCTTGTTAAAATTAAACCGCAAAAATGTTCTTCTTGCCAAAGAGAAATTACAAAAGCCTCTACGATTTGAGAAACTAAAATTCCATTTTTATAATTTTTATTGACATACTCGAAATTCATTCTCAATTAGTTATATACATGAAAAAAGTAGTATATATTAGCGTAAGGAGTACTGTGTAAAAATCTTCCGCACCAGCATTTAATTAGTTTTAAGTAATATGACTTTTAATTTATTTTTTTGAGTTTTCATTTAAATACAATCTCGCGATGGAATCTTGTTCTTTATGCAAAACTGAAGAGAATACATTGCTTAAGATAAGTATGCCACCCTTTTCGACCAGAACAGGTTTTTGTCGAAAAATGTAACCACTCGTGAGATTCCCTCATATGTATCAGGGTTGTTGCGAATATTCGCATTCGCATTCGCAACCGCGGAGCTTACGCATTAATTTTAACATTCGCTTTCGCATTCGCATTCGCAAAAATCAATGCGGATCTTTGGCATTAAGTTATAAAAATATATAAATAGAGGTGGTAGCCTTCATTCGTTGTTTCTGTTCAAAAGCTACTTCAGTCCTCTTTCATATGATACCAAATTTGTTTAATTTGGATAAGCGGTTTCTTTATAATCCGGATAGGACGTTTATTTCGGAATAAAAAATATATAGTCAAATTTAACTCTTAAAAAAAAAACTGTTCATTTCGGTCCCTAGAATATTGTGCAAGTGCACAGACGTATTTCTAACCAGTCACAGAAGAAAGCATTAAAAATGAGTTACGAAAACTAAAATCGAAAAACGCTGATGACGTGACAAATTCCGAAACAACTAAAAGAATGAGAATGAAGAATTCTTTCGAAAAAAAACGATGTTTAAACAACGATTGTGCCATGATGCTAGATTGTGAAGATGAATGTCAGGAGGATACATCCGACATTTGCAGCCCCGATGAAATTCTCAAAAAGTAATTATTGCACCGCAATAAGAATAAATAAATATAACTGAAAGTCCTCTCAACTGGTGCAGTTTCAATCGAAAAGAATTTAAAATTTTGCCAAGTTTCAAGTTTTTCAAGTTTGTCGCCTCGAGCGAGTAGTTATATAGTGGCGCAGGTTTGATTTACGACCCTTCAAAAAGTTTTTATTAATTACAATGTTCCAATTTTTAAATTCAAGTACTGAAAAACATTCAGTCTTATTATGAGTTTAATTTTCCCCGAACCGGTTCACTTTTCACTTTTGATTTTCATGGTTTTACTATGGGCATATGACAAATTTTCGAGTGAATTTTTTTTCAGGCGAAACTCATGATAAAGAAGATTACTATGGGCGGAATACAAATTTTCGGGTGAATTTTTTTTTCGGGCAAAAATCAGGATAACGCGGTTTATTAACAATTATTAACCTTTCCATTTTTATTTATCTAAATCACCTTATTTACCCACCTAAATTATTTCTTAAAAATACATGACATCCACATTCGCAACATCCCTAATATGTATTACAAAATGCACAAATAAATATGTATGATCCATTCTTTTTTAAGTTGGACGAATTTCGTAAAAAATATTATATCATGTCTTCGTTTGGCTTCAATTTTTTTATGGGTTCTATACATGAAATAAGCTAACATGTGTTCGAGGAATTTTTTTTTTTAATTTTTTTCTTCGGAGATATGATCAGTAAAAGTTTGAATTTTTTCGTGATTCTGACTAATCATGTACTTCTTCAGATCATTATATCTCGGGTTCTGCTCGTGGTAGAGACTTCGTCTTAACGTCGTTTCAAAGCTAAAGAAACGGGCAGAAAGCCGTGGAACAAATGTTGTTACCGAAGCGATATCCGCTATAAAATTTAAATTTTTGCAAAAACGCGATTTTTAACACCTTTACTAAATATATCTCAACATAAGTTTTCGAAAACAAATTATAAAAAATGGTTGATTCTCACAAAATAAACCATCTCGTCATAAAGAAAAATATTTTAAAAATAGTTCTTGCAAAAAAAAAGTTCCTCGAACACGTGTTAGAACCCATAAAAAAAATTTGAAGCCAATCGAAATTGTGACACCAAATTTGGTGTCCGATATGAAAAAGAATGTCTCGTATGTATACAAAAACATCGCCGCCGTAGTAAGTAATAACTACGCACCGCTTTCAACATTTGAAAATAAAATTTTGTTATCCTTTGTATTCTATTTTTATTGACATTTCAAAATTTTTAACCGACTTCACAAAAAGGAGAAGGTCATCAGTTCGTCGGAAATTTTTTCTTTATTTTTTTATTTCTTTATTTCTTTTTTTGTTATGTATTTTACCCATAATTTTGAACCACGTTAACCGATTTCTACGATTCTTTTTTTAAGGAAAGGTGTTTCCTCACGGGTGGTCCCGCACTAATGTGATGTAAATCCGATCATTGGATCATGAAGAAATTAACGATAATCTTTAATTTTTATATGAGAATTGAAGTCGGTTTTGTTTTTTGAGATTCGTTAAGTTACGCAGGCGTAGGCAGGCGCTTTCATCACATCCTCTGCCTGTGTATCAACATGCGTATCAATCGGCGAAATCTTGTGGACGGCTCTGAAAAATTTGGTTGCTTGGGTAGCGCGGATAATGCATTTCGACCGATATCAAAAAAATAATTTTTCTGGTTTATTTTCCATTGTATCTGTTTATTATTTCTGTATAAGTACTACTCTATGTATATGTGCGCAGTTCTTCGTGAATAATTAATTTTTTTGTTCCAAAGTTGGGAGAATTTAAATGCACTTGCGAACTACGCACCTACAAGCTGAACGGTCATTTGTAAAGTTTCACACGCATATTAAATGTATTTTTTCGAGCCACTTAGCGAATATAGCGACCCCAGAAATAATCGAGTGATAGCCAAGGCTGAACAAACCTAAGACTATGTGCTGACAGAGCATAAATACTTGAATAATTTTTTAATGCTTAGTAAGGAGTGGTTAGAGACGAGAAAGAACGGAAATGGAATTAATACCTGCAGTAGTAAAAGGGAGAGTAACGAAAGTAGCGGCCGCGGTGGTTGATGGGTTAAGCGTGCGTACTACCATTCCGTAAGAACTGGGTTCCATACCTGGTCCTAGTAACTTCTAAATAAGAAAAACTTTTCTTAACGGCGAAAAAAGCTTGTGAATAAAACCATTTGCCGTTCGGAGGCGGCATCAAATTGTAAATAGGTCGCTGTGTATTTGTGTTATGACATTAGAACGCACAGCACAAATTAGAGGAGAAGCTCGGCCAAACACTTAGCAAAAGTGTAAAGGCCAAAATGTTATTATTATTAATGAAAGTGAGCAAAGCATTGGCAGGGGCTATATGCTTGAATTTATTTAGTAAGGCTTAAATATGCTTTTGCAAGGGCGTGTGGATAAGCTAAGCTCTTGCATTAATTAAATTTCCCGTTGTTCACTTTTCACATTTCTACGATTATTTACTTGTGCTTTTTAGAAAATTTCATTAATGCGCAAAGCATTAAAATTTCGTAAATCCATTTAATTATAAATTCGGCGGTAGTATTAAATCCGTGAACTAGTGGTTGAGTAAGTGGGGGCATGTACAATAAATGTTGCATGCGACAAGCATAATCAGACAAAACATTAGCACCGGAAACATCATCCAACCGGCAAACAAAAAACGATATATGTATATAGAATTTCCCACATAAATTACGAGCGAGCACAAATATGTAGGTAAGTGGGAACACCTTAGAATGACGCCAGCTGGTGGTATTTTACGAACAGTTGTCTCACTTTCCAGACTTTGGGTTAAGAAGCGCATGTTGTTGCTATTTTACGAAAATTCCTTCATACATAGTACATAGTTTGTTATGGCATTCACCTAATTATACTACTAGTATGCAATGGCAAGGAATGAGATTAAATCGAGCGCACAAGGATAATGAAATAAAGCACAGAAAAAACATTGTTGCAAATAGATTTTCTCAGCGTGCTACAGTTCCTTCTAGTATGTGCAGGTATATCACCCACTTCTCTTTCATCAGTGCAGCTATTACAAAACTTCGTTTCGTGTGCTTCCAATTATTGGTAATTTTAATTCCAATCATGATTGTCAAGCTACTAATACCAAAAACAAATTTATGTGCCCTCTAAACCAAGTCAGTTGTAATCAAAAATTCCAGGAATTAGCCTACTATCTTCCTAGGATAAATAGCTAGAATTAAGTGCATGTTATCCATATTGAAACATGAATATAGAGCGGAAAAAGAAGAATAAGAAAGAATCTTATTATGGTCGAGGGGATATTTTCACGTGTTACGATGGCGCAGATATATAAATATCAAGGTAGCTTAACACTTTCTGTTTCATAAAACTATACTTATAAAAATTGAGGAATAAGTTGTCAATTGAGATTCATCGAGGGCTAGATAAAAAAGATATGAAAACTCCAAAAAAAACATATTTTTTCGTAAAAATTCAGATTTTTTAAGGAATTTCAGTTCAAAATATCTTTTATCTTAAATATAAAAAATTTCTACATCAATAAAAATTAGGTAATTATGAAATTTTTCGCTACAAAGAAAATATATTTACGCCAAAATTTTTATTAAAATGTTATTTTAATAAGCCGATTCTTTTTCTCAAAAAAGAAATATTTTCTTAAAAAATCTTTTATAAATTTTTTCAAAATCATTTTCTCTCAAAAACAAATATTAGGTAGGTACTAAGTAAAATAAGTTTAAACCAAATCATAACGTTTTCCGGAAAAAGTTATTAAATATTCCTCGAAAATTATTATGTATTTCTTAAAAAAAATATCTTTTTAAGTATTTTCTAATTTTTGATAGGTTATAGGTAATTGTGTAAACAATTTTTATTTTTTTCTAAAATAACTAAAAATGGTTATTTTGCCAAAAAAGAAATTTTAATTCCAAAAACAAATATTCATTCAACAAATATTATTACCTAAAAAAATTTTTTTTCAGTTTTTTTTTGAATGGTTGGTTGGTAAGTAAAATTTTAGATAAATATTTTTTTCTAATTATGTGCTTTTTCTAAAAATTTTTTTTTTTTCAGAATTATTTGAGAACCCAATTTTTTCTTAACAAATGCAAGGAAATATTAACTGCCGATTTCCCTGTAATTTAATTTTAAAATTATTTTTTACCTTTGGTAAGTTTTCATGTTAAATTCAAATAAAAAATAAGAAATTTTTAACTGAAATTGATTTCACGATTTTATCTCAGAGCAAGTTTATATTTTCTCAAAAATAATATTTTTTGAAAAATAATAATATTTTGACAATGAAAATTTCCAAAAAGATATTTTCTTAATTTTATGAGGATAACAGATTTTTCCCCTTTTATGGTAAGTTTGTTGTAAAAAAGATATATTTTTTCCCAAAATGGTGTAAAATATTGTAGTTTTTGGCATTTCTGTTTTGAAATATTTTAAGGAAGTATAGAAAATGAAGGAAAATACCGCTAGAATTCACATAATGTGTTGAGAGATGTTTAGCGATAAGATAATGAGTTAATTAGCTCTTCTCGATATATTTTTGTTAAATTTGTGCATTCTAAGATTCTTCTTAAAGTTTATTTATTCCGTAAAAAATAAAGCAATGATTTTCTAGAGTCTAGGCCTTCGAAACACATGTCTACATACATACACCTGTGGGTAGAAAAGGCATGTCCTCACTTCCTCATTATTACTAAATTCTCTTCATGAAATATACATACATATCTCTTATCTTTGTGCATAAAATGAGGTTATTCGCTGGGTATGCAAAGGTTAATTTATGAAACTCGAACTCTAAAAGGTATCAATTTCAAATGGTTACAACTATTTTAAAGTTAAGGTTTAAATTTTTTTTCTTCAGCCGTTTTTGAGATACATATTCATTTTTGATGCTGACTACACACGAGGCAACCGTTGAAGCAACGTGTCGAGGCAACCTGTTTTTCTTGTTCAATACACACGAGGCAACCATTGCGGCTACCTCAGTAGTGTGTGCTCTGTTATGAAATGAACATAAGGAAGAAAATTTTGGTTTTCTACCAAAACTGTTTTCAATGAACTAAGCCAATAAACTCGATACACAACGATACACACGAGGCAACCAACACAAAATATAAAAATATTTAGATTTTCGGGCGATGGTTTCTCGATTCGTTTTGGCTGTTACAAACAACCGTTATGTGAACAAAATTAATATACCCTTGTGCACAAGTGCGCTCGGGTATAAAAAAAACGGAGGGCCAAAAGCCAAATGGTGTCCGAATTGGGCTGTTCTGGTGAAGCTACACTGAGGGAAATAATGCATAGTAAAAATGAATACTTTATATTTGATTATCGTTTAAAAATGTTCGTATTTAAAAATAATATTTTCATACAAAATTTATTACGCGCGTATTTGACTGTTCACATCTGAGTATGAATATGTAAGTGTACATACGCACCCTAAGCGTGCAGAGCACCGCTCTGAGAGCGGTGACAACACACACACACATACATAGTATAAATCGCGTACTGTGGTGTTGATGGATATTCAACATTTGAAAGCAGATTTATATGTCTGGGTGTAGCTGAGTGCGCAAAGATGCTTGCCACAAGTTGTTGATATCCGGAGATGGTCGGGATCGAATTCCACTGTAGGCAACATGCAAATAAATTCTTTTTTTTTTAGTTTTTGTCTTGATTATTCACTTCCCGGACGCTTTTTCAGTGCGAACGCGGTAATTGAATTGAATATTTACCAATATACAGTACTTTCGTTGGCGTTTATTGTAAGATCAGTTACGTTTCTATTTGATTTTAATATTTTTTTCCCTCAGTGTACTAAATCAATTTAAATGAAATTTTAAAGGCTTCTGGGGAAGTACACAGAGAAAGTTGTGATGGACACTTTAAAAAAGTTATTCGTGGCAACTTTTACATTTCGATCCATTACTGCTACAAATAAATGAATAAATACATACGTAGCTTACACAACTTTGTACTTATGCCCTGCACTGGGATCTGTTTACATTTAGTATGAATAATTGGCGCAGCTTCGCGAAGGAGAGAGATAATTGGCGAATTTTAATATTTAGTATATTTTGGAGGATATTTGTAGTTGCACTCGGGTTCGCAAACATGATTTCTATTTCTATACTTTTCCCCGGTGAATGAATAAGAATTTACAATTCTGAAGTTTTCTTTACTGGCTGACAGCAGAGAGATCTAAATTAATGCTCTCGTTGTCTTAAAATAAATGTTTTGGTTTGTTCAGTTATTCACTGACTACTTTGTTGTACGAGTAGTTGAGGAAGTAGCTTCTTTTTGTTTTATTTAATTGAAATCGATTTCGTGCCGTAGTATTGCCCCCAAAATAGTGCAAATGTGTAACCCAGTTAGTCGGAGCGGAGCGAAGCAGTAGCTATGCAGAAAATATGAGTGGGTGAATAACAGTGAGCTGTCTCACAAAATAAAACCACAGTAAGAAAGGGAGAATGCTACGATTAAAGCAAGAGAGAGCGAGTATTATACCAGCTCAGAGGGTTACTACCACCTAGAGTTACAGTTAATTGTTAAAGCACAAAGGAAAGGATAATTGGAACGATGAGTGGCATGGTTGAGCTTAAGTAGCTCCAAAAGTAAGCTACACGCGCAAAGGTAATCAAACCGAAAGTAGAAAATTGAAAGGAAATAACCAAAAATGAAGATGGAAACAATTGGAAAAGTAAATTAGTACAATGCAATGATTACAGCACATAGTACATACATCAAGTGTTGTATAGCAATTAGGGAAAATATGCAGTGCAGTACAAACAAGTGCCAGAGGATGTATAAGTTGCAGAAGAAATTGGTGTAAGTTGCCCAAAAATTGTCAGCAAGCTCAAATAGCAGGAAATTAAATTTTCTCTCGAAACATTGGCATTATCCGATTAACTGTACATGTCAGTATGTTAGGAAAGATATATTTGATTGCAGCCACAATACAACGATAGCAGCGATTCTTCGAACTAATTACATGCCATCATAAATGCATTTTTTTGCAAGCAAGTTTCTGTATTAACTACAAGGAAATGTTAGCAAGTAAAAAACAAACAGACTGCTAATAAAATAGAAAATAAGTAAATTAAAGTGATCATAACAAAACAACAAAGGTAACCATTTTAGAGGTGATGGCTTTAAATCAGATGGATATTTGGGACGAAAATATGTACCAGCTATTCTGAGCTTGCACAATCAAAAGCACCGTTAACAGAATAACAAAAAAATTATAATAATAGTAGAATTCTTTTGGCGTTCCTCCTTCCACTTGTGATGTGCTTCTTGATATTGTAATAAAAATGGAGGGACCTATAGATTGACGACGCTCCGAATTGTAAATAGATTTTATGAGAAACTTTCCGACGGCACATAGGGAAGCATTTATTTAAGCTCTTCTTGGGTAAGCCTTTTAGAATGGATTCACTTAGGAAGGCCTACACAAATTTTGTTTAGGGTAGTTCTCTCAGTTTCCTGTCCAAAATCATGAGCTTAAGAATTTATTCACGGATAGCCCAAAGTTGCACGGAAAGGATGGTCTTCGGCGAAAAACTCTTAATCAACCAAAAATTTATGATTCTGTATAACTACAGTGTTTTCAAGGAGAGGTAGCCACAATAAACGAAGGAATGGGCTTACACTTGAAGTAAATTTTGAGGAATTAATTAGAAACGTTTGCTTTTATTTTTCGATATGAAAACTGGCAGGGAATACTTGGTTAATCTAAATACTATATTTATATATTAAGCTTATTTGAATCCCAGCCTCAGCAATATCCCAATTGGCTATATCACCAATGAGTTAGAAAAGCAGAGCACACCTAAGAAATTATCGTAAAGTAAAAAGCCACATGTGGTTTGTATCTGTGCGAAAGTTATGAGAAATCCCTGCAAAGAAACGTGGCTAGGTCCCTCTGCCATTGGGTAAACCTGCGGCGGTTATAGGAGCTTTTAGAACTGAACAAGTCCCCAACTTCATTATTGACGGGAGTTCTAACCGGTTATTGCCCGATGGGAATGCATGCGATAAGGCTCAACATCACCTCAAGGCCCTACTGCTTCAATATTTTTCTCGTCCTCTAAAAGCTTTCGGGAATAGAGATAGATAGATGGGCAGATGTAATTGGAGTAAGCACTGCAACCAGTAAGAACTACTGTGCTCTCAGCTCATCACCAAACAAAATCTAGCCCTAAAGACTCTACAAATTTTATAATAGATTCCGGGGGTAGGGAATGCAAGTGTTATTTTCTAGTCCACCGATGTCCTCTGCACCTCCTCCTTTTCCTTGAAACGGCCACACACTCCAGGAGGAAGTGTGCTAAAGTGTCTTTGGCCGAGGTGGCCTTTCAGCTCACAATGACTCATCAGCGTAAGTGTAACTGTTCTTAGCCTCTCCTTGAGGAGGTTTATGAGTACCGTAGTAAGATCTAAGCTTGGTAAAGTCCCATTTTATTTCACCAAAGCAGATAATAGAGACTAGTCGCTAGGTGAGCTTTGTTGTAAGAGGTTTTGAGCGGTACCGTTTAAACAGCCCTTAAGCTTTTCTCCTGTATACCTTCCTCCCCTGATGATAGCACGAAATACAATTAATTTTTTTATTCTAAGTGAGCTTTAACCTGTGGAGACATCCATCCTAACCTAATCTAGCCAAGCCTAAGCCCAAATTTTGTCTCGTTGACATACACAGTATAAAAGGTTTAAACTAAATTTTCACAGAAATGTATAAATTTGTATATTTCAAAAAAAAAATAAAATTAGAAAAACCAAGGACTTTATGACGCTTTTCAAAAATTGCAACTCACGTAACCACATACATACATACATACATATGTACATATACCGCATCTTAAATCAAAAACAGTCACAACTCAGTATTTAAAAAAAAAAAAGTTGCTTCCCCATAAGACAATTCACAGATCTAATATCAAACGTCCGCCAACAATTCTTCTGCATCACTAATTTCTTTAACTGGAAACATACTAGGTAATTAGAGTATATTTGTTTTGATTACGTCGCTTTTTGCCGCTTCTGAACATTTGGTATTTTTTGAGTTGTGAACTGGGTTTTCGCTGACGAAAAAAAATACTTATCCTTCACTTGAAAAAAATCTACGAAATCTGCCAGATATCTACTAATAACTTGTGTAGTTATTTTAATAAAAACTATAGATTTGTTGTATTTTCGAGTTATTTCAATAAATATAAATTTTTTTATTAAGGACCTGCTCATTTACGTAATGACATGGTAGGTACTTGAGATCATACTTATGGCTTTTTTTTTCGTTTTCCTGTCACCAAAAACGAAAATGATGAAACTAAAGGCGATCTTTTAACTTAGCCGAACTTAGAAGTTTTTACTAGTTTAAATATTCACAATATTTTTAAATGTAAAGTTTTAAAGTTAAAGTTTGAAATTTTTATTTATAAGGTTTTTGTTAAAGCTTAAAAAATATATTTTTTTTAAATTACCAAACAATTTAGTTGATAAATATTTAAAAAAAAAATCAACACATAGCCACTTGTTTGAGTGACTGTATGATTTTTGACAAAAAATTGCATTTGTAGCCTTAAGTTACAATCAATATATCGTACACCTAGCTCTAAAGTGAGCTAACTCAAAATTCAGAGAGGGAAATTTAACTGCTTGCGGATCGTACAGGTATAGCAGTAGTTTTTTAGTTAATGTATATAATCATGAAGAAAACAATATTTCCATTAATTGGATGTAAGTCCTGTGAATTGATTTATGCAGAAAAATCGCCCAACATTTTCTTTTTGAGTTGATCGCACTTTATATCTAGGTATGCGATATGTTGCGATATCTCGACTCAAGTCATCCTCATGCTCATTATGATATATGGTTTTATGGGTCTAACTCTTCTTTTTATTTTACCTATAAATATCTGACTAAAATTATGGTATTTACTATCTCATTTAATGGAAGAAATTTATGAATATCAGTAAAAGCTTTTCTACATTTCGATAAAGACATTTTTTAGTTAAAACAAAAAAAAAAATTGGTGGAGCTAAACAGAGACGATTTAAATTGTATTTGTGTGAATAAAGTATTCGTTTTTCATTTCAATTTGTTACTTACTGAATATATAGAATAAACATTAGAAATGCATTACCCCTTTACCCTCTCAATCCGTAAGCAAACTGCAAGCTCTGATTAATCCGTGCGCTCAAATAAAGAAAAGTTATATGTGGCCATCGAAACCACTATCGCATGACAATTAAAAAGACAGACGATATTAGACATTGCATTAAAGTGCATATGCCGCAATAGTAAGCACTTGCCAGCACTAAATATATACATATGTACATACATACATATGTATGCATGCTTACCTTTCTAGGTGCATACATACAGCGAACCGCAATTCAGGTCAAAACACAAATATGAAAGCACATGTGCATGCATACATACGCATGTATATAATACTGCTGCTTGTTGTTGGTGGGGACACAAATTGCCGTATAAATGTCAGCAGGACAACAATAAAGCGGAATGAGTAGAGAACAAATTGGAATAGATGGAAACTTAATGCGCTTAAGCTCATACAAACACCATTTTCTATACACATACATATATATGTATTATATATAAACAGAGACGTGATTTATACAAATACATTTAAAAGGTAGGAAATCAATTTGAGTACATATATACATATGTATGTACATATCCTCCTAGAGGTTTTTCGGAAGTTCACTTGAAATATAGTTCATATATGGACAAACTACCTATCCATGTCTGCATATGTGTTTTATTGCTTGCATGCATGTATGTATGTATGTATGTACAACAATGCTTTAAGTCTTTTATAAAAAATGAGTTTCCATTAAATAACTTTTGTGTTTTAGGAATTTCATTGAATATTCATTACCCTTATGCATTGGACTACACAGACATGTATATCGTCGTTTAAAGTACAAAGCCGCGTATCGTCATTCTGCAAAACCGCGTAACTGACATTGGCTGCCAAAAATTGGATTTGCTCACACAAGCTCTTGGCTCAAGCCTTATCCATTCGTCCTGAAATATACCAGGCAGATATGCGATTGCTTTATAAAAAGGAGCACCATTTTGAAATATAAGTGTTTTTACTCTCTAGAAAATAATTTATGCAACCTTGTATATGCGGTTTGGCATTTTGTTGATACGCGGTTTTGTACTTTAAACGACGATATAATGTTTGCATGCACATAGGTATGCATGTATGTATGTGTATGGTTGCATTTGTATTGAAACACTTAATTCACTTTGTGTTTAACCCTAGAACGACGGACAGTATGTTTCTAAATTGGTATTTCGTGACTATATATATAGATATTATTAGACGTGCATAAAATTTAATTCAAAATCATTACTATTTTATCGATGTGCCTTAAACTCAAGGATATAAATAGCACAACAGGCTACAAATACGGATAGGGGTCATTGAAGCCTTTTGACAAACATGTACATATGTACATATATTACGGTTTTTTGTGTTTGTAACTAAAATTTATATTTTATGTAATTTTTAATTTTTTTTTTAATTGTTTAATTTTGAGTTAAGTTTTTAGTAACTAGAATTAAGTTTAAAGTAGTTGGGTCAAATGAAACGAGTTCGTCTGTCAAGGTATGTCGATTTTCCAGGCTATCTACGTAGTGCGAAAGGGCATATTTTGAAAACCGTGATTTTGTTTACTACATAAAATAGAAATACAAAAATGAAGTTGTAAATTTTTTCTAAATGAATAAACAATTTTTAATTAAAAATTCAACCTTTTTTGTTATTAAAATGAGTTTAAAAAGAGTTGGGTCAAATGACCCTTGTCCAACTTTCAAAACATGTCGATTTTAAGGCTTTCTAGTGTTAAATGCTTCGATTTTAAAAACTGATTAGCAAAGTTGCAGACATTTTATTAAATTAAAGAAAAGTTATGCCAACAATGGTATAGCAATTTTGAAATGAATTATTGTTGATTTTAAGGCTTAGATAAATACAATATATATATATATGTATGTATGCACATGCATATGTCATTGCGAATTTGTGAACAACAAATTTGAAATAGACATAGCAGAAGAGCAATAAAATTAAATTAATAAGAATATCAAAATTGTTTTAACTATTTACTCTGATTATTATCGATGTCATAATGTTGAAGTAGAATTTTGTTATAATAAATTGTTTTAGGATGTTAAAATGCAACAACAAAAAAAATCACAAATAGCAAAATTATAAATTTTAATGAAAATATTTGTAAAAATGATTATGAGAAATGGAATGTGGAATATTTTCAACGTGTGCAAATTTTTTAATATGCAAAGTTATTTTGTTATTTAGTAACTTAACAAGATTTCTTTACATTTTGATATGTATGTACATCTTTCGATAGAGACCCATCGATTCGGGAAGTTGCACGGAATACCAGAAGTGCATAGAGCTTAAATGTGTGGTTCAACGTGAGAAAAATTAACGTAGCTTTATCCACTAAAAAAAAAAAAATAGTTCTACTTTCAACCTTACGTCCTGAAATGGGCATACACTTTCTCCTTCCCCAATCACTAAGGATTTGAGAGTGATGCTTACACCGTAAGTAAACTGGAAAATCAACTTGAAACTTCAATTAAAAAAGCATACGGTGCTCTGAATTCTCGAAAAAAAAAATTATGGATGGTACAAGGCGGTAAATAATTCACCAAATTATTACATACCTTCGGTTTGCTAAGTTGGTAGAAATCTGTGGAGTTGAACTTTTTTTGCTCAATGATAGCCATGATTCCCTACAGCTCTAAAGAAACAGTATACAGGGTAATGTACAGCTTTCGATGCACCTATGTATGTTTTCTGTTTTTTTCTTTTCTTGCTTCACCGAAAACTACTTGCTCAGGACATATAAACTTTTCTATCGAACATTGGCAATATCGATTTGACTGCCATTCCTATAAATCGAAATCAGTAGGCAGAACCCCTTTAAATACTTTTATTAAATCACCTTGTACACAGGAATATAAACTCGTGCGATTACCACATAAGTTCCTTTTACAGCGAAATTCACTTCGCAGAAAATCACATTCAAAACCCACAAGCGCAATCAGTATGTACACAACCGTAAACCTTCATACCGGCTTGCGTCCAACGATGCGGTATAAATAAACAAACAACCAACCACAGATGGCAGAAACAAAATCCCACAGCAATTTCGCTTATCCGACTATCGATTTTGAAAACTTTGAGTCCCAAGGCGTTTGCATCTAGCCAAAGGCGATTAACTGAAGTTAACTTGTTGCGCACGAAAAAGGTAAAGTAAAAGCTGGGTGGCAAATATGTACTATAAGAAAACATGTAAGAAAGAAGGTAAGAAAAATTTGCTATTCCTAATTTTTTCCTCTCTTTTACGCATTTTTTATTTGTTGTTTCAGTGTCGCGCAAGTAACCGCAAACACGCACCCTCAGAGTTAATGGAAACATTTGTGTAATTGGAATTAATTTGGCCAATTTCCGTTTAGCATCTACATAAGCCTTTCGTTGATTAAAACATTACCAAGGAATTTCTCAAAATGAACGGGTAACTTTGTCTGTCTAGTGTGTGTAACCGCATGTAGTAAACATTGTTGAAGGTATGTATGCAACCCATAGTCATCCTCAAAGTAGAATATCTTCATATACTTGCATTCCTTTGTATTCTATTGTTAGTAGTGTGATAACATAAATATTTATCCTTCTATTCAAACCTATCGTTATAACCTGGGCATCGATCATAATCAGCGACAGACCGCACCCAGCTACAGCCTGACCTATTCTATGTATGTAACTGGCAATCATGTGGTTGGAACGTAAGTAGATAAATATTTATGTAAAAATATTTACCAACAATAAGTACTAACATGATACTTAACATTGTTGCTTTTGCGTCGGTTTATTCAAATATATACATATATGTATATGGAGATACAAATAAGATAAAAAGTAATAATGTTATAGTGTCGACAGCGGCGACGATTCGGCAGGTGATTACATGGAATAGGGAATGCTGAAAAAGCAATTAAACGCCTTTCGCAGTTCCCGCACATTCACAGCGGTTTGCAAAAGTACGCGGATATGGTTGAAAAATAATTTAAAAAATTTTAAATATGTAATTCAGTTTTGCTTCGCTTGGTGAAGATTATTTAAGCAATGTTGGTATAATTCATTCACAATTTTTTATATTGATCGATTCTTTATTGAATATGAAAACAATATGGCGGCTTAGGCGTGTATATAAAAATCCTTAAGAAATGGCTTAATCAAGCATTTATAATCAAGAGGATTCTTACATAGGGAACACATTCCCATGAGAAATGAAAATACTAAAGAATAAAAAAGCAATTCTGTCAACTATCTTTCAACTCACCGCAGTATTTACAAAAACAAAAGTCTTTCGTAAAAACGATTGTCAATTCTGACACCTATCTTGAAAAAGCTTTTCCGTTTTTCGTAAGACTAAAAAAGAGAACTGCTAACGAGGAGGCCTTAGCGTTGTTCTGTTTGAATTTTAGCAATATATTTTGAAAAAATAAAATTATAAAAATATATTTTTCCGTTTAAAATAATAGGAACTAATAATTAGGAGAAAATTAAATTAAAGAAATAAAAAACTTAATTGAAGAAAGAGAAAAAAATAAATAAAATCAGTTTTTTAAATTTAAATTAAATAATCAAAATACAGTTTCAAAACGATAAAAGCAAGAAATAAAAAGATAAACAAATTAAAAAAAGAAAAAAATAAATTAAAAACTTAAAAACTAAAAAAAAGTTTATAAAAAAACATTAAAAATAGAGAATAAATAAAGTTTCTAATAATTAAGTGAAATTACAAAATTGGCTTTTTTAAACAATAAATATATAATAAATGTAAAAATTAAAAAACTAACTGGAAAAAATGTAGTTTAGGAAGTAAAAAAAATACATAAAACAAGTTTCTTAAAATTAAATTATATAAAAAGTATATATGTATAAGTGAAAAAATACCTCGATATGCTTATATTTAGTACACTCTATCTGCACTTTTCACAAAAATTAGATTCTGATATAAAAATCCACCTTAGACTTAACTGTCATCCGTGATGTTAATGCTTACCTTTTATAACGCTTGACAGAAGAATTTACTTTTAAATTGCAAAGTCATAATTAACATCAATGGTGACAGGTAATTCCCAGATGAGTTCTAACATCACAAAGTAATTTTTGTGAAATTTTCAGATAGAGGGTATTGAATATAATATGAATGTTTTTAATTATTCAAAAAAAATTTCAAGTTTTTTTATTTTTAAATGTTATTGTTTGAAAAATTACTTTTTTTAATTTCACTTAATTATTATGAGCTTAGATTATTCTTTAGTTTATTTTTAATTTATTTTATTTCTTTTTAAATTAATTATTTCTTCAAAAAAATTTTAAAGCTAAATTTAAAGAAAGGAAAAAGTAATGAAAAAGTAAAGAATACACAAAAAATAAGTTTCTAAAAAATAAATAATATTAAAAAATCATTAAAGCTACTACAATAAAGACAATTATATGCTTTTGTTAATATATCGATATAAATCAACTAGTCGATAATAATGTCGATAATGTTTTGAAATACAGTAATTATTAATGCATACATCGATACCTACATATGAATGTAAGCGTAAAATATATTTCAATGACAATACTGATGAGTTAATACTAAAGTTATCAATAAAAAAGTTGATAACAATATCTACCTATAGAGATATTAATAAAATAATTTACCGCTAACTGAATCAGTTTAGGAGCGGATGGTTTGGAAATTAGCACTCACAATAGTTGCTCAGACGCTACTCCAGTTTCACCTGACTCAGAGCGTACTTATTTAGTAGACTGTTATGAAATTCAAATTATAAAATCTTACCATTTCTTTCAAAGTTTAAAATATTCCTACGTTGACATTATCCAACTGCATCTTAAATTAAAGCAACTACGGTTGGGCAATGGTATTGCTAGGTAAATGAAAAAAAAAAAATTAAATAAATAAATATCGCTACCTTAAGGTGAAAAGATGTCAAATCCACTTTTTTCAAAAATTAGTTTTAGATGCAGAATGACTGCGAACTGCATCGATTTTTCGTCCCCCTGAATACAACGATAAAAATGAATAAATATAGACTCCTGGGAGCGACTGCTAACAAAATTATTTTACCACAAATTGGCCAGTCGTCAGCTTTATTTACATTGCACACAAAAATACTTGCTTTATACATTAGCAAGCCATTAAAAGAAATGTACACCTAATCGATGGTTATCTACTCGAAACACCTTGCATTTTTTCAATAATGATAAGTTTAGTTACACATGTGACACGCGTTTTCCATGTCATGGCTACAAAAAGAATAATCATTTCCACTAAACTGGGTATGAATGTATGCTAGGGTGGTCCAAAAATGAATGTGAAAAAAGTAAAGTCCGAGTTTTAATGCTCTCACCTTCTAGGACTGTTCAGGATAGAAAAAAATATAGCCATATTTTTTATTTCGATATCAAAAAATATTTAGAGGTCGCTCAAAGCGCTCAAAGTTTTCCACGTATTTTATTTAGGGAGAAAAAACATTTTGCACAGAAAGGGTATGGAATTCTCGAAAATAAATATTTTTCAATCAGAAATAGTGTTAATACGCAATTGTTTATTTAATCTATTTTTAATACTAACAATTATTTTGGGTTTCCATTGTGTGTTTTGGGGGACCTAAAAAACAGCTGATTATGTTTGTTTTCATTTGTACTACTTCTGAAATTGTCGAATTGTTGAAATATTTTGTTGATGCCGGAAGAACAGATTTTTACGCATAAATAGATGCACGGCATCATAAAGTACGAATATTTTTTTATTTTTGAATGCCACTAAGTTCAGGTAGGTGTGGCTTTAATCATTAACTGTCTACTTGTGACATGCCAACTTTAAGCAAAGCATCACAAACTTGTTCTCAATTTCTACAAAAAGATAAAAAAAGAATGTCAAATCAACTTTTCTCGAACATCATTCAAAACCAAATTCGCTTAAGAATGCAAAACAGGAAAAGCAATCAGAGTCCACCGACAATGTTTGGCTACACTGTAGACAAGGGAAAAGCCACAAAAACCCCAAGCACTACTGAACAAGTACAACATTTGCTCGTCATTCGTTTTTGGAGCGCACTCACATGTCAACAACCAAAACCCATCACCTAAGCCCGAAACTTACTTAACAATACAAAATAGAATTCAATGGCAGCACAAACAATTCGACCAATGGATGCGCTGCCCAATGCACAGTACTTTGTACTTTAATCGTTGAACTGCACAGGAAGCTGCTAAAAATCAGAGTAAAGTGAATGCGACGGATTCAAAAACCTATATAACTATGCTGGACGGCGAGATAGCAAAACAGAAAAATAGCACAGAATATGCATAGAAAAATTGCAATCCAATTCGAATGGTCAGTGTTTGTGACAACCTTGTAGCAGAATATTTTGACTAAATACACTCTTACGTGCGCGGTCAGCAAACAATCACTCTGCACCTAGAAACAAAAAAATAATAAAAATAAATAAAGCCAGCACTTATCAAATCGATAAAACCTTAAAATTTTTCAGTGGGCCAAGCATATTTTTTTTATGTGGGTGTATAGGTATGCACATACCTACATACATATATACGAAAAACGCATTTCCTTTGTGTGCAATGAAACTGTAAATGCTGACTATGACTTTGGTGAATGGTTTAAATCACTATGGATCGAAAAAAAAACGCAATTGTTAAATGTGGCCACGAAGTTTAAAAACTTCCAATGAAAACAAAAAACATTTAGCTGGCAGAATATATAAAAACAAATATTGTCTGAATGTTATATGAATTATACAAGCAAATCCCACGAGTTGTTATATTTTTCGACAGAACGGTGCTTTGGTCGAAAATTGTGGCACACTTATCTTTGACAATGAAATATCTTCCGTTTTGCATAAAGTACAATATTCCATCGCGAAATTGTATTTAAATGAAAAGTTAAAAAATATGTACTAAAAAGTCAAAATAATAACTCGTGCTCATACATATACCAATTGTTTTGTAAGTAGCACATATGCCTCGTGGCACAATACACAGCCAGCTATTACGTTTACTTGCACGCCTTAACTTAAATGTCATATTAATTAAAAGTAATTATATCTTAAATTATTACACAATTAAAAAAGGTAAAAAAGATATTTTGAATGATGCCATTATTATTATTATTATTATTTTTTAATATGGCGTCACACTCTTGAAACTTTTTCAGATATGTTGTATTTGATGCCAACGTCCATTGCCTCTAGTATGAATATACTATTTGAAAACTTCCCAAAGTTATTAAAAAAAACAACAATTATGACTTCTTCGAATGACAATGAGAAAATAAGTAATTGCGGTACTTTTTCGCCTAATAAACGTTTTAAGGCTAAAACTGTTCAAATACTTGATTTATTTGTTTTACTGTAATTGGTTCTGGAACTCTAAGGATTGAAATATATGCTTTAGCGTTTATTTTCTGACGAGAGAAAGAAGTGACACAAACATAAATAACTCGTGTGGATTTGTTTATATATGTTCTAAGTTATGAGCCAGCAATTTGTGCCAATATAAAAACAATAATTATTCAAAATTTATGGCTTAACTTGTTTATATGGAAAATAATTAGGAAACAAAATTTAATAAAAACTTAGCTGCAGCTGCTGCCAACAAATGCATATTCGATTGTATAAATGCCCAAATGTGTGTATGGTTTAAAGAAATTTTCTGCGGAATGCCTTTGCAAATACGGCTCTAAACAGAGTTCAATAAGAGTCAAGGAATAAGGCCAATTCCGTTTGGCATTTCAAAAATATTTTTACGATTTGGCATACAGCGATGTTATATGTTACTAGCTCGTCTGAATTTCATTTTAATTAATAAATATTTTAATGCATAAAAACAAAAGATTTTCACAAAAACAAAAGCGCTTGTATGTCCATTCGGAACTTTTTTACACTATATTCTCAATCGGTCAGGCAGATGTACTTTTGTATGCATACCAGGCATCCATTAAAGTTGCAAACACTTCATATGTTTGTATGTTCATATACATACGTATGTAAGCATCTGCGCCCTGTGTGTTTACGTATTCTCTTCCACATTGTTGATATAATTTTTATCGCTGACGTTGGTGTTGGCGTTGAAGCGCAAATCCTGTTGCATATCCGCATTGAGCCAAGTTTCAATTTCCCAGCAATGCCATGCAAAAATACAACTGCAGCGGTTTTACTTATACATACATTATATTGACATATGAACATATACTAATTTATAATTGACTGCCCGTTTTCATGTCAAAATGGACGGGGTTCACACTTCCTTTGTTTGATTTGTTTAAAATTTTTAGGGTTGATGGACAAATATAAATAATAAATAAATAAGAAATTTAAACTTGATTAAAACATTTTTTAAAACTTTACAGCACAAAAACAAAAGCAAATCGATTTAATAGTTTTCCAAATATCTCGAAAATGGAGCTAAGAAAAAATTTGAAAAAAAACTAACATACACACATCCAAATTCTCTATGAAAAAATTTAAATTTATTTCTTAAAAAATTGTTCACATACAAATTTTTTGATAAAAAAAAATTAGTTTTTGAAAATATGCCACCTAAAAAAATAAAAAAAAAATTAAAATGGTAACTCTGAGTATTGCGCAAAATTAAGGGGTGCACTCTAGAGTATTTTGAGTTGGGAATTTTTTTTACACCGAAGTTGAGTGAAATTATGGCATATTTTCAAAAACTAATTTGTTTATCAAAAATTATGGAACACCCCATATAGGGATAGATATAATCGATTTAAAGAATATATCTTACTTCATTAAATGAGTACTTTTGTTGAGTTTTGTAAGCCATTTCGTCTATTCAGCAGCTGTACATACATCAGAAGTACCTCACAACCTTTGAAAAGTCTTAAACTAAGCACCCAAAAATATTTCAACCAACGTGCCACGCATGCAACGTGAAGTACAAACACATATCTATGTCCATATGTACGTAAGTGCTTGGTCATGGCTGTGCAACGTGTTGAAGCTAATAACTCCGATGATATTTTCCAATGTAAAAAAGTAAAAAAAAACCATTACTACATTTATTTATTTTTCCCCCCTCACTCAA
>NW_023458561.1:44416607-44419059 GCF_013731165.1 Rhagoletis pomonella | reverse complement strand
GAGATATGTTATTGGTTTTGTTCTATTTTTTTACTAGGTGTTTTTTTTTTTCTCGTGTATCCACGCTAAGATCAATATAAAAAAGAGTATTTATCGAGTCAGAAGGCACGACAGAATCAATTACAGCCAAAAGGACCCTATTAAGCTGAACCTCCCCTGCCCCTACCTGCCTACGCCCATGGTGCGTCAGACAGCGCGACTCTAAATCCTACTGAAATATGTGAACGGTACTGGGAGGCAAGGCGGGGGAGGGACGTCTCTTCAGGCGTAATGCTTACAAGCAGATGAGCGAAAATTCAAGCAGAAAATGATTTCTAGACCGGAATGGTACCATCAGTCCAGAATAGGTGATGGGGGCACTTCTCAATACTTTTAAATGGTGCTCTCACGAAGAAAAACCGAGAACAACGTACGTCTCACTTTCTGCACTCGACTAAGACCAGGCGAGAACAGCAATAATGCGGCCTAAAAGTAGCAAAGCCCCTGGGGCAGCCGAACTGCTCAAAGCCAGTAGCCAATAGCTTAAAGAGCTTGTGCACCAGGCTTTAAGCACAATTTGCTCTGATTAATATTTACACGAAAATGGAAGGAGATTTTTTTTCATTGAAAAGAGAAAAAATTTGGCTTACCAAATCGGGGATGCTCTTTCTTTTGATGGTATTACTAACTTCTAATGAGACATACATATATGCTTTTACTACAGATTCGGAGTCTGAGAATAAACATACGTAACTTTTGTTTGAAACTTTTTTCTCTAAAGTGCCTTTTCATTTTACTTCATTTGGTTCTAGACTTCTGAAATCAGTGAAAATGTTCTTTCTGGAAAATGAAAAAATTTTAATTACCGGGGATGCTCTATCATATTGCACTATTACTGACTACCGATTTGGTCCAGAAGGGAGTTAAACAGACTGGAAGTCTCTTGTTTTAACCGTAAGTCCATTCAAGGAAAAAGTATCCGACAAAAGCTATTTATGTCCGCAGAATCCGAATCTGTAATAAAATCATGTACACCCTATTTAAAAAAGGGACTTTCGGTCAGTTTGCCCCTTTTTTGGGCGAAGCCGGAAGCCATTTTGGTCAAGTCCTTCCGAGAAAAGGCTTTCAAACAAAAGTTACGTAGTTTTATCATCACAATCAAAATCTGTAGTAAAATCATGTATGGCTCATTCAAAAAAATTTACTTCTGGTCATTTCAGGTCAAAAGCGGCTTTCAGTAATTCCATCAAAAGTTAGAGCGTACTTAATTTGTCAATTCAATTTATAAAATTTTTGCGTTTTTCTATAAAAACTATTTTTCTCCATTTTAGAGGGGGTGCAGGGGTGTTATTGGGCGCACCCTGTAAAATCTCAGTACTTTGTCTGATTCAAGAAGGCAAATCTGGTCACAAGAGAAGCCGTCTTAATATTGCTTACACTGCGTGAAAGACTAAATGGCTTCATTAACTAATTACCTGGACCGTATCGGTATGAATCCAAACAAGGAAAATCCGAAATTAATTCGATAAATCTAAGAAAGACCCTAAATAAACATTTAGCATACACTACAATCAGTTTTAAAGCCATTTTTAACAACACTAAAGGCACTTACAAGTACTGTATTTAAATTTTTATATAATTTTATATTTAGCATTTTTCAATTATTTTTTAGTTTCAGTTTTCAACATATTATGACATACAAAAAAAAAAAATCATTGGTCGTTTTTGTCTGTTTCGATTACTTATATTACACTTTTGTAAATGCGAAAAATATTTAATGGATGCTTTCGCATTTGAGTTAATTTCATATATATATATTTTTTATTTCGACATAAGGATGTCATATTTCATTAATTAAGTTATTTTTGTGTGCTTTCTTCATAAAAAACTTGCTAGTTTATTTTGTATAAAAAAAAATCTATATGATTTTATAAACAGCACAGTTAATCCATTTATATCAATGTATTATTCATTAAAATTGTAAAAACATCACTTTTCACCCTGTATGTATGTACATATGTATGCAAATAGCTGCCACATTCCACTGATGTTCCTGAAAGAAAAATATCAAATATTTAAAAATGCAAGCAATGCAATGATCGGCATAGGCTCGGTAGCTCGGAAAACGAATCACAATGGCTATTGGCGCGCTGCAAAAGTTTTTATTTTAATATTTAAAGTACACTTTTTATATAATAGTGTTGTTTTTAGTTTTCCATCTACATATAATAAACTTCCATAGCTTTTGTTTAATTCTACAGCCAGCTGGAGCGGTTGCATATTTGTAAATGTGTCTATTAATGAGAAAAAAAAATGTTATTAATTTCCACTGCACTTAAAATGCAGTTGACGCGTGAACTTGCAATTCCCTCTCTAATTCTCACCAGAGCTTGCTGCCCCGAAAATAGCACTGCAATTACGCTAAGTAATTTTCTTTTTTGGTTTCTCTCATGTTTTTCTTATACGTATTCTA
>NW_023458561.1:44414107-44416507 GCF_013731165.1 Rhagoletis pomonella | reverse complement strand
TAGAATACGTATAAGAAAAACATGAGAGAAACCAAAAAAGAAAATTAATTAGCGTAATTGCAGTGCTATTTTCGGGGCAGCAAGCTCTGGTGAGAATTAGAGAGGGAATTGCAAGTTCACGCGTCAACTGCATTTTAAGTGCAGTGGAAATTAATAACATTTTTTTTTCTCATTAATAGACACATTTACAAATATGGAAGTTTATTATATGTAGATGGAAAACTAAAAACAACACTATTATATAAAAAGTGTACGCTAAATATTAAAACAAAAATCTTTGCAGCGCGCCAAAAGCCATTGTGATTCGTTTTCCGAGCTACCGAGCCTATGCCAATCATTGCATTGCTTGCATTTTTAAATATTTGATATTTTTCTTTCAGGAACATCAGTGGAATGTGGCAGCTATTTGCATACATATGTACACACATACATGGTGAAAAGTGGTGTTTTTACAATTTAATGAATAATAAATTGATATAAATGGGATTAACTGTGCTTTTTACAAAAGCATATAAATTTTTTTTTATACAAAATAAACTAGCAAGTTTTTTATGAAGAAAGGACACAAAAATAACTTAGTTAATGAAATATGACATCCTTATGTCGAAATAAAAAATATATATATATGAAATTAACTCAAATGCGAAAGCATTTACAAAAGTGTAATATAAGTAATCGAAACAGACAAAAACGACCAATGATTTTTTTTTTTGTATGTCATAATATGTTGAAAACTATAACTAAAAAATAATTGAAAAATGCTAAATATAAAATTATATAAAAATTTAAATACAGTACTTGTAAGTTCCTTAGTGTTGTTAAAAATGGCTTTAAAACTGATTGTAGTGTATGCTAAATGTTTATTTAGGGTCTTTCTTAGATTTATCGAACTAATTTCGGATTTTCCTTGTTTGGATTCATACCGATACGGTCCAGGAAATTAGTTAATGAAGCCATTTAGTCTTTCACGCAGTGTAAGCAATATTAAGACGGCTTCTCTTGTGACCAGATTTACCTTCTTGAATCAGACAAAGTACTGAGATTTTACAGGGTGCGCCCAATAACACCCCTGCACCCCCTCTAAAATGGAGAGAAATATTTTTTATTGAAAAACGCAAAAATTTTATAAATTGAATTGACAAATTAAGTATGCTCTAACTTTTGATCGAATTACTGAAAGCCGCTTTTGACCTGAAATGACCAAAAGCCAATTTTTTTGAATGAGACATACATGATTTTACTACAGATTTTGATTGTGATGATAAAAATACGTAACTTTTGTTTGAAAGCCTTTTCTCGGAAGGACTTGACCAAAATGGCTTCCGGCTTCGCCCAAAAAAGGGGCAAACTGACCGAAAGTCCCTTTTTTAAATAGGGTGTACATGATTTTACTACAGATTCGGATTCTACGGACATAACTTTTGTCGGATACTTTTTCCTTGAATGGACTTACGGTTAAAACAAGAGACTTCCAGTCTGTTTAACTCCCTTCTGGACCAAACCGGTAGTCAGTAATAGTGCAATATGATAGAGCATCCCCGGTAATTAAAATTTTTTCATTTTCCAGAAAGAACATTTTCACTGATTTCAGAAGTCTAGAACCAAATGAAGTAGAATGAAAAGGCACTTTAGAGAAAAAAAGTTTCAAACAAAAGTTACGTATGTTTATCCTCAGACTCCGAATCTGTAATAAAAACATATATGTCTCATTTTAAAAAAAAGTCCAAATTAGAAGTTAGTAATACCATCAAAAGAAAGAGCATCCCCGATTTGGTAAGCCAAATTTTTTCTCTTTTCAATGAAAAAAAAAATCTCCTTCCATTTTCATGCAAATATTAATCAGAGCAAATTGTGCTTAAAGGCTGATGCACAAGCTCCTTAAGCTATTGGCTACTGGCTTTGAGCAGTTCGGCTGCCCCAGGCGCTTTTCTACTTTTTGGCCGCATTATTGCTGTTCTCGCCTGGTCTTAGTCGAGTGCAGAAAGTGAGACGTACGTTGTTCTCGGTTTTTCTTCGTGAGAGCACCATTTAAAAGTATTGAGAAGTGCCCCCATCACCTATTCTGGACTGATGGTACCATTCCGGTCTAGAAATCATTTTCTGCTTGAATTTTCGCACTTCTGCTTGTAAGCATTACGCCTGGAAGAGACGGCTCTCCCCCGCCTTTCCTCCCAGTACCGTTCACATATTTCAGTAGGATTTAGGGTCGTGCTGTCTGACGCACCATGGGCGTAGCCAGGTAGGGGGAGGGGGGTTCAGCTTAATAGGGTCCTTTTGGCTGTAATTGATTCTGTCGTGCCTTCTGACTCGATAAATACTCTTTTTTATATTGATCTTAGCGTGGATACACGAGAAAAAAACACCTAGTAAAAAAATAGAACAAAACCAATAACATATCTC
>NW_023458561.1:44336569-44414007 GCF_013731165.1 Rhagoletis pomonella | reverse complement strand
AAAAAAACACCTAGTAAAAAAATAGAACAAAACCAATAACATATCTCTATCGTTTCTTGTTAAGAATATATTTATTAAGTAATCTCTATGAAATCTTCTTAGTTTTTTTGCCTGTGTTACCCCTTTAGCCTAAAAACTTTTCATAGAGACAACCTTTTTGTTTCCATAGACCATCTACATAAATTCTTCCAAGTACGAGTATAATAAAATAATGCTTAAATTTAAATGACTATAACGAAAAAGATAAGAAGTAAAAATAAATTAATTTAACAAACAAAAACTGAATAACATGCAAAGTATTCGAAATGATATCATAGGTCAGACAACGGCGCTTTAATTTTAATAAAAAAACACAAATAAATATGCATCTATATGGGCATTCGCAATCGGGCGTAATGTGAATATATATTTTTTTTTTCCCTTTTTTGGCCTGAAGCCAGTATGCAATGAACTTTTTAAAGTTTTAAGCAGATATTTTTGCGGTTCTTGCTGCACAGAATCAATTTCCGTTTCTTTTTTTAAGCGCGGTTTTCGGTTCTTATGATCATGCAAATAGATATCTTGACGCAAGAGCTGCCAGAACATGTGTTTTAAACTTTAAAAAGCCTATTGCATACGAGTTGAATGTAAAAAAAAATTTTAAAACCTTCTATATTTTTTAGTGTAATTTTGAAGGTTAAAGTAATCTCTTTACCCGAAGAGGTTATTTTTCCGGCATTCTCTACCTCGAAATCTTTAAAATACCGTTAAATCTATTTCGCTATCTCGTTCTCGTTCTCGAGATATTTTTTGTTCGAAAATAGAACACTGTGCGCCACCTAGTGAGACCATCTACTTACACACATTGCCAGTATACATACAGTCAAGGTTAAATGTATGAATAGTCTGATTTTTTGACAATTTTATTTATTTACGTTTCCCATACAAAATTTTTCTTATCCTTTTATAAAAATATAGTTCATTCAACAGCAAAAACCAGCATAATCAACTATTGCGATTTCATATAGAGCTCAGAAAAATTCAAGAAATACGAAAATTTTTCATCAAATTTTCAATTAGATTTTTGAGAATTTTTTGCCAAGGGTGTGGTGCATTTTCTTCCATGTACCACCTGAAAAAAATCTATTTTTATGTACATAACGGGTGATTTTTTTGAGGTTAGGATTTTCATGCATTAGTATTTGACAGATCACGTGGGATTTCAGACATGGTGTCAAAGAGAAAGATGCTCAGTATGCTTTGAAATTTCATCATGAATAGACTTACTAACGAGCAACGCTTGCAAATCATTGAATTTTATTACCAAAATCAGTGTTCGGTTCGAAATGTGTTTCGCGCTTTACGTCCGATTTATGGTCTACATAATCGACCAAGTGAGCAAACAATTAATGCGATTGTGACCAAGTTTCGCACTCAGTTTACTTTATTGGACATTAAACCAACCACACGAATGCGTACAGTGCGTACAGAAGAGAATATTGCGTCTGTTTCTGAGAGTGTTGCTGAAGACCGTGAAATGTCGATTCGTCGCCGTTCGCAGCAATTGGGTTTGTGTTATTCGACCACATGGAAGATTTTACGCAAAGATCTTGGTGTAAAACCGTATAAAATACAGCTCGTGCAAGAACTGAAGCCGAACGATCTGCCACAACGTCGAATTTTCAGTGAATGGGCCCTAGAAAAGTTGGCAGAAAATCCGCTTTTTTATCGACAAATTTTGTTCAGCGATGAGGCTCATTTCTGGTTGAATGGCTTCGTAAATAAGCAAAATTGCCGCATTTGGAGTGAAGAGCAACCAGAAGCCGTTCAAGAACTGCCCATGCATCCCGAAAAATGCACTGTTTGGTGTGGTTTGTACGCTGGTGGAATCATTGGACCGTATTTTTTCAAAGATGCTGTTGGACGCAACGTTACGGTGAATGGCGATCGCTACCGTTCGATGCTAACAAACTTTTTGTTGCCAAAAATGGAAGAACTGAACTTGGTTGACATGTGGTTTCAACAAGATGGCGCTACATGCCACACAGCTCGCGATTCTATGGCCATTTTGAGGGAAAACTTCGGAGAACAATTCATCTCAAGAAATGGACCGGTAAGTTGGCCACCAAGATCATGCGATTTGACGCCTTTAGACTATTTTTTTGTGGGGCTACGTCAAGTCTAAAGTCTACAGAAATAAGCCAGCAACTATTCCAGCTTTGGAAGACAACATTTCCGAAGAAATTCGGGCTATTCCGGCCGAAATGCTCGAAAAAGTTGCCCAAAATTGGACTTTCCGAATGGACCACCTAAGACGCAGCCGCGGTCAACATTTAAATGAAATTATCTTCAAAAAGTAAATGTCATGGACCAATCTAACGTTTCAAATAAAGAACCGATGAGATTTTGCAAATTTTATGCGTTTTTTTTTTAAAAAAAAGTTATCAAGCTCTTAAAAAATCACCCGTTATAATATATGGAAGAAAATGCGCAACAGCCTCGACAAAAAAATTGTCAAAAATCAACGCGAATTTTTAGAGACTTAAAACATTTATGCTGAAATTTAATGGGCTACAAAACTGCATACTCAATTTCCTAAGAAATCGTATGGAAAATTTATAAATTTTTATGAAAATTTTTTGGTATTTCTTGAATTTTTCTGTGCTCTGTATGAAATTAAAAACCAAAAATTGAATCTGCTGGTTTTTACTGTTCAATATTTTTATAAAAAAAGTAAGAAAAATTAGGTATGGAAAACATAAATTAAAAAAATGGTCAAAACATCGGGATATTAATATTTTTGCTGCTGACTGTATATAACAAAAAATAGCCAAATCGGCCCATAAATAAAATAGATATATGACTTTTATTTTTTTTCGCGGTGGACCTTCTGCTGGAAAGGCCTATATAAAATTTTGAAAATTTGAAACGAAATTTTTTAAATCAACGAAACTGAAAGCAAATAAATAAAAAAAATTCTTTATTTTTAGAGTTTTTAGGCACCTGATGTAAATAATAAAAAAAAATAGTAACAAATGCTATGAACTACATTAAGCTAAAAAGAGAACACTTTGAAATATTTCGAAATTTTTCATCAAATGGACTGACTAAATCTAAATAATCAACTATTGTTTACAAAACTACAACTATTTAAAAAAAAAATCGTTGCAAAAAAAAATTTAGAAAATCTAAAAAATTCTTACTAAGTATAACAAACTATGTGCATTAAATAGGCAAATCTAAATTAACTAAATTGTAGAAAAAACTAAATAAATAAGTAACTGTAAAGTTAGCTCCTAGTTAATAAAAATAAGTGTACATAAAAAATGAGGAAAATGGTAAAAGCTTTAATTAATTGTTAAGTGAAAAAGTGTACATACAAAGATATACAAAGTGTGGAGTCCACTACTACGTGAAAAAAAATAAAATAAAATAGTGCTAACATAAAACCAAATTATTGCGCCATTGAGTGCAGACGAGCAGTTGTTTTAAATAAAAACAAAAAAATAACAAGTTTTAGCATACAAAGAAAAAAAACCAAAATAGTCTTAAATAATGCAATAAAAAATCAATCATCCAAGAAACGTGTTTGAAAAAAAATAAAATCTCTACATAATAAGCCACAAAAATATTTACAATAATATTTAAAAGTCAAATATATTCAGCTGCTAGTAATAATAATCAGCTAATGAACTCAATGTCAATTACTGCGCGCATAAATTGTGTGCCCTAAAGAAAAAAAATGCATGCAATTTCTAAATAATTACAAAAGCATACCCAGTAAATGTGCGAAATACAGTGAAAATAGTGAAATTAGAAAAAATTAAAATAACAGCAAATAGCATTATAAATTTGCTAAATTAAATCAATTAAGCGTAATTTGTTACAATTAAATTCAACAAATGCATAAATTTTTAAAACCAAATAGACTGTTGTTTATGGCTTGTGTGTTTGTGCTAAAGTGAATTGTGTGCAACAACTAAAAATAATAGAAATACAACAAAAATAGCATAACCAAATTTAAAGTAAATAAATAAAAAGCAAAAATTCGTTGGAATTAATTCAATTTTGTGTGAAAGTGTCAGGTGAAAAGCGCTTCAGGTAATAGCAAATGGCAAAAGGTTGCAGGCGCAGTTGGTCGAGCAGCATGCAGCAGCAGCGACATTAAAATGCTGCGTTGCTGGCCAAATTTAAACAAATATATTTAAAAAAATATATACATAATTTTGAATGTTGGAAGAGATGCAAACTTTTGGGAGCAAGCGTCCATGCAGTAATAGCATATAAAGGGTGGTCCAAATGCATGTTACACTTGGCTTAGAAATTTAAAAATTTCATTCAACTAGGAGAATAGCAGGAAATTAGGCAAATTAATGCCTAAAATATTTTTTGCGGAATTTTTACTACACCAAAAATTCAGCCATTATTTCATGCTGCGAATTCTCAAAAATTATGTGAATAATAACGTAACGTACGTAACAGGAAAACGTCCAGTTCTTGGAGGGCACAACTGTCTTTACGGACGGATCGAAGAGAGAATGCGTGGTTGGTGCAGGGATTTTCATTAAACAAAATTAACCTTTCGCCTACCGGAATAAGCAAACGTTTCCCAAGGCATTAAGGGACACGAGAGAGAATGCAACCTCGTAAAGGCAGATTAATATCTTCAGATACGCTCTTCTGCCTCTGTTAAATCTAGTTGATGTTTGTAGCAGAGAGCTGGCCCCGCCTTCTGGTCAATACGAAATTAGCCTAAAATGCGTCCCAAAGCATAGCGATATTTACGTAAAATAGACAGCAGACGCACTAGCGAGGTGCAGCTCTGCACTGAATATGTCCCACGCGGGGAACATGGGCGCCTTGCTCTGAGAGATCCAGGGCAAAATTGCCGCAATTTACCATTCCAAAGCTAGGCAGATGTGGAACTGTACAGTTTTATATAATATTACTCTACAGCTCTAGATAACCCGCTTAAAACTATGACTATTTTAGGAATAAGCAAAGAAACTTCAGAGAACTGCATACCGAAAAAATCGGCTTAACCTTCAAAAGTTTCGAGGCAGCTGTAAATTCTATGCGCGTGGCTAGCTCAAAAAACGATGCGTATAAATTCACTCGGAAGACAATCGCTGCAGAATATTTCAGAGTGTTCTCAGATAAGGAAAAATACTTAAAGCATAGGTACTACTTTGTGATTTCCATTTTTACGATTTGAGGAAATTTCTAGAGCATATACTAACAGATGGACCCTGAAATGTTACTTGGTGAATGACGAACACGGATCCTGCTAAATCCCCCAGCAGCAAACGTTCGGCCTTACTTAGGGAACACTGGACAATTGGGCACATGAGCCCCGAATAATGGTTTCTGAGGAAGGTGTAGAGATCAGGAAGATATACTTAAAAGAATGCGCCTAATTTTTGTCCAATGCTTATAAATCTAAACGTGCTTTCCCTTGGAGGGTCTACAAAACCTCCTCAGAATGGGGAACAGGGGAAGTCCTCTCCTCGATATTGTGTGATGGGTCTGCAGGCCTGTATTTAGTGATAAAAAAATCTTAGGTAATGAATGCTATTTCAGTCTTACCTTCAGAAATAAACTTCATGCGGCTAATTTTCGACGAAAACTCTTGAGGTAATTCTCGAGCTATAGCCCGTACCTCCACCACAGAGCAGGCTTCCGAGGACCCTCTAAATAGCGCTTTGGTAAACAAACTTCCATTGCCTCTCATTTAGAGACATTTCCATGCCAGAACTGTGAATTGTGAGACAGATGACTTGAGAGCTCAGAAGTCGTAAAAGGCAGGTTACCTTGACCTCAGAGAGAAATTTTCTAGTTCTAGAACATTTTTCAAGCGGAGATCTATCCCATTACTCTGTGTGCTGAGATAAACTTAAAGCCAGGCGGCAATTAAGGCTCTCTTATTGTTTAGCGGCCGCTGTGACTGAGTGACTAGAGGGAAAATGTACCACTTCGTAAGCTTCGGAATCTTTCCCTGGTTTGAGCAACATCTAAAATTTGGGAAAGTTGTTTAAAATAGCAGTCACCTCTTAGCATACAATGGCCAACCTCAGAGATCATTTCTGCCTTGAAGAAGCTTCTCGTAAAACCATCTGCCATTCGGTTAGAGCTCGATATATTTATATTATTTAGGGCTCGATTATCTCTTTACTACGAGTGAATATAGATACTTAGTGCCCTTTCTGTATGATTTTTAACTGCTTTGAGTACCAGATTATCAAAAGCGGTAGCACTTGGTTGTACTCTTGAAATTACTTTACATTTTCTTGAGCAATCTAAGTTATCGAGAACACTATGGCCTGACTACAACGGGTCCAAAGCCAGAGGTATTCAGAATCATAGCAACCATTACGGGGCACTGTCCCGTAGGCAAAAATGCGGCAAAAGTAGGACTACCCCATAATAAAGTTTGTCGCGGCTGTCAGCTAGAAGATAGCGAAGCAAGTGTCCAGCATTTCCATGGGGAATGCCCAGGTCTTTCGATTATAAGACATAAAATATTAGAGAAACACCCAATAGCACAACTAACTGTTCTATCAGGAGCTACAAACTATAAGCGAAATCGGTAGATTCATCGAATAAGCAACATAGGATGTACATTAGGCTGGTCCGAAAATTCGTGTGAATTGACTTCCGAATTTTAATGCTCTCTGCACTTAGGGTTCTTCTATACCGAAAAAAATATACCCGCGCTTTTTTTTTAATCAAAAACTATTTAGACTAGAAAAACTATTTAGTTTTCCATGTATTTTATTTGAAAACAAAAATAAAACAATTTTTCGTAGAAATAGTGTAGAAATCTTGAAAATTATTATTTTTTGGTTGGAAGGCTTTTTTTCTTCAGCGGAATTCCAACAATAATACCCAATTCTGTTTTTACCATTTTTTTTATCTACTAATATACTTAGTTAATATTAGAAAAATTTTAAATAAATATTTTGGCATCAAAAGTCTCCTGAAGAGAAAAATTTTTCCGACCAAAAAATCTTTATTTTCAAGAACTTTATACCATTTCTACGAAAAAAAAAAAAAATTTCCACGACCTATAAAAATATTTTTTGATTTCAAAATAAAGAAGTAAAGTTTTTCGATATATAGTAGAAGACAGTCATTTCCACCTGGCTGATTCCACGTTCCGATATATTCTGCTCCGACACACGCAACAGACTGTGTGAGGAATTTATAGCTGCTGGTTAGATATCCCACACACGCAAAACGAATATAGTTTCAGCTTAAAGTGCGATGAGTGAGCAGTTGACATGGCTAAGTTTGATATGTAACTGGATCACTCTGTATAAGTATGTGTATATCTTTTACAAAGGCATTTATTTGCCACAACTGGTTTAATGCTATTGCTGTATAAGTGTTACATGTTGTTGAATGTTTTTGCTTTAGAGCACTAAAAAATATATAATACTTATTGTGTAGAAATTTGTATGTGCCTGCAAAATAACAAAGTAGTGGTAAATGTTCTAATATAAATACTCTGAAGCTAAAATGCATATATTAAAAAAATAAAACAGAAGTCAAAGTACTTAAACTTCCTAAATAAAAGCATAAATATAATACTCGTAAAAAAAATAAAGCACGCACTAGCTTGCACTCTAAATAATTTATATAAATACATAGTGTTAGATATCGCACGCTCGTAATAGTGCCACCTAAGCATCCAACTATCGATAAACGCCGACCTATCAGCAGCGAAAGCACTGAACTTAGTTACTAATTAAAAGTTCCTGTAAACAAAAAAAAAGCTTTAAACTTAAACTTTAAATCTAAAAATCTAAATAAGGCACAACAATAAAAAAATATATGTCGCAGTTAAGCATAGACTTACAAAAAACTTAAGAAAAAGCAAACTAGTCAACCTGATTACTTTATATACCTACATACATATCTCTATCACACACACACACACACACACACATGTAGTAGTATATGTAACGATGTAAGTACAAATTTACATTTGCTGTGTTTATGTGTGTCAACGTTGTGCTATGCAATGCCGATTAGCATTTTTGGTAATCGTTTATCCGCCGCTCATCAGCGTGTTAATGCATCGAAAAAGACAACAACAAAGGTAGCCGAGTGGTTTGCCGTTGTAAGTTTTATTTTTTATTATTATTATCACTAATTTTGCTTTCAATCGCTTTTCACTTTTAGGGTCATTTTGTTTTTGCTTCTTTTCATCAACTTCTATATTATTAATACTTCCTTAAGTTTCACTTAAGCTTGTGTATAATATCTGCATACATGCATGTATATCTCCCAGTGGCGTATACGTAATTAATTGTTTTTTTTTCGTAGCTCTTATTTAATTAATAATTTATATCGGTGGCATTTTCATAAAACAACTTATCTCGGTTTAGGTTTATTTCTCCTTTAAGCAATATTTTATTGGATTCCAAATAATATTTTAACCAATAACTAGCCACAGATGTAGTTTGACATGCCCTTTTAATAGGTGCTTAATAAAAATATAATATTTTTTAAGCGAAACTTTTTTCATTTTAATCCAAAGTCAAGCCTGCTAAATTTACTTATAGTTTCTTTATAGAACTGCAACCGATTATATTTGTGTGTCCCTGTATCCCTTAAACCAAATTTTCTGTGTGTTCAGAATTTGTTTTGAGCCTTGAATGAATCTTTCTTTCGTCATAAATATGTTACTGAAGCAAGTCAACTAGACTGACCCATTTCGCACTCTTTTGGTGTCATAAATACTGATTTGAACAAAATTAACAAAGCTCACGTAGAGGCAAAAGTTTATTAGTAATCAAAATTGTAAATAACATTTGTTTTTGATACTTACAAAAGCGTCACATTTTAGACCTTAATACGACTCCTAATTTGGATTCGTATTAGCGCGTCCTTCTTAAACGAATATACCCTCTATTGGTGAGCCTTCTCCTGACTCTAAATTGAGTTCGAAACTTTACAGGGATATATTTCATGTATACATATTCCTAGGTCTTGCATATTGGCTATTTTAAAATTAAGTCCATTACTTCATTTTCTTCGTTTTTATATTTGAAGTTATAAATGACTAATTAAGTAGTCCTATTTTGAAGCCTTTACGCTCATATGAAGCACAATTAAGAGCCGAAATGCCGATGCTTCTCTTCTGGCAAAGGTCGGCATTTATGAGCTTAAATTCTTATCTCAATATGAGTTGAAAGTTACTTTTATTGCGCCCTATGAGCAAATTTTACGAGTTGTTTTTTAGTGTCACTTCCTTCTCGCGAAAAAAAAACACTAAAGCATGTCTTCATGCCTATATTTCAATCAATGGAATTCCAGAAACAAGTACAATAAAAAATAAATCAATTATCTGAACAATTTTTACGTTAAAGCGTTTATTTGTGAGAAACAGTTCCAGAATTACTAATTTTTTCATTTTTACTCGAATAAATCGCCATTTTTGTAATAACTTTAGGAAGTTTTCAAATATAATGTTTATATTAGAGGCAATGAACGTTGGTATCAAATGAAATTTATCTGTGCAGTTTTAAGAGTGTGCCAGCAAATTAAAAAAAAAAAATGCCGCAACTATTTTGTAATTTTTGATATTTTACGATTTTTTTAATTGTAATATTTAATTTGTATACTTCAAAATGTTAAAACTAAAACATGAAAATATTCTTGCCAAAACAAATGAATCTAGTGTAATGAAATTAGTGTGTTAGCAAATTCAAAATTACATTGAGTAAATAATACTAGAATTTGAGAACCTGAAAGTCCACTTTAAAAATGTTTATTGGCATAATCGAAACTAATTCTAAAATTGTTATATACAAGAAGAAAATAATATATACCCAGCCAGCAAAATCATCGTAAACGGGCTCGTAACTGGATATTTTCTCGAAGAAAACCGCGAATGTTATATATTATAAAATATTGTGGTTCAAGAAAAATTTTCAACAAAATTACCTATTTGTTTTTCATTTAAATACAATTTCGCTTTGGAATCTTGTTCGTTATACAAAACTGAAGTTGATGCATTTTCTAAGTGTCACCATTTTCGACCAAAAACACGTCTTTGTCGAAAAATGTATTAACTCGTGAGTAAATCTCATATACATTTCATTTCTGTTTTTTTTTTATGTTCTTGCATGACTTTTATGCTCCTAATTTGTGACTCATATGGGAGTATTTTTTGGGTTCAACCGATGTATTCTAAGCGACTCATGAAAGGAGAAAAAGAGCATTACTTGTTATCTGGTAGGGCTGTTGAATTCACGAGTTCCTCAGTGATGCATCGTATTTAACATGGGCTGTCTTGCTTAGGTATTATTTTTCAAGTTTATATAAAAAGTTGTATATAGAAATTCCGAATTTTTGCTATGTTTTATTGTCCCAAAAGCCCTAAAGATGAGCGATTTGACAGCGTCAACGATGAGGACGAAAATAAACATAAAATTAAATTTAAAAAAAATTGCATGGGTCGGCTCAAAACTCCATATTACACAAACAAACCGAATTCAGTTCGATAGCATCACGAATAATGAAGTTTATAATAGTCGATCAGTGCCCCCAATTGAACAAGATTTTTTGTTAGGGCAAACTCTGAACTCTATAATACTATCCAAACCGATATCTTCATATTTGGACTTTATGCCACAACAATAAATTTTTTGTCCATAGTGGGCTTCATGGCCAAATTTTGGTTCTCGGTTTGGCTCGATTTTCGGTTGTTCCGGAATCGTTTTTCGGTTCTTTTTGAATCGCGTTCCGGAATCGTTTTTCGTGGAATCGAGTTTCGGATTATTTTGAAAAACTGTAAACCGTTTCTCTACTTAAATAATTAGAAACTTAAACTCATATAGATCACGTAACGCTGTATTCTTTAAAATCTTTAATATTCCATGTCAACCAACTTCACCATAAGCATCAAGTGCGCATTGCCTTTTTTGATGGTATCATAATAACTTTTCCATGGCTTCTCTTGCCAAAGCATCCGAGGAGATGATGTCTTATCAGTGCAGTAAATTGAATGAACATTTACAGAGACGACAAAAGAAACATTAGTAAAAATCAATTCAGCAGCCAAAAAAATAAAAGAGAAAAAACCGGTTTGGCAAACACTAAAAAGCTCCAAAAATAAAACTTTTCTACTTTATACGAAAAACATCCACCTGCTTTTCGACGCAGTTCATATGGATGAACTTTGAACAATGGGAAACCTGAATAAGTGTATATGTAAACATATTATACATATGTCTATGTAGTATGTACATTAGGGTGGTCTAAAAATGCATGTGAAAAACTAAGGTAGTAATTTTAATGCACTCGCCCCCTAGGATTGTTTTGTACCGAAAACATTATACCCCGGGTTTTTTAATAAAAAAAAATTTTAGAGGTCGCTCAAAGCGCTCAAAGTTTTCCGTGTAAATAGTTTATATGAGAAAAAAAAGTTTTGGTACAAATGGTATAGAATTCTTGAAAATCAGTATATTTCGATCGTAAACCTTCATTTCTCTTCAGAAGTTTTCCAGTAACAATACCCAATTTAACCGTTTTCGATTATAAACAATTTTAAATAGGACCACTAATAACCTCAAAAAATGCAACGGGGACCCATGAACTATGAAAAATAGTTCATATCAGAAAATGGTTAAATAAATAATTGGGATTCGTTATTGGAAGTCTCCTGAACTTTTAAGAATTTGATGCCATTTCTACGAAAACTTGTTTTTTTTAGACCACCCTAATATACACACACACATATATACATGCAGTATTCGGTATGTTTACTGAGTCGTAATCAACTGTGCCTCAAATCAGCAAATAACTTCCACGCTGCTTTTGCGTTTATTGCAAAAGTTGAGTTATAAATAGTAGATACTTTATACTTGTTTTTTTTTACCGGTACGTCCAATTCGCTGAGGTAGAAAAATGCGCTCGCATATTTGTTCCCTTTGCATGTTCATCTTATAGTATCAAAATAATGTCAGCTTATTAGACGTACATATATATTTACCTGAAAAATACTAACATTTATAAAGCCACAACACTTCTCCACCCTCTATCCGGCTTCTCTGAACCAACAAATTCAATCAGTCAATATTTTCTCTTTTTACCCTCTCCTCTCAATGGCAATTACTGATGTACTTATGTACCTATATACGAGTATGCACACTAGGGTGGTCCAAAAAAGCGTGTGAAAATTTTAAGTCGGAATTTTTATGCTCTCAACCCCTATGATTCTTCTATACCGAAAAAATATATATCCATATTTTTTTTTTTATCTAAAAATATTTCAATGCGCTCAAAGTTTTCTATGTATTTTATATAGAAAAAACTTTCCGTAGAAATATAATACAGTTCTTAAAAATTAATATTTTTCGATGAAGAAACTCTGTTTCCCTGCAGGAGATTCCCAATAATAATACCCAATTGTTTATATAACCATTTTGTTATAGTAACTATAATTTATAGGTCCACCAAAAACCTCCAAACACCCCAAAAAATGCAATTGGGTGGACAATAAAAAATCGTTAGTATTAAAAAATGGTTAAATAAACAATTGCGTATTATTATTGAAAGTCTCGTGAAGTGAGCCTGAGTTTTCCGATCGAAAAATATTGATTTTCAAGAATTCTAAATATTTCTATGTAAACTGATTTTTTTCCACATATAAAATACATGGAAAACTTTGAGCAGCGCTTTGAGCGTCCTCTAAATATTTTTTGATTTTGAAATAAAAAAGAGGGGTATACTTTTTTCGCTATAGAACAATCCCAGGGGGTGAGAGCATTAAAATTCCGACTTTACTCTTTTTTAACCACCCTATTGTACATACATACATATATCTATCTAAGCATCAGCAAGAAAACAGTAGCTACATAATTTATTTGAAACAAAAAAGCACTTTATTTGTTCAACTTTTCCATATTCGCTTCGAGTCCTTTTTGCGTTGGTTCGCATTCATTAATTCATCAATAAGCATTGTGTGTTGGTAATTTAGTGTGGCATCAACTTCCGAAGAATGCGCTAAAATTAACCACATTATTTCAAACTATGTAGTTGGCTGCAGGCGGTAGAGGATAAGGTATTTAGGGCAACCACCAATTATATACTTTCGTGAAGTTTACTAAATTCATTTCTCTGCTATAAAGGTAATCTGTGGGTTTTAGTGAAAAAATAACGCGATGGTAGAATAAGAGGAATAAATTTGTGACAACTGCATTTAATGTGTTTCAGTTCAGGAAATTCAGGTTATCTCTTCTTTTCTTTTACATGCACTCATGGCAAATATTCACTCAGTTACTTATGTACATACAAAATATAAGACAACTTTTACAGGAATGTCGAAGCAGGAAAAAACTATGTAGGTATCAAAATAAGCCAGTTTACAAAAACTGTTGGTAATTCAGTTGTGTCCGCTGAAATATAAATGCCGTAGATTATTTTAATATAGAGAGCAAATAGAAGGCCGGCTGCAATGCGAAGAGACATCAGATTCGGATACGCAAAGGTACTTGAAAATCGACCGAATAATCTACGACAGTTAGATAAACCACTCCTCTGCTCTGCTTAGACAACAAATTCTCCATAAGAAGCCCAGAGAGCAACGAATAAGAAAAGACCGCAGTCTTAAACTCGGGGTCGACGGCTATATATACAGATGGTTTCAAGCATAACGAAAGAGTAGGTAGCGGTATTTATTCTGACGAACTCGCTCTAAACCTCAGTTTTCGCTTACCGGACCATTGTAGCGTGTTTCGGGCAGAGCTGTACGCGATAATGGAGGTCGGTCGGAGGCCCATAACCTCCGCCCTTCCAGGACGGTCTATCGCTATTTACTCTGACAGCCAGGCTGCTATCAAATCCCTTAAATCTAACGGAATAACGTCCAAAGTAGCCATAGAATGCTGGCAGACTGTCAACCAGCTGGCATCAAAATGCTCCTTGACTGTTGTATGCTTAGAGAATGAGCCGGCAAGGATTGGACGAAAATATCTGAAGTCAATTCAGTTCAAAATGCGGGCTTACCTCTCACCTCACTCAGACTAAAGGCCGAACTCATCGAGGAGGTAAATGCCAGGTATGCTGTGGAAGCCAAGTGCCATACTACCAGGGAAATTTAGCCAAAGATTGATGTAAAGAGATCCACAGCTCTCACACGACTGGACCGCTTTTCCCTCGGCTTATTAGACGGGGTGATTACCGGACACTGCCTGATTGGCTCACACGGAAAAAGCTTAGCATAACCCACCAACGATTTCTGATGCTGTTGCAGAGACGATTAGCAGGTGGAGAGCATCGAACATTAACTCTGCCATTGCCCCGCCCTGGCCAACACAAGCAACCAACTCTTCAACAAACACTTTTTACATTGTTTTGCGTTTGCGACTTTTGTGTTACATAAAATGTACTCGGTGGTTCAGTTACTAAGAGAGGGAAAGCAACAAATGGCTTCAGCCAGCGGTATCAAAACGGGATTTTCCAGCCGGTGACAAGCGCTCTAACCTAACCTAACCTGAAGAGCAAGAACACGTTGCCTCTTTGCGATGTTTTTTTTAGAGCGCTGGACTTGTCATCTCATACAGCGAATGTGATTATTTGGCTAAAATGGAATCTATGCATTGTAAGGCGCATTTATGATTGAATTCAGAATATATTGTCTGTGATATTGCAAAACGTTCTATGTCACTTATTACCTCTGGTGCTTAATTGATCTGTTATCTGTATCTGATCGCTTCCGGCAACCGTTCATCTTCATCAGCCAAAGGTAGACAGTTTTGTCATTCGTTTATTAGGGAGTAACGATTTACAGATGCATTCCGGTGCACGTAAGAGACCATCTAACTGTCAAGGGTACTAATAGACAGAGAATGTTCTGTAGTATTACCAACAATATGTATGTAAGTAGATAGTATATAGTTAGTTAAAAGCGTGGTGATGCCACATTAGAAACTCCTTATGTCACTCCTCTTAGCTTAAAAATGGAAGCACTTCGTAGCTCTGATGAAGCGCACAAAGTCGTAAATACTGGCTGAATCCAGCTCAGACAGACATTCGACAGAATAATGGAGGAACAAGCGTCGATGAGGCCCCGACAAAGCGGGATAGAGGCATTGGTAGTGATCCACGCTTTCGGTTTCTTCCTCATCATGGCAGCTAAAGTAAATAAACATCTTTGAGTGGTATAAAGTCGCTAGGAAAACTCGTATTTACAGTCCAAAGTGACCCAATTCTGACCACTTGAGTTAAAATATTCACATTTATTTTCAAATTTGATTCTGTTGGAATCTCTGGGTTATCTTTATTTGAATATACATACATATGTAGGTACACATGTAATTATGAAACTGTGTTGACAGTCTGCATTTCACTTCACATTTTGGCATTGTAAGCTTATTCTAAGCAAAATTACATACCAACATTTACATGATTAACTGCTTTCGCCTTAAATGAAAAAAAGGAAGAGAAATGAATTTAAGCTACTCCACTGTGTCCTTTAGGTATCGGTGGGACTACTATTTATGTAGTTGATTAAACTAATTGATGCAATGTGCAATTTACTTCTTCCTACATCACTCCGAACCATATGCAAAGCTTTATACCTTATCTACATATGTACATAGTATATATATATGTAAGTATGTACTCGTATGTGTACAAATCCATTCGGATACGTATCCAATATGTGTATGTTCGTCAGCTTGAAAAGTGTTAAATCATGCGTTTAATTAAAACGAAAGGTCAAATACATTACTGAAGTGAATTTAAAAAAAAATCCGTTCCGAAATACATAAGTCTTTGGTGTTTTTGCACAAATTTCGCCCAACAGAAAGAATCAGCAGTAACAAGAATGTAATGAAAATGAGTCAAAAACGATATGATATAAGCATAAAAATAAAGCAATTACAATAACATGGATTGTTTGCATTTGAAGTCCTCGGATATTTGTAATTATTTTTTATGCTGTGGTGCTGAAAAACCATCGTACATACATATATATTATTTCTAATTGTTTTTGACGTTATTTGTTTTTTCCTCTTCTTTTTGGCCTTTAGATATTTAATTAACAACTTTTCCATTTTTTCTACCTTCTACCGCTGCTTTCTTCTTTGCAATTTTAGGTAGGCGTCGTGGCACAAGCCCTTAATTTTTATTTTAACTGCGCCAAAATCTTTTTAAATGCAGTGCTTTTGTTTGTTTACAGAGGCAGTGAAACACGAAGTGTTCAGGACTTTCGCCTTTGGCTTGAATGTCAAAACATAAAAGCTTTAAGCTCAAAGTGGGTCAGAAAATTAAGTAAACAAACGCTTTCATGTTGTTGTGTCCTTAATAAATATGTATGTATGTATATACCATATATTAAGGTGATCCAAAAATGCGGATGACACGCTAGAAACGATTTCTGGGGCTTCTAATGATTGACAAATTTTTGCGGCCAACGGCAGAGCAGCATCCTAATTTGTGGTTCCAACAAGATGGAGCGACTGCGCACACTGCTAAGCAAACCATGGCAAACTAGGCAGACTATGGTAGGTCTTATTTGGCACACCCTATATAAAACGGAAAATAAGGAGAATCAAGTTTTGTGATGTCGGAAAATAGTAACTAATTGGTTGGCTAGACTCTAGGCATGCTAATTAGCAAGATCTAAGGTCTTTTTTCGGAGAAAAATGGCACCATTTGTATTAAAAGGAAGCTTTATGTCGGTCATTATACTAATCGTATTTTTCTATAAAAATACTAATAGGCGTTTCACGGACTCAACACTTATAATTGAATAATCGGTTTTAGTTGGATTTGTTTTCATAGTTTTAGTTCTTTCAGAGCTGAGAACATACAATGACTTGATGGAGCTCCAATGAGCTTTTGTGATTATAACGTTCAGTAAACCTGGGTGAACTATTGCAGCAAGTTCCACTGCTAAAATCTGCTAGCTCTCAGATGTACATATGTAAGCTGTAGCAAGAAGTGGAACTGAGATCCGGTTTTACTGAAATTTGCCATGTTGTATCAAAACCAGCATTGCTTGGCAAATTCTTTTTCCTTTCTACAAAAAATGTTGCACTTGCATTGCCCTCTTCTTAGTAGGTATTTGTGCGCAGAGGGCAATGACGAGGTAACATTTTTCGATAGAGAAGAAAACGCCATAAGATATAAACCGAATTTCCAAAGAATCAGATGACATTTACCATTTGCGGCCCAGCGTATTGGGCGTAGCAGTTTGCCAATCTGTGCGATTTTTCACATTTCTTCATTCCTAAGCAAATGTAGCACATATAACAAATAACATTCAAATCGGAGTAGAATTAGTACTTTTTGTCATACTTTATATGGGGCTCTTCCAATATGCGCAGGGCGGGCATTGAAATTTTCCATATTTTTAATTTGGTTATTTTCATGTAATTGCTATAAAATCTTTAAAAATAAATATTTTTCGATCGAATGAAAAAATAATCTCCAAAAATATTCAAAGAATAAAATTTGGAAGCAAATTAAACTCCCAAATTTTACTTAGCATTTTTGTAAATAAGTCAAAAGTTTTAAGATAAATATTAGTGTGATTAACTCGGTTTTTCCAAACCGGTTTCAACCAGTTTTCCAAAAAAGGCGAATAATCGAACACCCTATTAATACAAATAAATCAATATGCATCTTAGTTTAATGCCTGAAGATTCCTGAACGGTAACATTTTTATTCGTTAAAGAATTCATAGGAATTCTACGAAAAAATATATATACATACATACGTATGTGCGTAGGATATATGTAGATCTTCAAAGCCCCAGCGGAACGGTTAAATGTTAGCCGATTGTGGAATAAAAAAATGCCGTTCTGCTTATTGTGGCTGGAAAAAATGGACCACCCTAATGTAGTACATGTGCATATATATGTACAAATACAAATATGCATACATATACAGTATAGGCCAAAACTAAAGCAGTCCCTATCATGTTTTTTTTTTTACTGAACACGAACTTTGTTGTCACCCTACACCGAAACGGAGAAATTTTGTAACGACTTTAAGTGTTTGCTTTTAAAAAAATATACATTTGGTTATGCGATGTCTTGTATTTAAAAAAATTAAAGTTTGAACAGGGCTATCAGCTTTTAGCTGTGTAGAGTATTTATCTGGCTCGACACAAGATAAGTGAAAAATCAGCGATCAGTGATCTCAATACAATTTAATAAAGAAATCCAAGCAAACAAACAGCTGTAACATCTAAATGCGACGACTCTCTAAATAAAAGAACCATCCAAGCTAATACCAAAAGATCAGAAAGCGATCATACAATCAGGATACGAGCAATTGAGGCTGTGTTGTTCAATTGAGACCACTGTAACTAAAGCTCCAACATAACAATGATTCTAAGTATAAGTCGAGACATTGTAAAACCTGGCTGCAAACCTTAAGTTACCGCCTGAAAGCGTCGTTTTGACCCTTACTTCAAGAAAGCCTTCAAGAAAAGCAAATTTGGAATTTCGTTAGAAGATTGGTATATTCTAGGAAATTTTTCTTCGGAAAATTTTACTAGGCTCTTCTCAGGCTAAAACTTTATGCCACCAACGAAATTGTCTCTTAAAAAATGTATCAAAAAATCTTTGTCTTTTTCTTTAATCGCTGTAGAGGGGACTATAGTTTTGTCCAGCTTCATTTTTATTTGGTATGTAATTTTGTTGTAAAAACTTTCCTTATAAAAACAATAATAACTGACTTTGGAAAACCGGTGCTTTTATTTACGCCAATACTGTATATACTTACTTATGTACGTAAGTGTGTATCGGAGAGCTCTCATTTACATTATTTACAGGTAAATATAATTGCCATGTGCTTAGCGAGAGTTTCTGTCCACTGCAGTCCACTGTTGTTTATACACTTTTTTATATTTTAGTGCAAAGCACTTTGAACTGTGACCCATTCGCTTCGCTGCATTGCCCTTTCACCTTAACACTTCTTGGCTTTACAGTGCTGCTCATATGTATACAATTGTACCTGCTAACCTACCTATCTACAGATACACATGACACAATGTATGTGTATATGCATACAAATAGGTATATCCTGCAGTGAAACGAAACCAGTTAATAAAATTACCAGTTCATTAACTAGTAAGAGCTAAAGCAATGGCTTACCAGTTCAACAATTTCAAACAACTGGAGCATTTAGCGACCCTCTATCTGCCTTTGAATTGTCAAAGCCAAAAATAAGATTTGAGATTTTTCTAATTAAATCAACGAAAAAACACAAATATGGAAAGAAATAATTGTGCCATAAAAAAAAATTAAATAAAAACCAAATCGTTTTCTTAAAAAACAATTATTTTATATATTTTAATAAAAATCCCCTCAAAAATAAATAAAAAATCTCTGCGCCAGCATTTCAATATCGGAATACCACGCTGGTGCTTTGCTCAGTTGGCCAATGCGACTACTGGAGCGCCGCGAGCAAAATGACATACTTATTCCTTTCACCGCAGATGAATTGGCAGACTAACTCATCAACTGGTATGATGCTACTAGTATTTCTACTAGTAGAGTGTTATGGATAGCCAGACAATTAACATACCGTAGGACATCGACATGTCAAAAATACCAGTCGCTTACATTGAAAAAGGATAGAACGTGAACTATTTAGTTGAGCTGAAAGGCAAACTGGTAGCAATCTAGTTCACAACTAGTATTTAGCTTTCCCTACAGGATAGATATATGTACATATGTAGCTCTCACTACCACCAATTTGTTTTCTTATTTGCTCAACTACACCTTCAGCACCTTTGCTTTGCCTTTGGCCACTAGCGGTGCATGAAAAAGTGTGGATTTTTTATTTAAAAAAAAAACAGAAAGTAAAAGAATGTTGCGCAGAGAGAGAGAGAATGAAAGTTTTCGAGGCGCAAAAAGTAAATAAGAACAACATGACACGTGTTAAAAGAATTCGAATACAACTTCAAAAGTCAACGCTACTTTGCAGCTCATAGGACACAACTCAAATTATAAAAGTTTTCAGTAGAGCCAATTAAAGTTTTCGCTTCTCACAATTTGGCAACCATATGTCTTGGATCGTAATTATTGTGAATTATTCGCAGTCATTCTGTGGGGAAAATTTGTAGGATTAGACGGAAGAGTTATTTTATCCGCTATGCAATTCAAATACATGAAATTTCGAGTTGTGTCGTTATTGCAGAGGGCACACTGTGCTCATACTAGTACATAGTACATTCAGGTATGCTGCGGTTTGAAGGCCGCACCGACCGTAGCCATGCTAAAAATCTGATTATCCTTACGTGTGTGCATGACATCAGCGGATGCGGATATCTTTTTTTGTTGCTGCATTACTGCATACTTTTGAAGTGTCAGTCAATACTACTGCCAGTGGAAAGCTCACGGCATGTTGAAAAGTCAGTCACTTTTTCAATAAAAAATGTTTTTTATCTCAAAAAAGACATTTATTTCTCAGTGAAGACTACTTTTAGTTTGCTGCATTTAGTCCAACGTTTTAATTTTTTTATCTCCTTCAAATAACGCAAATCTCGTATTTCGTAATTCATGTTATTCTGACAGCACGCGTGTACATTAGGGTGGCCAAAAAAAAGTAAAGGCGGAATTTTAATGCTCGCACCCCTTAGGATTGTTCTTCTTGTTTGAAATAAAAAAATATTTAGAGGTCGCCCAAAGCGCCCAAAGTTTTCCATGTATTTTATATACAAACAAGTAATTTTTAGCAAAAAAAAAACCGACTTCAACTCCCATATAAAAAAAATATATATATATATATATCTCATGATCCACTGATCGGATCTAAACCAGATTAGTATGGGACCACCTCTGAGACCCTACCTTTCCGATGCATTAATTATCGAAATCGGTTGACGTGGTCCAAAGTTATACATACATAAAAAAAATAAAAATAAAAATTAAAATATTCCGACGAACTGATAACCTCCTCCTTTTTTGGAAGTCGGTTAAAAAACAACTTAATTAATTAATCTTTTTTTATTAAATATTTAAAAAATAATTTTTTGCCAATTATGCACATGGAAAACTTTGAGCGCTTTGAGCAACCTCTAAAAATGTTTTGATTGCAAAATAAAAAATATAGCGGTATATTTTTTTCGGTTGCCGCTATTGTGTAGTGTTTAGCAGTGCGAGGCCTGATTTCAAGCCCAGTTCAACCCAACATCAAAAAATAAAAATCAAAAAAGTTTTTTTTTCTCCAAGTTTATTTCTGCCATGAAAAACAGCTTGTCATAAAAATGCAATCGCCGTTCAGAGTCGGCGTAAAGCTGTTGGTCCCTCCCCTTTGTGTGACAACATCTCCTTTTTGTGAAAACTTATATTACAGGTACTATAAGCGCGCAAAGGTTAGATCTTTGAAAAATTAAAAAATATTTCAAAAAATTTTGAACTGATATCTGACCCAGTATAGCACCTTTAATATAAGTTTACGGAAAAAAATTATATACCCTTTAAATAAGAGCAAAAGCAGGATCACGTCTATGTTTTTACTTTTTTAGTTGTTTCCAAAAAATAATTAAAAATAATTTTTGTACTAAAGGTGCAATCTCGAACTTTGAAGGCCAATATCTCGATTTCGGAGGCTAACTTCGAAAAACGGAGTAATTAGTTTTTTAATTATGAATCAGTCTATCAAAAAAAGTTGGTTTTGTCCAATGCCCAGCCAAGTGCTGTACAGAGTTATTATTATTAAATATTTTTTTTTGGTATACACTTCGCTAAAAAGTGTATGGCTTTCCGACCATGCTTTCTGAAAAGAACGACAACTACTGTTCGTCCCTGAAAGCAATATTTGGTTAATGATCTTAGTTAAGACAATTTCATCGCAAAAGTTTCTTTAATTTCCTCCACAGCATTGAACACAAAAATTCTCGACCATAAATTTGCCAAAGAATATAAATATGATATCTCATTTAATCCACTGAAAATGGCCAATTATTTGTGAAGAACACATGGCTATCCCATGAGGCATAATCGTGCATAGAAATAAAAGATTCGTATGAAGCAATCAATATTTTTGATATCTCTTACAGTCACCAATTTCTGCTTGTGATTTTATTCGATTTTACGATGCTCATAAAATTGTATTAAGTATAAAAATCTTGGGTACATTAGTATCTATATACCGATGCATTAGCCAAACACATCAAACAATCAAGCACCGTTAGATTGAGAAACAGAATTAAAAAGCGCCAACACGTTACTCATACGCCCGTTGTCTGGCCGTATCTTACATGATGACATGCACTTAGATACCTACCTTCATACATATTTATGTATGAGCGCGTATGTGTACAATTACGTACGTATGCACGAGTATGTGTGAAATGGCAGTGATTATGTGTGTATCGTAGGACTTCAAAGCGCCCACATTGTCTGGCTCATAATAAACTTGTCAATGCCCACACAATAATGTTGTAGATTAGATGCTAACTCCACCAACTTCACTCTACATGCATACATACCTACATACATACATACATACATACCTACAAACTCTCAATAGAGCTATTAAATTGTTGTTGCTTTGCACTCAGCTAGAAATTGACCATATACTCACGCGTTGATTGCGGGCTATTATTTTTATTCCCCTTAGCTGTCATTATTTTGTTGTTGTTGTTGTTGTTGTTGTTGATGCTGTTGCTGCGAAATTGTTTATTTTGGAATTTTCGTTGTTATTTCGGCAATTTCGCACCATCACCCCCTAACAATGCGAGGAAAACTGATTGCTATGAAGCCAGCCAGGCAACCAACCAGCCAACCAGCCAACCATCCAAGCAACCAACCAGCAAGGCAACCAGCCATCCGTCCATAGGGTGAACGTTATGTGTTTAGGTGGCGGACATGGATGGCAGAGCCACACGCAATCGCCTGTAGAAGGTTAAAATTGCGTGTAGAACAACATAATAAAATGTGTTTGGGTTTTTATTGTTTTCATTTGTCGTTTTTGCTGCAGCGATATTATTCCCATTTTATTTTCTATTTTTTTTTTTTTCGCCTCTTCATTGTAGGCCTAACAATCATTATGCTGCGCGTTGTTGCTTCGCGGTCACACGCAAAGCTGGGCAGCAGCGGTTGCTATCAGCACCTTAGTTTAATGGTTAATACTCTGAGAGTACAATGGAATTAAACGGTACATTTGCGGCATTGTTCCGTGTGCTTTGCGTTGGTTGGCCTTCACGATTTGCTTTTCCGACCTCTTTACTTTTTTACTTTTTTCATTTGAGGAATTTCTGGCGAAAGAGGATTTTGCCTAAAAAAGGATAGCAAACTTTATGACCAGAAATTCTAAATTTTTTCCCACAAAAAGATATTTCATGGCCTACTAAATATTTGCTATTTTTTCATTTATTTGCCTATCGTTTGTGCATATATCCCATTTTTCTCCGCCTCCCCACACACATGCACACATACATACATATGTTATACTGCCCTTTCATGCCGCTTGCATGGTCAATTGGGAGCTTTTCCTACGAAGTGAAATGAAATCAAATGAAATGTTTTTTCCATTTCACCTCAGCTTCGTTTGGACGCTGCTCACTGGAGGCGCCACACCGCAGCGTAGCACTATAATTCAATCAAATAAATCGAAATGCTGTTACGCCTGGCATAATTGCCGATTTGGCATTTTGTTGGAAATTGTGCATATGTATGTATGTATATGTTGGTTGTTAGTTTGTATTAGAGCTGCAGTGATTTTACAAGCTGCTTGGTTGGTTAACTGAATGAATGCGTGCGTATCAGAGTTCAAATTAAAAACATGTTCAACTGATAGAATGTTATTTATTGCTCCCCCGAGTACATAGCGACCGCAAAAATTTGATGAGTGGCGTTGAAATAGTTTTTCGACAATATTTGATTAGATTTTTGTTGAAAAATAATGAAAGTTGGCTTTGGTAATTATTTCTGTTGGCATAAAAAGAGTAGCTCGCCGTTTGGATTTTCAGTGAGTGCTTGAAAAACTAAAATAAAAATAAAATTTTTTTAACATTGCTAAATGCAAAGCTTAGTTAAGGCTGTTTTTCAACGGTATATGCCCACAGTTGCTAGACTAGATTTAGAGAGCTTTATGAAGTGAGTTGTTCTATCAAATTTTTGATTTATGAAGCATTCTTTACTCTTTCTGAATGTGGGTGCTAGTTAATAGATTTTCGAGAATATTTAGAGAATAAGTAAAGTATCGACTTTCTTTTGAAAACTTAATTTATAATCTTATAACTCGAGTATACACATCGCGCGCTTTTTTCAAACTTGTATTAATTCAATACTAATCGCAATAAATATTCAAATTAAATTTTTTGTGATTTGAAAAAACCTTTCCTTTTTGCAAATACTACAGTATCAACTTATGGTCTTATTCATAAAAAATAAAGTAGGTTTATAAACTGAATAATGTATGCAAACGTCATTTTATAAAGCTCTTTAAACCTACTTTATTTTTTATGAATAAGGCCATTATATTTTTAGATGTCGTGAGAAGGGTATTTCCTAGTTGAAGATATTTCTAAATAAAAATGAAATTAATTAAATTTTTCAAACAGCTTCAAAAATATTTTCGAAATTACAGTTTCTTAAAATTTTTTCGTTTTATTTCATTTATTTTATATATTTAATGCAATAATTTTTTTTAAACAGGTGACAACCCTCCTCAAAGTTAATTTACGCAGTAAAATTTCTTAAACCTCTTTAGTTTGATTGCAATATTTAACTTATTTCATCAATTAAGATAAATGAAAATTTTCAAACAGGTGGCAACCTTGCACCAAAGCTTTTTCGGCTGAAAGCTTTCTTGAACCCGTTTCCTTTGACAGCCATATTGCAATATTTACTTTATCCATGAAAATTTCAAACAGGTGGCGGTTGTCAAATTTATTTTTCTATATTTTAAGCTAGACCTCTAGCAATAAATTGTTGAAAACTGCATTCAATTTCGTGCGTTAGTTTTTGAGTGATGCGCGTCAAACATACAGAAAGACAGACACACAAAAATTCTAAAAGTTGTTCGTTTGGCTCTTGCTGCTCTAATAAATTTTTCTTTAATATCTATGATATAAAACATTGGCCGGTTATATTTTCATTAACTACACACATGTATAGGTATGTATACTTATATATTTAGCGATAAACTTGTACTCCTAAGTGACCAGTCCTTTGTCTTTCTTTGGTTTGAAAGTAAGTCTAGCACATCAACGTATTTTTTTCGGATCCGATCTTCAGGTAGATAATCTCACTCCTGACGAAGGACAATCAGTTTGCATTAAGCGGCAAAAGATTTTATTGATTTTAGGCTCAGAAATATATCCGAGATCCAATTTGACAGCATAACCAATATACATTCCAAAAATTCTTTTGAGTTCGGTATCAAAACGGAGTCCTTGGAACGTTCGAATCAAAAGTGTAGCTGCCCCTTTCGCACCAATGGTTACCAATCTAGGATTATGAAAAGCTTACAGCTGGTTGCAGGGACAAAAAATTTCGGTACTCTGTTAAGAAAGAACATCGTGTCGAATTATTTTAATTTTTCCAAACACTCTCTTATTAAATATTCTCTTTCTGACGTGAGCGCTCCTAATTCATTTAAACTTTAGTTTTACGTCTTGTGCTCTAAGAAACTGCTGCTTTTATCATGGTAATGAATCCTGAAGGAATATGAAGAAGATGTTTATACCTTGATCACGCGAAAACTTTCGCCATCACTATAAGAGTGCGGCAATTGCACTCTTAAGCGATAGTTGTTGATACCCTACGTATGTTCGATTTTGTTGGTCACACATCAGCCAGAATTTTCTTACACGAACTTTCTTTTTACCTGGAAAAAATTTAATATAAAGCTACCTCTGCCTTTTAAACCTGCAATTACTTTCTGTTCTTGGGACCCTTAAAAGACCAATATTCAAATACTTTTCTGAAGCAACTGGCTGACAAATACATATTATAGTTCAACTTACTGATCTCCCTGCACTAAATCAAAGTTAAGGAAAACAAGACAGATCATAGTTACACCGACTCTGCGATCCAAATTCACCTTATCTACTTTACCCTGTATTAGATACTAAATACCTTTTAAGAGAAGCACTATAGTTAGGTAACATAATTCAAATATTTCCAATGCTTTAAAAGATATGTGGCAAAGGTATTTTAAAACGCTTCTGCTGCCATTTTTTCACAGAATCTTTCTCAATAGCAACGTTATCGGCTTTTCAAATGTTGTTACGGCACTCCACAATTGAATTGCAGAAAATCTCTCAAAGCTACATATTTTCATATTTGTCACAATCAAGGCATTTCAGGCATTTTGTGTCTATGCGTTTGCGATAAGTGGAAACTTTACGAAGCGCACTAAAGCTCCTTCATGTTCACATAAATAAAGCCATGCATGTAGGGAAACTTAGTACAATATGAACAGACTTGCCCGCATGATTATATAGAATGTATGCAAAAAAAAAATATGCACCAACTGTTGCGCCATCTATCACTGTAAAACTACAGTTATTTTCTTCCATAAGGTTACTCACATTTACATATATAAATTAGGGTAGTCCTTAAATGTAGGAAGCAAATTTTTACATCAAATTTCCTAAGCCTCAACCCCTACGCCAATGCTACTATTGTCGAAGATATCAAACACAAATTTTGGTCCCGATTGGAGACGATTCCGATCCTCTATGGAGACTCAAAAAATATTATTTTTTCATCTAATACCCAAAATCGATACAACCTTAGTCGAGTATATCACATTTAAATTTTGATGCCGATTGCAGTCGGTTAAGCCGTATCGCACAGGGGTCAAAATTCAGTTTAACCTATGAAAATGTCTTAACCGACTCCAATCGGGACCAAAATTTGTATGTGATATCTTCGACTTGGTTAGTACCGATTTTGGGTATTAAATGAAAAAAATATATTTTTAATTGTTTGAGTGTCCATAGACACAACTGGCCTTGACTCCTTTGCGAAACGCCTTAACCATTTCCAATTGGGACCAAAATTTTTATGTGTTATCTGTGACCGTGGTTTTATTATTTAGCGGGTAAAACTGAAAATAATTGTTCATTTGATTTTTTTAAGGACCACCCTAATATACATACATATTAGGTATCTATGTAGATGCTTTAAATGCTTATCACATGGCATTTCTCAAGTTTAAAACCCGTTACTATAGAAATCGCCTGCAGTTAAAAAAATCAAAATGATTTGAATTATTCGCTTCTTCCTCGAAGGCATCAGCCAAGTGAGTAGGAAAAGAGAAATTTATTTGTTCGGGTAAATTTTTCTTCTGTCGTTCTTTTCCTTTATTTTCTACTTTTCTCAATACGTTTATTTTCCAATACCATCCACAAGCATTCTCGCATATTAGTAGCACGTGTATTGCGTTGTTTGTATTTACATATGTATTTACTTAGCTGTTTTTTATTTGATTGCCACTTTGCGCAACGCACAGTATTGCACGTACATATGTAGTATTGGCATTCATAGATTTTCTTCAGCAAATATTGAAAAATTTCCGCTTTGCTGATTTTCCAACATTGCTCAGCAGTTAATTCAATTGTATTGTGCCGTTTGCTATACAGTTATGTTGCAAGTAAATATATCGCACACCGTCTTCAAAAGAGTCATAACTCAAAATTTGGCATTTTTGAAATTGAAAATTTTTGAAAAAGTTTACACAGAGCTTTTATTTACCTTTCAGCAAAAGCTGGAGCAAATTTCTCTTATAATTCGTTAAAAAAATTATTTTGATTTGTGACTCTTTTGAAGACGGTGTGCGATTTGTGCACAAATATTGTGTTTGTATATTTGTGCAAATCCCAGTCGGTAAAGAAAGAAACAAAGATCTTCTAATAGCTTCTATTTCTTTCCACGTTTTTGATTGGAATAGCCACACTTTGAGGTTATTTGATTAAGATTCTCCTTAAAGGAAATTTACATGAAATAGTGATGCCGCCTGCTCCGAATTTTTGCTTTATTTGACTTTCATTACTTTGGAAATATAATCCTTCGTTTGCCTTCGAACAGCAGGGCTATCGGAAGATTTTCTAATAAATGCGCATATACGGGTACAACTTTTAAAGGAAAAGGTTTTATTAAAAAAGCGTCAGTTTAAAGCGTTTACTCGGATGCGCTTCTCACTTTGCTGCCTGGGATATTTACGTTTGTGCGTGTGGGAGTAAACAAATATACTTTTTTTGCTGCTTCTTTCTAATTTAAATATATTGATGTGACAGAGTATTTAAATTGTATAGCAAATAAACAAAATAATGCATTAATAAAGAAGGTTTTGCATTCTACACCTACAAATGAGCGCTTGTGACATAAACTGTGTCACTCTTGTATTATAAATATAAAAGATATTAGTGGAATGAGCTGTTCTGTGTATTCGTTGTAACTTTTCTGTATATGAATTATCGCTCTGAATCACACGCTCGACTAGTTACACTTACGCAAGATACAACAATTACACAGAAGTGCGAATTCCACTATTAATGGTTTAGCTTACTGGAATAAGTGCGATTTTGTTAGAAGTTTCGCAGAGAATTAATAAAGGTTTGCAACTAATCCTGTGCGGCACCTCTTAGTAGCTCAGTGGATCGAAACCTCTGATTGTATTTCTGCCTTTAAAAAGCTTCTCATAGAAACCGTTTGCCATTTGGAAACGGCGTAAAAGTGTAGGTCCCTCCTTAGTAACTTTTTTAGGCTAACAAAGTTAGAGCGATAAAATTCTAGGATAAATATTCAACGATAAAATTCGATAGTTTTTTAAAAGGACATTTTTAATACCTATTCGTCCTAATGTATCAAAAAATTTTGTATATATTAAATTTTTTCCCAAGTTTTTCTTTTAGTGGTTTTTTAAATATTTTTTTTTGTAATTCAAAGTCCTTAGAAATATTCTGACGTCAGAAAGAAAAACTAAAAACTCAGTTCTACTATTTTTGGTTGCTATTTTCTCGAAGACATTGATTTTTTTGTGTGTAAAATTTACTGCGGCCCGGTGTAACTTATAATGTTCTAGGTATAAGGACTACAAGGACTAGAACCCACTCGAGTCCGCCTAGCCTATGCCATTATACGTGAAAACCAATAAAGTTAAAATGCGTACCTTGACCTTCAATTAACTCAAAGTTGAGGGATTGTCCGTATTAATACAATATTTTGCATTGCCTTTAAAATAAAGAAATCCAAAGGCTTCGAATCACAAGATTATGGTTTTAAGTCAATGCCGGAACGCATCTTGGGAATTTATCGAAAAAATAGAGCCTTATTGACCGCGTTGTTTGAAACGTGTTGAAACTGCATTTTGTCCAGGCCAAAATCTTCAATCCCAACCCAAAAAAAAATGTATTTTACTACGATGGCATAGTTCTGAGAACGGACAGGTACTATTTATGTACAGCTGCGACCAAAAGTACTTAATAACAAAAATATTTATACAAGCTGATTACCTCCTACACAACTGGGCTCCACTTACTGAGCATAAAGGTTAAAATAATAAATACGTATATTCATTTATGTATTCCTTTTCATTGTAATGTAGTCATTAAAAAAGTAACGTTATTTTGTCTTATTTTATTTTTATTTATTTTTTTTTTTTAACGATGGCTGCATTTAGTCGCAAGCAGCGTTTTTCGTTAAAATAATTAGAGTAATCATGCATAGGCAAGCGTATTTCTACACAAAAGCGCATATTTTTGTGCATGGGTATGACATTGAGTTGAAGTAAATATTTCCAACTGGCTGGCCGGAAATTTTTGCCAGTGGAAAATTTTCTAATATCTTTGGGAATTCATTGCTCAAAAACACAAAAAAGTCCCATCGGTACTTCAGATCGACTTAAATTTATGTCTAGTAGTCCGAAAAACTGCTTGAATTTTACTAAATGTTTAACCATAAATGAGGGGTGGTTTTTTGCATTTATTTTTATAAGAGTTCGCCATTTTGTTTAGTGAAATAGCGAAATTTAATGAAATTGTTTGTTAAGCTGAAAACATGTAAGTGATTTTTTCCTCTCAGGGTTTAGGTTGCAATAAGCGCTTGAATTAACACAAATACTATTTTTTCGTGTTATAGATGGATGCATTTTGAACTGCGCGTGCTGAATTCTATTGGATGAGTATCGCGATGTCACGTTGCCTGTTAATTAATCAAATTTCGTTGCAAGCATGCTTCTAATTTGCAAACAATTTGGTGGAAAAAGTGAACAGATTAATGCCGGCTGCAGTAAAATATGAAATTTGAAAAATATATTTGGGAAATTTTCTAATTTATTGTTATTTTATTTTAAATTTTTTATTATGTGCTAAATGTTTTTTTTTTAACATTCATAGCTAAATTAAAGTGCAGTTACATTTTACTACACTCGATAACTAAACAATATTTCAATCGTTGTTTATTTAATGCCTTACCACTGGTGCTCTTTCTGGGGTTTCTTTACGCAAATTTATTCCTTAAACAAACAGCAACCTTAGGCTTCCCCAAATATTGCTAAAAAAAATTCCTATTCAAAGCTAATTCCTTAATTAATCATCGTCCGAGAACACTTAAAGTGTATCAGTTAATCCATCAGTTGTTGTCGTCTAGTGAATCATCTGCTTTCACAACGGTGTTTATCGACTTTTATGTTATTTCCCCATTTCGAATGCTTCGCGAAAAGAATACCTCATTCACTGAGCCAGTCATGATTCCTATAATGAATTAGAATATCAGGAAACACTCTTTCGATCAGTTCTCCTTTCGAAGTTACTCGGTCGCAAAAAAGATCAGGCAATGAAATTCCTATTGATCTTTCATTGACTGATAGCTTTCCATTCCCAATGTCTATTTAGTACCTAATTGTCGCAAGAATATATCGGCTGATTGATTGTTCTATATACGTGTTGCCACAATGTTGAGTATATCAAGCAAGAATTTACCTGTTCAGCTTGTGTCAATTGAGAAATTACGGGAAATGTTTGCCTAAACTCTCCTACGAGCAATACCAGTACACTCCCAAATGGAATAGGGTTGGCACCTGTTTAAAAATTAAATTCAAATTATTAAATAAGTTTATTGAATTATTAAAATGTGTGTAACAATCGAATGGGGTTTGAAAAATCTTTATTTCTGAACGATATTTAGCGGGTTGGCCACATGTTGAAAAAATAAAATTCAACTTAATTCATCAGTTAATTAAAATATGTATCGCAATGTCGGACGAATGGTATTTAAGAATATGTTAGCGCGAAAATACTTTGGAAGAGGGTCACCCCCTGTTATAAAAGTCGAATTTAATTAATTTTAACGCAAGTTATTTAAAATAAGAAGCAAAAGGGTGTTAAGAAAACTTGAGTTCGAACATTTAGAATGTTTTCAAGAGGGTTGCCACGTGTTTATAAAGTGACATTCAAATTGTTTATTAAGTTGGATGAATTATTCAAAAACGGGTATCATTGAAATGGTTTTGAAAAGGCTTTATTTTTGAAATATATTTAGGAGGGTTGCCACCTGTTTAAAAATCTTACTCAACTTAAATTAAGGCAATAACCTAATTAAAATATGTATTAAAATTTGGGTGTATATATTGGCGTCAATGAAATAGAGTGCGAAGTCTTTAGTTTGAGCGCTAGAAATATCAGGCAAAATCTGCAAATCGTACGATTTTAAGTCAGGAAAAATTTGGCACTAAATCGATGGATATAACTTAAATGATGTGTTTATCGCAGTATCCTTTTACAACATTTAATACCTTGATTACAAATATACAACAATACTTTGCGAATCGCACCGACTTGAAATCGTACGATTTCCACAACATGCCTGTGTTTTAAGAGGGTTGCCAACTGTTAAAAAAATCAAATTATTTAAAATGAAGTTATTAAAAAAATTAATTATTAAAATATGCGCGTCAATCGTAATGGGGCTGAAAAGGCTTTATTTTTGAAATACATTTGGGAAGGTTGCCACGTATTTAATTAGCTGCATTAAAATTATTTAATAAGTTAAATGGATTCTTAAAGGAAGGATATCAATCGAAATGGGTTTGAGAAGGCGTTCTCGTAGGTTCTTCAATTCACTTCCGAGTGAATTTAAACCAAATTCCTTCGAACTCAAACTGAGCTTTGCAGAAATTCACTCGGAATTAAATTGGATAAGCTGCCTGTTTATTTTTGAAATATGAGAGGTCAGAATAAAGAGCTAGGCCTGCCTGTAGATTTGTGATAAGGTTTTATTTTTTTAAATTTGAAACTTTTTATCGGTACAGGGTAATTTGATCATATTGAAACTGCTGCACTGATTTAGGAGAATAATGACACTCGAGTCGCTTTGACACTGATTAACACTTGGAATAGTTGGTCGGTTTTTGAAATGCTACCTTGGGCATCTTAAGCAGCGCGGGTTCACTATTTCATTTATTTTATCAATTTAACTGATTTAAAATTTTCAAATAGGTGGTAACCCTCCCAAAAATATATCCAACAGTAATCTGTCTTCAATCTCTTTGAGTTGATACTCATATAGTAAAATTTCATTTATTTTTTCAATTTAATTAATCGAAATTTTTCAAACAGATGGCAACCCTTCAGCGCCTTTTGTTTAAAATAATCCTGGTATCATACCGAACAATCGAGAAAGAAACTACTAAAATCGATGAAGCCTCTCTCGAGCCTTTAAGCCTTGCACAAACGAACATAACATTTTTATATATGTACATACATATGTATGTATGTATATAGAAGATGAGCATTTTTTATACTCTTAATATTCCTACATGCATGCAAATTACTAACATAAACTTTTGTACATCCGTTAGCAGAAAAAAATATTTTAAGCTTTTTTAATTACTTATGTAAAATATGTGTATGTATGTAATATGTTTTGCAACTATTTCTTTTTTTTTATTCTGAATTGAATCAATCGCAAACTCCCAAAAGTTGACTTATCAAATTAATGCGTGCATTGCACTTTTGTAAAATTTTCCTAACTACATATCGATTTATGTGACATAACTCATTAAATAATTTTATTTCCATGCGCATATAATTTCGCTGAGCAAATTGCTTTACTCGAACAAAAATTTCGATGCAATTACATTAAATAATATACATATGTATATAAATACATCACGTGTCTCACAAAATCAATGGCTTTTTTTGCTAAACGTATTTGAAAAAAAAATATATAAAAATAAAATTATTTAAAACATCAACTCATACAAAACTACGTGCAATCATCAAAATTAATGCGCTTATTGCCAATTTGTAAAACCGAAAATCAACAAAAAATTAAACAATCCATCAACGCAACAAATCGCATATTTGCATTGCATAAAAAAATTAACTAACAAAATGCATAAAAACAACAAACCTTATATGCTGAAATAACAATAAATATTTAAACAAAATGGAACCAATCATTTATCAATCACTCTATGTACACACGCGCTCACGCACAATGTGTTTTTTTTTATGAAACACAACAAAAAAATTAATAACAAAAAACAACAAAACGTACTCCGCCAACACACAAAATCAAACACGCACACACACACACACAAACGCATACATACGCACGCGCGACCACCCACACACACACACACACACGAACAAACACAATTGTGAAAACCGACGTACAGAATGTCAATGTTCTTCTTCCGCTTGCATAATCTCCAGCGCGCCGAGGAGAGTAAACGCAAAAGACGCGTCGAACGCCAGCGTCAGCAACAACGTCAACGTCGCGGCGCCAAGGTGTTTCGTTGCGTCAGCGATTCAACAGGCCATCTCACGCTGGCGCCGTCACGCCTCTTCGAGAAGACGCCGATGAGCCCGTCCGACAGTCTCGACGAGATTGCATTGCAAATACCCAGGTAAGCTAACTATTGCATAGAGCTACACATATGTATATATGTACATACATTAGAGTGGTTCACAAATACATGCGGTTGGGAAGAAAAGTTTAAAATTGTAAGATTTCATCCGGTAGGATTTTTCTAAATGGAGAAAACGAATACCAGTATTTTTTTTTTTAAGATGATATTTGGATATAATTTTTTTTTAACAAAAAAGAACGGGTATTCTCTTGTTCCATTTCAAAAAATCCTTAAAGGTGAGACCTTAACATTTTAAATTTTTTTTTTTTACCACCCTATTGTACATATGTACATATGTACATAAAGCGTGAGTGCTGGTGGTAGAAGTGGTAGGGAATATGGTGTGGAGCTTGGGCGGAGTTGGAAAAAGGCGTGAAATTGGAAATGCTCAATAAAATAGTGCAAATATTCACTCGTCCGCTGGGTTGTAAGTTTTTATTGTGCGCAATGTTTACCAAGCGATTCCATTGCTATCATAAACAATTGTTACTTGCATCCTTATACGTTTCAGTAGGGTAAATAAAAGCATACGAGAATTAAGAGTTTTAATAACAGTTTGATTGTTTTAAAGCTTTACTTTCAGCGAAAATGTTTGGAAGCTTTTATATAAAAGAACTGATTTGCTGCAGCTCGATGATAAAGGTAAACGTGTTGCGCTAAACCAGTCTTCAGAATCAGACTTTTTATACCTTTCATGAGCATGAAATGGTATTATAACTTTGGTCCGATGTTTGTGAGTACCAGAACAAAAAGAGATAGACCCATTAAAATGTATACTTATATGATCAGAACGTCGAGCTGAGTTGATTTAGCCATGTCCGTCTGTCCGTCTGTTTGTATGCAATCTAGTCTCTCAGTTTTCGAGATATCCGTATCAGATTTGGTAGGTGGGTCTATTTTTATAATGTATTAATCATTTGTCGGAACCGGAAGAATCGGACCACTATAACATATAGCTCCCATACAACTGATTGTTCAGATATGAGATTTTTCGTTATAACTTCTCCATTTATGCAGCTACGAACATGAAATTTTGCAGTACTTGCACCCATTATCAACAGGATACTTACAGTGAAAATTACAAAGATCGGGTCACTATAACCTATAGCTCCCATACAACTGATTGTTCAGATATAAAATTTTTCGTTATAACTCCTCCATTTATATAGCTAGGAACATGAAATTCCGCACTGTTTTCAATAATTATCAACAGAAAACTTACAGTGACAATTAAAAAGATCGGGTAACTATAACCTATATGAGATTTTTCATTATAATTCATCCATTTATGTAGCTAGGACCATGAAATTTCGCGCTGTTTTCACTCATTATCAACAGAAGGCTTACAGTGAAAATAACAAAGATCGGGTCACTATAACCTGCAGACCCCATACAACTGATTGTTCAGATATGAGGTCTTTTATCATAACTCCTCCATTTATGCAGCTAGGAACATGAAATTTCGCACCATTTTCTCTCATTATTAACAGAATACTTACAGTGAAAATAACAAGGATCGGATGACTACAACATATATCTTCCATACATCTGATTGTTCAGATATGGGATTTTACTGTAAAACTTCTTTATTTGAACAGCTAAAACCGATAACTTTCGTAAGATATTTTATAAATAATAATACAAAGTCTACTGAGAAAATCGTCAAAATCTATGCTGTATAAGCTTTATCTCCTATAGCACTGATTGTTCAGATACCAGTTTTTGCCATATATCTCCTTTATGTAGGAAACTAAACCCAATAAATTGTGTTACCGGTTTACATACCGATCACATTGCGGTGAAAATCACTTAGATTGGTGCCATATAAAGTATATCTTCCATACCTCTGATTGTTTAGATGCGATTTTTTATATAAGTATGTAACTCCTCTATCGATGTATGCAGATGTATTCAAAAGCAGTAATCTGTCAAAGTAAAATTTGCAGATGTTCATGAAAGGTATGAAGCCTTCGGCATAGCCGAAGACAGCGCTGCTCTTACTTGTTTCTGTCTGGCTTAGCGCACATTCTACCAAAAATAGCAAGTCACTTTTTTTTGTGAGTCTAACGCATTTCAAGTTGTAATCTGCAGTATGAATTAAGGTATTTTTGGCCCATTTGATGCACTTTGGTATAAACTTTCGGGGAAGCACAAAAAACACTCCGCGTCTAAGGACATGTAGAAGACAGTACAAATTTACTTTTAAAACAAATGAAACAAGGGATCAAATGCAAGTAGCAAATTTACGTCATATTTAGTTTGCTGATTAGCTTGCTCCATTTCGTTCTGGTTTGCAAATTATTGTGACATTTTTAGTTTCAACAAATGCCATCAGTTTGTATCTTCACCTTTTATTTTAGCAGAAATTTCTGAGGATGGTATAATATTTAGCAAAAAAAATTTAGAAAAGGCCTGGTGACACTGTTAGGATTATCGTTGAACTATTCGCTGAATTCTTAAGTCCGTCGCGTTCGTTTCACTGGATTGTTAAATAAACGCTTAAATTACAATACAAATAGCTTTATTTCACAACAGACACTATACAATATTGGCTAAGGCAATTCCTCTCTGCACTCTTAGCTTTCTGCTTTACGACTGAACTTTCATGCGCCGCAGCAACACCTTTATTTACCCGCGTTCGAACTCATTGTAACTCTAGAAGGCTATTTGGACATTTCTCGAGGCTTCTACTGTCATCTATCGCACATCCACTCACTGTTGGCAGTTTTCCTTTATTTGACGTTTCGCGATGTCGAATTTTCTACGTCTATCCTCGAACATTTTGTCATTTATTGAACTAAATAAATACATATTTTTGTTACTGAAAATGTATTATACACATCATACACCGTCTTCAAAAGAGTCACAACTTAAAATTTGGCAATTTTATGATTATGCGCTTCATTTTACATTTCAATACCTTTCAATTAATTAAACATAGATTTACATGAGCAAACAAAAGTTTCAAGCAACTGCAAATGCGCCTGACTTCTTTCGCGTATATGTGTGTGTGCTTTTGTCGTTGGCTAATAATTACCTTTAGCTATTTTTCAATATTTTTGCTTTTTACTCAATGATTTGCTTAACAAACAATGCCAATTTCATGAATGAATAGTTTATTTATGCCAATAAGCAAAACAAAGAAAAACGTATTGCCGGTGGCGCGTGCGAACTCATTGAAGTTTATATGTTTTTATACCCGAGCGCACTTGTGCACAAGGGTATTATAACTTTGTTCACATAACGGTTGTTTGTAACAGGCAAAACGAATCGAGATAGATATAGACAAATGTATACATAAATGATCAGGATGAAAAGAGAAATCGATTAAGCGGTGACTGTCTGTCCGTCCGTCCGTCCGTCCGTCCGTCCGTCTGTCCGTCTGTGCACACGATAACTCGAGTAAAAATTAAGATATCTTAAAGAAACTTGGTATGTGCACTTCTTTCGGGCGTAGGACGGACGGTATTGAAAATGGGCAAAATCGGACAATAACCACGCCTACCTCCCATATAACGGTAATTTTCAGAAATACAAAAACTGCGATATTTTAGTAACTACTGAAGATAATTCACTCAAAATTGATATTTATAATAAATTTTAGACGAAAAATAAGAATATTAACATTTTTTTGAAAATGGGCGTAGCCACGCCCACTTATGGTTACATGTGTATATCTTGGTAACCGCTGCACCAATTTCTTCCAAACTTTGCACAGTTGTTGACCTTAATACAGCATACTAAATGGCCGAAAATTTTAAAAATTGGACAATAACCACGCCCACTTCCCATATAACGGTAATTTTCAGAAATACGAATACTGCGATATTTTAGTAACTACTGAAGATTATTCACTCAAAATTGATATTTACAATAAGTTTTAGACGAAAAATAAGAATATTATAAGTTTTTGGAAAATGGGCGTAGCCACGCCCAGTTATGTTTACATGTGTATATCTTGGTAACCGCTGCACCAATTTCTTCCAAACTTGGCACAGTTGTTAACCTTGGTATAACATACGAAATGGCCGAAAATTTTTAATATAACGGTAATTTAGTGAAATACGAAATCTTCGATAAATCAGTAATTATTGAAGCTAATTTATTCAAAATTGATGCTGGCAACAATTCGTTACCAAGAAATACGTTTAGGATACAATTTTGAAAAATGGGCGTGGCACCGCCCACTTATGATCACATATATGTATCTCGGTAACCGTTCTACCAATTTGTACCAAACTCGGTGTGGTTATTGTACTTGCCACATAGAAGCAAAGCGTTGAAACTTATTGAAATCGAACTAAAATTACGGCCGCTTTTCATATAACAGTAAATTTCAGATATGCTTGAAACTTCAATATTTCGAAATTTAAGGACGCTAATTTACTCAAAATGGATACACCTCGGTTTACCATGTAGCGGTAGCTTTCGGAAAGGTGAAAAACATATATTTAATACTTGCGCCGGGTATTTAATGTTCGGCTCCGCCCGAACTTAGACTTTTTTACTTGTTTTTAATGTAAATGCGAACTTCGGCTATGTACATACCAAATATATAGGTATATAAGTGAATAATATGTACATATCATGTTTTTTTTTTACATGCGTATGCTTTGAAATATGAATGTCCATATATAGGTACAAATGTATGTTGCGGAAAGTAAACAAATGCCAAACAACTCAATCGGGTAACATAAATTCGCAATCTGTAACATAAAATATAATAAAAATCGTTGCGTTGTATGTACATTAATGCCTATTCGCGTATGTACGAGTACTAATGTTTGTATGTTTGTACGCAATGCTCTATTGGTACCACGTGGCGTATACGTGATTTATGTGGCACAGCAAAGATAGTCCAATGGTGGATGAGTTTCAATATAGAGCCGGTATACCAGCAAAGAAAGCAATAAAATAAATATTAGGTGGGAGTAAATAGATGAGAAAAAGGAATCGAAAAACAGGTGAGTAAGACACAAAGAAGTATAGTAACTTTGTTTGCTTGATGAGGGCAAACCAAAAAATTACGAACCCACTTGCAATACCGGCCACCAGAGATGTTAAATATAGGTAATTGTAAAATAATATTTATATACACAATACAAATACGTCACGTGGTATAGTCGAAACAGAAACACTATGTGGGGGCTGTCAGAAAAAATGATTGTAAAGTCGCACCCAAAACACTTTTTAACCGACTTCCAAAAAAGGAGGAGGTTATCAGTTCGTCGGAATATTTTTTTTTTTTTTTGAGATATGTATATATATATATTTTTTTTTATATGAGATTTGAAGTCGGTTTTTTTTTTGCTAAAAATTACTTGTTAAGGTACATTCTTCGACAAGTCGAGTTCGTTGAGATCTCCATCTATTCATTACAATAGAAGTTCTAGTGGCGCGCCCTTGTATTTTGTGCTTAAAAATTAGTTTACGATTAGTTTTACGCTTTTCACAAGCAGTGTAATTCATTACCACCGAGTCTTTTTTGACACTCAATCTACCTTGCAACGGCTGAAAAATCAGCCATATGCTATGACATATCAGAGGCTTCACTATGTCATGCTGACAGCTCTGCTTTGAGGTCACTCCATGTGTGCTCGTTCAAACAACATAATAACCTCATCTAGCCACACACACACACAGACACATACAAAAACACATCAGCTTCTCTGGCCGCCTTTGCTCTCAAAAAGTTCATTACATTTTGACAGCAAATTGTGTGGCATTTAAACTTTTTCAATGAGTGCTCGCCTGTGAACACCTACTGACAATGAATGAGTACAAAAATAACAACAACAACATCATGGATAATATCAAAGCATAACAACAGTACTGGAATGACAAAAAGTGGCAATAACAGTCGGTAGATGTGCCAGCAGCTAGACGCTCACATCAGCGAAAAAGCCAGGAAAGCAATTTAGCGCCACAAGCCCTCACTCACACACGCAGGCATACGCTTGCACAAACATACATATGCACAGAGTGAGCAATAGCAAAATATGAATGCAGCATTAATTTTGGCTAAACAGCAGCAATGTTGTTGCACTGTCAGAGCGACAAGCATACATGCATGCGACTGTAATAGTACTTACTCGCTAGCTTGGAGGGCATCCATTCATACCCGCAAAGCAGCGCGTATTACTAACTACAGTGGTGTTGTCAGGATTTCGAGAAAGGAGGGATTGACAAAAAGATTTGAGCGATAACTTAAAGGTGAGACTCCTGTTTGTATTATTTTATATTTGAGTCATTCTTAGCGTCATCAATCGTATATAGTATGTTCCGGTTCCAACAAATTAGTAATTCATTGAAACAATGGTGTATTACCTATTTCAGTCGAATATCCCGAAAATAATGGGACTGGAGCGTGCAAATAGCTAGCCAAACGCACAGACAGACAGACGGACATGGCTAAGTCGACTCAGCTGGACGTTCTGGACATTTTGATGTGCTTTTCGATGGGTATATCTCTTTTTCTGCTGGTACTTGCAACATCGGATCAAAGCTATAATACCATTTGATGTTCACGAAAGATATCAAAATAGTAGTTCATTGAAGAAGGGCGGTTTTAGCCACCCAATATGCCGTCCTAGCTATGTCACTGCATACATACATATGCATATGTTTGAGTAAGCTTACGCTGCAGGGTCACATGCTCATGGCAATCAGCCACAGTCCGCTAGCAAAAAAGCAAAAAATAGTCACTACAAAACGGCAACTTGCCGCTGCTAGCCACTAAATCAGTGTTTCCCGCCACTGCCACAGTTAAGTGAATACCAGCATGAGCATAAGCGCGCAACTCGAAAGGCATTTGTGTGCATAAATATAGTACACTGTACGCACATTGATATTTTTTTTGTTTTTTTTTTTTTGCTTGCCAACGCTGCATGAATGTGGGGAGCGGGTGGAGTGTTTAAGTCGATGTCTGTGCAGTGGCGGCCAAAATCCACACAGTTTCATGTTGTTTTATGGCAAATAAAGTTTTCATGTTCTACTTAGGTCCTAAAATACGAGTCATATATGTGCATATGTATGTATACATGTGTATGTGCAAAGGTGTGTATGCATATTAGGCTGGGTCGATTTTTTATGAGCGAAAATAAAGGCGTTTTATTTGTATTGTAATAGTAAAATTAAGTGGTTTTAGGGCTGGGAAAATAATAATTGGCCACAAAAAATTAAAATAAAGCTTATCTTTAGCCCGCGCAATTAATGCAAAGGATCAAAATTTTTGAAAATAACGATATATAAGATGAAAGGTAGTACAATTTAGTATCCCGGATTCATATATAATTTTCCCATAACATTTTAAATTCTCGATATTATTTGAAAGAACTTGCAAAAAATTATCTTTTCTCATACATAAACATTTTCTGTGTCTCGCTAATTCAGTAACTGAATGAATAATTATAAAAAATGGTGCGAATATTGTTTCAAACTTTTTTGGAGTTTTTGAATGTCTCTATTATATTTAAAGAACCATAAGCGTAGTCCATCCCCGATTTAGACAGTTCTCAAAATTATAGTTAATGATGCCAATGCAACTTCTTCTAGATAAGGTATTGTTTGATAGTGAATTCGAATACTTACATTCACTAAATAAGAATAAATGGAGCCAAAAAAATATGATAAGTCACCACAGTAACACAAAGAGGAGACACTGAGGTAAACTTAATAAATGTCCTGATGTTTATGTCAAAGTGTTGGTATTCAAATACACTAGTCCTTGAGATATCCACGAAGTTTTTTGAAGGAATATGAAATTGGATAGTAGTGAAGAATATCGAGCTGCAATGGACCCTATAACTCTCTAGCTAATTCTTCCGCATTATCTTGCTAATATTTTTAAGTTATTTATCAAATTATAGAAAAATTTCCGTTGAAGAAAATTACGGATGCATCTTGCTTTTCCGTCATAACTTTGTCAATTCATACTGACCTCATAGAAAATCATATTTTCACCATTACAAAAGGATTATATAAAAATAAAAATTTCGACCCGCCCTAATGGAAATGTATGTATTTACTTATATCTGTGAGTGCCGGTATTAGCAACTTTAACTGGTACATCGCAAAGCTATTCGCTTAAGTATCCTGCTGGTAGGATATCATACTCACTGTCCATTGCCCATAATGAAAAGTCTAAGTTATTGCAGTGACTAAATGTTACGGGGAGCGCAGCTATGTATATGTTCATATGTATGTACATATGTTCATATTAAATTCTTTCAAAGAGCTTAAATTTGGTATCTGCCGCTAGGTATACTTATACATATCTACATATGTATGTATGTGTATTATAAAATATGTACCTACATATCTGTGTTCGTATGGAAAAGTAGCTTATGTCGAAAGGCCGGCTTTAGTATAATGCGGCATTCCCTTTATTTTTTAAACGACAAGGAATTTTTTGATGAGACTTAAAAAGAATATTGACTTGCTAGAATCGGAACTATTTTTTGCACGTTTATTTGCTTAAAGTTGTTTAACGGCTTAGCGCCCGTAAGTCATTCGCAATCGTATCCTGCGAATGCCGATTTATACTAAAGCCAGCCTTTCGACATAAGCTAATTTTCCATACGAACACAGATATGTACATACATATCAGCACACATTCCATTCTACAAAAACACTTTTGCTGTTGAGTAGGTTCTCATCTTGGACACTGGACTTTGCTTTTAAAATCATAGTCATTATGAAATGGTTTAATTGAAGCATTAAACATTTATTAACGAACCTTAAATAAATGACTATGGTAGATTCTGCATGACGAGGGTCTGAAAATTTTGCTGTTAAACTACAACAAAAATACGAAGTAAGGAGATTCTTTTAAATTTTAAAATAAGAAATATTATCTTGAATGAAAGTATTTCGCCAAAAAAAAAAAAAATACAGGACCAGCTGATAAAAGAGAGCGACTTTAAGATTACTATTTTTTAATTTTTTTTTTTTTGCAATTTCGAGTTAAATTGTCTTTCACATCGTCAATATAATGCCTTTATGCCAATAAGGTCACATTCATCTCACTGACTTCCCAAAATAGTGCCCCCGTAACTCTTTTTTTAATTCGAAATTCGACTCCAAATGTAGTTAATTTCTACGATTCATTTAGCTTTTTAGGCAGCCCTTGCAGTTTGAGGTGCCGCCTTGTCTTGCCGAAACAGCAATCCGCGAGTCAACTTGCCACATTTATTCTTAAACGACTGCCCCACGTCCCTTACACAGTAAATTATCGTTGTACTGGCCGTTTATCAAAGTTCCTTAAGGCAAGTAATCAAACATTCTACGCTTTCCTACAAAAACGGTAGAGCACTCGGCATTTTCCATAAAATGTGATGAGCTTCGATTTTTTCAACTTAAAATAAATTGGCATTTCCATTGGAACCTATTAAAGGAATTTTAAGAACCTGAGATTGCATAACTTTTAAATGTCATATAAGCAATGTATGCTTATAGGTACATAGCTTCGAACGCTTTAATTGATCCTAGTTAGTTATATTGACTTCAAGCGAAAAGAAATCATCACGATGCGGCATCTGTTAGGAAGGGAGATTCGTGGATGCTCATTACCAGGGAACGGATTTTATGGAAATTGCCTTTTTTTCTGCTAAAGAGATAGAGTATATTCGATTAAGAATGTCCACGATTTAGCTTTCCCTGATTCCATATATACATATTTGATGTTGCCTTCTTTTGCCTTTTCTACCTTTAAAAAAGTAATTATAGCATTTACAATTTTTTTTTTTAAATAATACAAAATATACACAGCCCATGCGCCTTATAAAAGCGCAGGGACCTCTTGCCAAATTGGTGTTGGTTTTCTCAGCTAACGTAGGCTCGGAGACAAAAAGGGGTGTGGTTAAAATTGCAAAGGGCGAGGAAAACGCCCTTATTCCTGATAATATGAACGTTCAATATTTAAATTGGGCTCCACTTGTATCAACTTGCGTCGAGCGCACATTTAATACATTCAAAGCTTTTCTTCACGAAAATCGAATGAAAATGCTGTCAGAAAACTTCAAAATACATCTTGTGGTACAACTATACAGATTAAAGTTTTATGAGTTAGAAACTCGAAAGGATAAAATAGTCAAAGATTCAAAGTACAAATTGTTCATATAATGAAACTAGTTCATAGTTTTTCTCTTTTTACTTGTAATATAAACATTTCTAAAATAAATGTATTTTATGATTGTTCTTCGTATTTTCTGTATTTTTTAAGTGCCTTATTTTGCTTTTTTGCAATACCTAGCGCCTTTTCCTGCCTTTTCCGCTATTTTGTTTTGCCTTTTTTGCAACACTTTGTGCCTTTTCCTGCCTTTTTCGCTATTTTATTTTGCCTTTTCCAGCCTATTTCGTTATTTTATTTTGCCTTTTTTATAGCTTTTTAGGTCCTAAAAATCCGTTCCCTGCTCATTACCATACCATACTAAAATTTCAGCCAGCTTCCGATCGCATTGCCGGACTTTTTTTTCAATATTGTTATGGAGCTTTACATCACGATTTGTCTAAGCCATAGCTGCTATTTCTGAGCTCCCACATCTCCTCATCAGACTTCTTTTTCTAGGCTGCAGTTTGTTTTGCTTGAATGTGAAAAGCAATAATATTAAAACGATACAAAATTATTTGAGAATATATTTAAACTTAAACTAAACTAAGTTTTGACTAATATATGTATATATTTCTATGTCGACATATATGTATATACCTATGTACTTACATTGCGTTCATTTTTGGCATCATTGTCAGCATTTTCCTCAACTTTTCTACAACTATTTACAGCACAAACACATGAACGTATATCCCTCAAATAATCATTGGACCATGTGGACTAGTTGTGCCATATTTGAGTTTATATGGAGTACAATGCACAAGTATGTGTGCAAAGGGTAGCTAACATATACTGTAGAAAACTTTATTTATTTTCTATACTGGTCAAAATCTATTCACTTCGTTATAAGGCTTTTGATTTTTGCTCGCACATTCTCATGCATTGCGATAGACCTCACATGCACATGGTTTATATCCTGGAGGGTGACGTGGAGTATTCCCTAAAGGCAAGGATTACTCCAAAATTAACCGAAATACATATGAAAAATATGATCCAAATAACATTGTGATATCCTAGGGCCGGCATAGCGTACTCCAGCTCTGCATTAAATCAGAGTATCAAAAAACGAATCCAAGGGATTAATCCATGACGTACCGGCCTCTTGGCTACACAACCCAATACACATCGTAAACACGCGAAATGATCGTGTATCCGTAAACTGGTGTAGAGGCATGGTTTTTCTTAATTACGAAAAAGCATCTATCTGTCAAATGCGCGATGGAATCGTCTTCGAACAAAAAATTGCAAAAATATATCTGTTTCAAGTAAACAAAGGCGGGGTTTGGCACCAAATCATACATAGGTACGTATATGTTTTCGCTTGAAAGATATGGTGTATTTTCATTCAGTACACCGTCTGATAAAACTCTGACTGCCTGAGTTTTAGCTGGATTCACATCAATACCTAAGTTTTTGGTCCCCCAACGCGGTAATAGCGGTATTAAAGAATATCCTTTTATCTAATGACAAATACTATAAATAGCTTACGCTCCATTCCAAGACTGATGAAATGAAATGTCTCAGCAAAAATTAAGGGCTTGACAATCAGTCGATCAGCTTAAGACATTCCAATTGTAAATCTCAGTTTAGTCATTTAATTGCGTCGACAGTTGCAACAAGACTCGCTTTGTTGCCGCACATATTCTACACATTACAATCATGTATACAAACAGCTTGAGTTAAATATGTACGTGTACTTGCTTTCGTTTACGTTATACGTTCGTAGAAACAAGCGTACAATTTAAATTTTGTTTCCGAAGTCCTTAACATTTTGATTGCAACTGAAAGTTATGTTGCATGTGATCCCAATTCAACCAGCGACTGCAATTGTACTGCGGCAAATGCAAAACCACATACATACATAAATAAGTGTGTAAACTAAATTCTTACATGTCGTTTACACGTTCTTTTAAAATGTATTAACTCAAAATTTACTCTGCGTATGAAAATGCTAAAAACTGTGTGTTTTTATTCAAAAATAAAACATAAAAAAACCTGAAGATTTTAAATATTAACTAGGTAACTTATGACCATATAAATCACAGGGACACTTCACTGCAGGTTTTGGCAAAATTTACAGAAAATAATTCCACCAGTCTTGCCGGAAGGTAAATTTTTTATGCATGAAATTACAAATTTTGAGTTAACACACTTTTAAAGAAAGCGTACCGCAGCTCATTTATTTCTAACCGTACTGTTTTGGCTGTCACGACTGTACGCGCTTTTGTAGTGGCCCTTTGTCACGCGAAGACAAATTTGTATGTGTTTCACATTCACTTAGCGCCTTCATTGTGTTCACATTGCTCGCGTAACTTTTGGCCAAACTGAGTCAAGGCGAATTGAGAATGAGAATCCATGTATAAATGTCGTATTGTGGTTGTTGGCGATTTGTGGCAAGACTACGACGACGACGATGACAACGAGCATGTCGGCAACAATCAAGCATGCCTCTTTTTCATTTCTTGAATTTCGCTTGGAGATACATACATATGTATGTACCTTCGAGATTTGCGTGCGCAATTACTACGCTCCTTTTTAGCTATTTTGGCAGGGCATTTGCAACAGACACTAATGCTAATTTACAAGATATCACAATGACTACTGCAGCGCGAATCTCGATTTGTTCATATAAAAATTCATATATACTTATGTATTTATGTAAGTATGTATGTATGTAGTATGCGCTGTCTTGTTGAGGATTAGTACTCATCCTCGTTGTGTTTAGTGGTGGCACATGTTCAAGGACGTTAAGGATGTAAGTGCTTCAGCGTTTAGTGCTGTGGTCAAGGTAATTTGTATCGTATAACTGTTCTCATTTTTAATAAGAAAGATGAAAGGTGAAGTAGCTAAGGGAGCGTACATGTGTATACATGTGATCACACAAAATATTTCGTCCTTTGAGCATTAAAAATACTTTTACGTAGAAATGGTATATATGTAACTCTCTGTTTCTCTTCAAGAAACTTCCAATACCGACACCCAGTTATTTATTTTACAATTTTTTAAGTGCATTATCTTAAATTTTTTAGTGCAAAGTGCAGAAAAAGTAGCAATTTCGAAGAAAATCGATTCTCCTGTTTCAGTTAATAAAAGAAAAAAATTACACAAAAAAATTGAAATGTTTTAGAAAGGTATTCATCAAAATAAATTTTTTCTTTGTTTTAAAATAAATTTTGGTATGCAGTTCTACATGCCGTTAAGTTTAATGAAGGGAATGAAAATTCCACAAAAAATTTTATAAAAAATTGTTCACCAAAATTAATTTTTTCTTTGGTTTTTAGAAAAAAGTTAGAGTACGCAGTTTTACAGATCGTTAAATTTTAGTTTGATAAGTGCAATGAAATAAAAAAAAATTACACAAAAAAATTTAAATTAAAAGAAAATCTCCCCAAAATTAATTTTTTCTTTGGTTTTTAGAATAATGTTGCGTGTGCAGTTTCACAGATCGTTAAATTTTGATATGATAAGTTCAATTTTCAAGTGGCTAAGAGGTTGCGTTGAATTTGAATAATTTTTTTTTCGCTAACATTTCGAGCATATCTGCATGCCAAATTAAATTTTATAAAAACCAAAAAATAAGTTTAATTTTTCTGAAAATTCTTTATAAGATTTAAAATTTTTTGTGTGAATTTTTTTTCATTTTGGGGAATGTGTAGTCTATTATAAGTTTCTCACTTATAAAAAAATATATTATATTGTTGTTTCGAGTCCCCTAATACACATTAGGGTGGTCCTTAAAATATCAATGCATAACTTAAATTTGTATTTTCGAGTCCTCTAATATACATTGGGCGGTCCTTAAAACATCAATGCATAACTTAATTCTGTATGGGGCAACCTTGTATTTTGTTTTATGTACAGAATAAATAAATTTATTATTATTTATTTTCGCTAACAGGATTTTAAAATACTTTTATTCAATCGCAAAAATAATATACATTTTTTACTTTAAAGGCCTGTATCCAGCTCTCAAGAAAAGCAAAACTCCATATAAAATGACGTACAAGAAATGGCTAAGAAATTTTCTTAAGTCAAATTTCCTTAAGGCAGTGCACAGTTCTTAAGGAATTTGCTACGCTTTCTACTACGGTTTTTTAAATTTTTTTGTAAAAAAAAGCACAAGGCAACCCAGGTTTGCAACAGAAATATATGCCCGTTCCATTATTTCTTGAGGAAAGAGTGAGGCAACTGGCGGTGAAGTATCAAAAATGTCGAAATTCCTTGGACACACACAAGCGTGGTAAATTTGCCACACTATTAAAGCCTATTCATGTAGTTCATAAGCTCGCTGAACTAAAGCTGGTCAAAATCAAAATTTTTGCGTATTTTTGAAAAAAAAAAATCTTAATTTTTTACAAACCTAGGAACCTTTGAACATTTCATTGATATCCTTATTTTGTACGTAAATAAAATAAAGGAGTATCCCATGATGTTGACCCTTTAAGGACCACCCTAATGTGCTTTATGTAACTGTTAGAAGCTTTATAGCTAAAGGCAATACGATACTTACCTTGTGAAACACCTAAATATCAGAAATGTCTTAAAAGTAGTAGACGATTCACAGCCTCTTCATGACGAATACATTTACAAAAACAACATTCTCCCTTTGGTGCTTACTTACAGGAATATGATTCATATATATATATATATATACACATACATATTTGAATATATTTGTTTGCTTGTGCGGCTCTTCACACGCACTGCAAAGTGTGCAAAGTGCAAATGATTTAGGCGAATCAAGAGCTCAGCGTAATGGTGCAAACATTTTATGAATGTAACTTATGGTCTCGACAAATTTTCGCTGGCGGCTTAATATGCAGGCAGCATAGTTTGTGGTCGGTTTGGCAGCCAATTTATTTACATGCGTTTGTAGCTATGTATGTATTTATGTAGTAACATCTCCATATGGATGTATTCTGCAAGTGACTACTCTTGGGTAACAGTTATTTGCCAAGGTGTTGAAATTTGCTTGAAGCCCTCCAATAAATATTTGTCAGAATTAAAGTGGATTTCATAAATACTTGGTAGCCAAAAAAAAAAATAGAATGAGTAGATGCTTGAAAATTGCTGTACTCAACTTTTCACTGTAGCTTTACTAATAAATGCAGAGGTTGTTGAGTGTGTGCGCGTGTGAATAAGTTCATAGTTGCATACAAACGTGGTGGCAATACTATTAATGGTATAATTTATGCGCGCGCTTCATAGTACAGTTATGTAGTAAATGCATGAATTCCTTGGAAAGCAAAGAACATCAGTGCAAAGCGAGAAGGCGTTAGCGAGAAGCGTTAATTGTATGTGAGTTTTAGGTAAAAAAAAAACTGAAAGTGAAAGAAGAAATGCTTACGAAAGTGAATGAAATGAAAGAAGAAGTTTGCCAGTGGCACTTCAAAGTTACTTGTGCTAAATTTTTGATGATGTATACCTATGAAGGAAAAGGGTTAAAAAATTCTGGTGCAGAGTGCTTGCGAAAGTGGTGATGAAAGTGAGAATTAAAAAAAGGCATGCTAACTACGTACATATGTAAATGCATAGATATGTATGTATGAATGAGTGTATGTATATTAGGGGAGGTCAATTTGTGTGGGAGTTTTTTTCGACTCTACGCGTATAGCACAAAATGATTGTACATGTAATTCTAAACAAATTTCCCTAAGCAACAATGGGTCTAAAATCTATTTGGAGTTTGCCGAATTGTGAAAATAGGTTTCCTAACTTTTTGCTGTAGTGTCGTAAAGAAGCGCTTCAATTTTTTTATAAAAATATGCTATAAGAGGTCTTTTGGTATAAGGGATCTGCATTCTGATCGGATCTGATTTCTGCATTTATTTATTTTTCTTAAAACTTCCACCAGAGCGCTCAACGATGAAAATTGTCACATTTTTATCGGAGCCTATTTTCGCAATTTGGTAAACTCCAAATTGATTTTAGACCAAGGGTTTTTAGGAAAATTAAAATTTTCTTAGAATTATACGTAGAATCCGGCCTGCTACACGCGCATAGTAAAAAAAAAAAATAAAAATTGACCCGCCCTAATATATAAGTGCATATTTTTTTAGGAATGCATGAATTCCCTTCCTTCTCTCTCGTTTTTTTGCTAAGAAGAAAGAAGATTGAAACAGTCAAAGTGGCATATAAATCAAGAGAGACACTTTTTATGCAAAGCCCAAGCGCTAATATTTGCAGTATCGAAATGAGTAAGCATCACTAATTTCGTTATTAACACCTTAGCATTTAGAGTTAATTTGTGAGCTCAAGCATGTGGAATCAAATCACAAAGGTAAAAATAAAATTGCTAAGATTATACACATGCGCTCCAAATATATAACCGCCAGTTTATTCATCATGATCCATTACATTTCGTTTTACTTGTTTTCTTTCATATTTTTATTTGTTTATCAAACTATGCATGCATATTTTCAATCAAAGTATTGTTGACAAAAAATTTTGCTAAATTTTCTAAACTCAAAGAAATGCTGAAAAACATTGCATTCCCGTTAATCGCAAAACGATAGAGGTTAAGTAGGAATGCTTTTCTTTGTGCTCACCTTCGCATTAGGATTCCTTTGCGGATATTATTATTGTAAGAAATGCGAATGAAGGAAAAGATGTAAGTATATTGAAGGAAATAACTTTTAACATCTTCTATTCTTAACTGGACTTTCAAAAACGCTAGTGATGGGGCGATTTGCAAGTTACAACAAATAATGCGTGGAAGGGTTTCCACATTTCTCTTTGGCTTGGCTGTTGGATACCTTGTTTTACCCAAAATTAAAGAAAAGTGATCATTTTGATGTTTTGAAATAATAAAAAATTAAGAAAGAATAAATCCAATAAACAAATTTTGTTGATATAAAAAAAAAACATATCCGCTACTCTTTTTCAGTAAACTATAAAATATAACTAATCTGAATCTTGACTAATTAATAGTAAAATGGCAGATGCTCTGATAGCTTTTTGTGCGGGAGTTTTCGCTGGAGTTTTGTTAATGTAAGCATTAATAGTGAACTTTGACTTTTGTAAAAACCATCTCCGTGGCTAGACAGTTGAGTTGTTACCTTAAGTTTTATTATTAGCGGTGCACCTTCGACAGGTAATGGCAAAAAGGTGAAAATTGTTTAGTATATTATTTCACCTTGTTTTTTAGCGTGTAACTTTGCAGTTATAGGCGGCATATATGGTGCGTCTGATACGCTAGTCATTTGTGTACGTGTTGACTCGCCTTCGACTACACACAGTTGAATCGTTCAGAATCATGCCCATCGTAGATACAATGTCCAGGAGTCATCTAACACATAACACATATTTATTTTCACAAACACATCCAAACCGACTCACGAGTCAGACGCACCGTGTATGCCGCCTATTAAGTAGGCTTTACTTCTAAAAATCAAAACTGACAAATGATTGAAAAAAAATAAAACCAAACAAAAATAAAATTTTCTTTCAAACAAATACACAACTATTTTATTTCTTACCATCGCCAGCCCTTTTCTGCAATCAAATCGCTTGCAAACCAACGGCATGTTTACGGATCGACTAATCATATTTATTTTTGGCGTTGTTGTGGGTTACTTTGTTGTGCCGCGATTGTAATACAGATGCACTGAGGACGAGAAAATTTAAGGAAAATAAATCTTATTATAATAAAAGGGAGATTCTTGGAGTACATAGCGCCAGCAGAACTTGCAACTATTCCTGGAATAAAACAATTTTCGCAAAGTTTGAAAGATTTGCTCCTGAGTTCATGCAGAGCTTGCGTAGGCTATTGCGCTTAATTAAAAATTAAAACAAATCAAACGTCAAAATCTTAAATTGGAAATTAATTTTACTGCAAAGAAAATTTTGACTGCTTTAAAATCTGTGAGAGCCTACAATCACAAGAGTTTTCTACAATCAAATCACCAGTTGGCTGCGTGGTGGCTTCTGCGATTTTGAACATTTACGTTTTCAGTATGGAGAGAATAATCTTCTTCAGTCTTGGCGTCTTAATCGGATATTATATTTTAAGAAAGATGTAAATTTTAAAGCTTTTTTTTTACAAACACTACATAAAAATTAAGATGTTAAGTATTTCAGCCAACACGGTGGTCGATTTTAAATTATAAGCCTTTACTACAAAAAATTCATTGTGAACAGTCCAATAAAAATGTGATCCTATGTGCATATGTACATATGTATGTAAGTATCTGTTTACTTAAAAACGAGGTCAGACAAAATGCAAAGTGATGCTGTTAGAGTCGCTTCAAGCGGGTGAGTAAAGAATGGCTGGTGTTGCGTGTAGAGCGTCTTCTCAACGCAGAAATACGACTAGGATGGATAGGGCGGGGTCGAGTAAGAATAAGTAGGAGCATGATACAAAATCAAGAGTAGGAGTATTTATAATTTAGTTTTGCTGGAATAACATACCCCAGTTTTCCTGAAATTTTCTATATCGGCGGCCAAATCGAAAACTCCGTATCTCGGAAAACCTTTCAAGAAGACCCTACTTATTTCAGAATTTGAATTTTTGGTTAGGCTGAGCGATAGTTTTCCGTGGAACTCGCTTAAAATAGTTTTCCTCTGTCATGTGCTTTTTCTTTCCATTTTGCTAAAGCCGGGCAATGGTAGATAAGGCGAAGGACGGTATCATATTCGTCATGGTCTATGCAGCTTCGGCAATGGTCGTTCCAAGGTGAGCCCACTTTGGCTACGTGTAATCCAATCAGACAATGTCTGTTAAGAATACCAGTTACTATGCGAATGTCTTACCTCCTTAATGCGATGCTCGTTCATGTCTTACTAGAGTATTCTGACAATATGACAAGTTACTTCCACTTGCCATCTTTCGTTGGCAATTTTTATGAACTTTTCATTCAGTAAAAAAGAGAAGAGGGACACCAAAGACAATGTCGTTCCATGATGAGCAAGCTCGTCAGCTTTTGCAAATTCCCTTAGTGCAACTGAAAAATCATTCAGCCTTATCATGAGTTTCATTTTCCCCGAACCGGTTCACTTTTCACTCTTGGTTTCCATGGTTTTACTATGGGCGGATGAAAAATTTTCGGGTGAACTTTTTTTCCGGCGAAACTTAAGATAAGGCAGATCATAATTTGGCTCACAGTGAGTCAAGAGCCAATCTAAATTATCAACTTTTTATTGAGAAATATTTTGTATGAAAAAAATGCGTATGCGATATTTTAACAACTTAAAACTTGCTTTTTAAATATTTTGTGCAAGCACTGTGTAACAACGGAAAATCTGGTAGCAATTGAAAACACAACAAGCTTTTACAGTGTGGCAGAGTTGTTCTTCACTTTACTTTGTTGGACTTTTTTGGAAAAGGATTTCTGCAAATATGAGTAAATGTTTTTGACATGTAATATAGATATTTTAGAATTAAAATATTTAAGCACCAAGTTACGTACTCTTTTACTAAGACCAAATGTGGTGACAATGAATCTGTGTGGTTTAAAAGGCGCACCTACTGTAAAATGCAAAAAGTTGTGATAAATTCGAAATCCCGAAAAATCTCGGGATCCCGCGATTAGAATTTTTTAATCCCGAAATCCCGGGATTTTTAAAATGCTTCGGGATTTAATGCGCTAGTATGTGTTATGAAGAAAATTATTTAAGCTTAATTTCTATATAATAAATAATTAGTCTCTAAGCTATAATATTTTTACTAATATATCCCCTACTTTTTTCTCTTTACAGGTACTTACATACGTACATAACTCAGCAAGTTTTATAGTATAAAATGTATGCTTATGGCTTGTCCACGCCAAAGGAACATTGATACTCTTAAATATTAAAAAAAAAAAATGTACGCATTAGCGGTAAGTAAGAAAACCACTAAAGTAAAAATGCAGATGATGCCATTTCAGAACCATTTAAGGTTTGTGCGAAAACAAGTTCCCACTTTTAAATGTTAATAACTTTGAGAAGAACCGCTCAGGCGGTTACAGCGTCAATTAAGAAGAAAAATTCGAAACTTCTATCGTTTATTAGTGTATATTTTGATGGACGTGTGAGGGGTTCTGTACTCTTCTGACGTCCATATATAGGATATCTTCGAAGTAATTTGTAATTTTGTTCGCGATCTGAAAACAAAAATGTACAACTGAACATAGCATGGCAGAGTTCCTTTAAGTTGTTCCAAAGCCTCTTTCAAATGCACTTGCTGTGTACTCATCTGTAAATATGCAGTTAAATTTATTTTGTTTCGTGAAAATAAACTCATAATATAAGTTACTATATGCCACAAATATCAAAACAATAATTTCATGCATTTTTAAATAAATGCATTCGTTGTCTTGATATGCCTAAATTCAAACCCGCTTGATTGTTGCTGCCAGCACCAAGCAAGTGAATATGTTAAGTAAACTTACAAGCCACAAACAGGAAGCTTGTACAAACCAGGCTGCCACAAGTTAAACACAGAAATAAATAAAAGCTTATACGAACACTTGCCAGCACGTACACACACAGCGAAGCACATACCTACATTTGTTTTAGCCCTGCCCTAAGAACGCTGTAGCAGTCAGCTAGTAAAATCAGGATTTGTAAGTTGTACAAAGCATGCAAACTTCCGGTTGGCACTGAGCCATATCCCAGCTGCAAAAAGGCTCCGTCTATATGCAAGTTCACTGATAGTGAACGCACTCATTAGCCAGCGTGAATTTGAGCCAGACTTTTGAATCTGTAAAAGGGAAAAGCATTTGCCAGGCTTGCCTGAGATATTATTTTTGAGCAAAAATTTCGCCTTCGTTGGCGATATTTTCGCTAGGGGGTCAGTGTTTATTTAAACACATACTAACACACATATGTTCATAATTTATATGTACATGTAATACACATACATATGGTCGAAGCACTAAATTTGCATCCTGCTGTGTTAACCATTCTCCGTTGTGCAAGTGATAGCTGTTAACTTGTATATTTTGGAACTTTTTCACAATAGCCAACTTCCATTTCCATTCCTTTGTGTTATAATAAGAATATATTATCTAATGCCCCTTCCATCTTACTCATTTATTTATATAATTTGCTTCGCACAATTGCCGACACGTAGCGTACGCCTAGGCGTATGAGTGCTAATAAATAATTTATTGGTATCTTAAATACGCTTGAAACTCTTTATTTATTTATGCTCGCATATGGGCGCATATTTCAATTTATGACCATGTGTATTTATAACATTCTACAAACATCTACACTATCTTCACATTTGTATACATATTGTATGAGCTCTACATTAAAAACTAATCAAAGGGTCATATTAACACATGCTGCTCATTGGAAAAGTATTCAAAACTGTAATAAAATGAAAGCTGTGTTAAAATGAAAACTGGATTCAAATGAAAACTGGATTAAAATGAACTAACACAAATGTGAATACATGCTTTTTTTATTTCTTTATAAAGGGGATTTAAAAGAAAAATGGGGATTTTTTGGGGATAACTGCGGCCCGATATGGGGATGGGGTACAAAAATAGTCTGGCAACACTGTTTTCCAGCTAGCAATCACAGGTAGCAATGTTGACGATTCCTCGATAGCGCCACAAATGATTATAAAAATGAAATCACAAAGTAATATTAAATTTCCTATTAGATTTTTTTATTCAGAAAATTCCTTTCTTAGCCTTAAGCAATTTTTTATTAAACCTTTTCCAACCATTTTATTTTGCCTAATTAGCATTTTATTTCTTATGCAATCTTATTGAAATGGGTTGCAAAATCAAGCTTGTCCCCAGCCAAACTAATTATGGGAATATCCACATGTAGTTGTGTAATTACAATGATAGTGCAAAAATTATAAAATAATATTTGTGAACTAGGGTATCGAATTGCAGAAGTCGCCAAGGGCGGCAAAATTCGAATAGGCTACTGGCGGCAAATGGGTAAATACGGCACTGATCTTACTCACATTTTAACTCATTGTCTATAGATTTGTAATGACTACTTATTGGAATAGAAGAGCAACTACCACGTTAAAGTATCATTTAGTACGACCCTAAACCCCAAGGCGGTTAAACCATTTTCCATTCATAGCACACACCCTCTACCATCTTAAGATGCGCAACTTTTATTGAGTGAAAGTAGCTCAAAAGGCATCAAATGCTAAAAAGTTTATCCGCCAACAAACAAACTTGCAATATACGCTCGTTCATCAACAGCTCCAACTGAGCCATCTAAGCCATCGGTGGCATAGTACTTCAAGTATTAAGTGCGAAAAAACAACTCGCACAATAACAACAAGAAGAGAACACAGTGCTACCTGTTTGAGACTTTCAATTACTGGCGCACTTTTAGCAACTTTGTTTGCGCTTGTTTGTGGGTGAGAAAGATCGAGATCGAGAGAGATTATGCCAGGAAGGAGCAATGGCAGACGTTTGACAGCCACAGCAACTTGCTGTTGGATATCACAACAAGTTTGAGCAGTGAGTGGGTGGGTACACATATGTACATACATACCTACATATGTGCCACGTATGCATGTGTGTATGTATGGCTGTGCTATGCGAACTGTCGTGCGCATTAACCGCTCGTTGAACTGCAAGCTGCAGAAAGGAAATAAAGGTGTGCGAGCTATGATTTTATTGCAGCTGCTGCTGTTGTTGCTGTTGTTGCTATTGCTGTGGTGTATGTAATTTCACTGCTAATGTCCCCTTTTACTGTCGTTTGGGTGTTGTTCTTGGCATTTTGAGGTTTCTCATTGTGTCACAACTTGCAAGTTGCAGCTCAACTATTTGTAACTTTTGGCCATTAAAGCTCATATTCAAACTTGCATGCTAAGGAGCGAAGTATGCTAAGTAGCAGTGCACAATTTTTTTTTTATACGATTTTTCATTTTATTAGAGAGACGGAATAAATATGGAAACATTCCAAAATCTGGCGAAATTTGTACTTAAATTTGCATGCAGTTTTGCTGCAGTTTAATGCAAAGCGTAGAGACTCAGAAGATTTCAAGCACTACATACTACACTATCTAGTATTTGCGACTTCTGTCTTTTTTTTATTTTATATATTTATTTTTCTATTTCCTTTTTTACCATAGCGCCTTTATCGCTAAATTTGTAAAATTTCAAGTTTCAATGCAAACTCATTTTCTTTTGCTGCTTTTTTTTTAACTGTTTACTATTTGATAGCACACAGCTTCGTAAGTACGACACTTAATAGAAAGTACAGAGAATAAACGATAAAAGAACGTTGAATGGCTTTAAGTGCACATTGGCAAAATGATAACGTGATTTAGAAACATGCAAGCAAATAGACCAGCTCTCAAATGAACGAACGTATGCGATTGAGTGCAGCCAAAAAAAGGTTGAAGGAAACTAATCTTAGCAGACGCCTTATCCAGTCACGCACAGTATTGCTAACACATTGGCATTGGCCTGACACCAAAGTTTAGCGCAGCGTTGAAAGGGGAACTTGTGCACCGCTGACAAATCTTAAATTATACGCCTTCGATGCGAACGCGTGGGAATAGTATTTGTGGAAGTTCTTCTTACAGATGGGTATGTAGATGACAGTACTACATAGATCTCACTCCTTTGTGAAGTTACGGCAGTTTTTCACACTCACAAGGTAACTCTGGCAACTGTTTTTCAACTCACCACAGTCAAAAAAGCCTGTCGTAAGATAATTAACAATTTTGGCAACTATTTTCAAAGCTCTTTTTTGTCTTTTGGAAGACTTGCTAACTGGGGGCGTTATTCTGTTCGTCTTTTAGAAATAAAGTCATTAAAAACTAATTATTAAAATAATTTTTTCTTTCTTAAAAAAAAAAGTTAAAAAAATTCAATTAGAAGAAAAAAATAAACAAATAAAAATGGAAACAGTAGATACTTAAAAGTTATATTATTTATAATTTTAAAACAAAATATTTAAATTAGAAGAAAAAATTACAAAAACAAAAAAAAATAAAATTGAAAAATATAAGATCTCTAACACTTAATGCACTAAATAATGTATTTCATTTTGAAACAATTAAATCTGAAAATTAAAAGAAAATTAAAGTAACTAGAGATAAACAAATTATACTAAAAAAAATATATATATAAAAAATGAAATTAAAAAGTTTCCATCAAATAAACGAAATTAATTTCTTTACACAATAAAATCTAAAAACTGAAAGAAAATTTAACTAAAAATAATAATTTAGTAAAGACAAAATTAAAATGAGTTCTTAAAAATTAAATGAATTTGAAAAAAAAAATATTTTACTTTTAAAACAATTACATCTTAACATTAAAAAAAATCTATTTAGAAAGGAAAAACATTACATTAAAAAAATACATAAAATTAGTTTCAAATAATCCAATTTAATTTAAAAATAGATATTTTTCTTTTTAAAATGAGAAAATCTAAAAGTTTATATAAAAAAAAAAAACAAAAAACAAAACACTCGGCCATTGCGATGTTGGAGCGACGCGAGCTAAATGATATACAAGTGCTTTCTCTCAAAATAGCTTTTCACCACAAGTGGTGAATGAGAGAGCTTCTTTCCTCGAACTTTCTTGCCATCTGCATTTCATTTGTCTTACGAAAACATTTTACTATCTTAGCTAGAATTGCCCTGTTAGAGCAGAGGGCTTGTTCTCCGCTTGACCGTTCCATATATCTATGTTGGGGGCATCTTTGGTTTCGCTGGCCAGCTACGGATATATATTTACATATATACATGCCATTATAAAGTCCATACAGCTCGGCATTCCATTTTCTTTGGTACCCATCGCCAGCGCGAACTGAGCCATAAATTTTTCATTATTTTTCGTAATCGCGGGTGTTTCTAGGCAGTGCACTTATAAAAGAACGGGCACAATGAGAGATTTTTACGGCATGAGTTTTGTCCTAAATCTCCAGGTTGATGTGATTGGTGATGTTTATGCTGGTACCCAGATTGAAAAACTCCTTCTTGTCTTGGTTTTTGTACCCCGTTAGGCGAACCTTTTTTTTAATTTTATCTGAGGAAATAAAGTTGAGAAAGGCAATTTAATTTATAAAAACCCAGATTTTTAGAGGTGTCCAGCTCACGTAAATCTTAATATATTATTTTTTACGAAATTTACATTTTAAAATTCCAATTGAAAAGCGGCACCATTTTTTTTTTTTAGAGAGTGAGGCACTCTAATGTTTATACTAAAATATGCATTCGTATGTGTATACATACTATTGTACCGCGATAAGAATTCTTCGAACAAACTTATGCGTTAAGATTTCAAGAGAAGGTATAACTTTAATATTGCTTTGACCTCAATGCACTCACATCCATGCGCTCGCATACACAGATTGCAATTTCCAATTGAAGACTGTACTTTTGGTGTTTTTTTTTTTTGCTACAATTTCTTTTGTTGCACTTGTTTATTACGAGTATTTGAAGATTTTTTTTATTTTCTTTATTTGTATGGTTTTGATATCGTAAATACATTGGATTATAGAGATGCAGCTGCTAACATTTAACAATAGAAAGTATAAGTAAATAAAATGAGGAACATAATAGAACATCTCATTGGGGTGGAATTGTTTAAGAATAAGAGAATTCGTAAATTGAATGTTAACTAAAATTTAAAATCTATGTAAGCAAGTGGATTTCGTTAGACTTTAAATGATCTTGGTATTCTGTCGTAAGTAGTAAATATCACAATGGAGTTTCCTTTAAGCTTATTAAGCTTTCGAAGAAATGTCATCCATAGGCAGCATTGGAAGGATTATATCTCTTCTTGTATACAATGGTTAAATGTGCTGACAGTATCACAGTGAGAAGCTGAATGTTAATTCCAGCCCTAATTCCTCAGAAAAAACTCTGTTGTCTACCTTGGATCCATTTGTATAGAAATTTAATTCCCCGTTTCTCCGTGGTCTTGGTTTTTGTCATTATTTTCTTAAAGGGATGCTCGTCTTAAATAGCCTTTCTAAGGTAGCTTTTGGGGGCGGGTTAGTTCAAAGTGTAAAGTATACAAGCATGGCCGCACCGCCTATCCTGGTTAACACTTCTAGCGCTTTATCTGGGGTGGTACGTAAAATACCTGGAATGCATAAAAACGCTGTTCTTTGCAGACTAATCAGTCCCTTAAGTAACATGCCTTCTGAGCTGCTGGCCACCGTTCAAGTATTTTATATACAAAATGTAGCCGCTGCAACTTTTTGTGAAAATTATTCTTAATGTAAGACAATAGACCTCAACTTTTTAACTACACAGCTGGTTGCTTTGACAGCTTCCCTAGCCGCCATTTGGCCAAACGAGTTTTTGAAGTAAATCAAATCAAAGTAAGCAAGGCGTGCAAAGCAAGACTGCATTCGGTCAGCGCCTTCAGATAATTCATTGGAGAGTTTAAACTGATTACTTGCCCTCCAAGAACATCCCAAGTTAAGGAAGTTAAACAAGATTAGATTCTTATGCAAAAAAGCATTGGAATTAATGGTAAGTATTCGAAAACCCGCGTGGGAGTAACCGCCGAGCAATCGAACAATGCTACCAAGTTTTTTTGGGCTGAGGAAAAATGACGAGGTATGTGAACGGAGAGAGGTAATGAATGAAATTTTTCGACCCAAGTAAACACAACAATAATCAGCACTATGTATTACTTAGGAACAATCGCACAAACATATGTACGTGTATGTGTCTGTACGAACATAAGTACTTCCCTCGATACTCAGCAAAATTAGAAGCGAAAGTTGGCTCAAGTGCCAAAGTTTATCAAAACACGCGTGACAATAAACCTATATATGTACGTGCATGTACGTTCTTTAGTATACTTTTTTCATTTTATAAAGCGTATTGTTTATGTTTTCTCCTGAATTTGTTTTCTCGTTTGTTTCCTCATTCCTTTCTGAGCTCATATGTAGTCAGTGACCCACTTACATAAGTACTTCTGGAATAAGTTACATCTTCCTCTAAAACTGTTGCAAGATGTTGTAAGTGGCCTACTGTTGCAAGTGCACTACAGAGAGTTAAGTTGAGAAGTGACTGCAAAGAGAAGTTTTTTTTAATATACATATATGTATCAACACACACACATGTTATGCATTCGAGTTGGATGTTAAATTTTCTATTTTAGTGTTTCACTATTTTCATCTGATATACTCATATATACGTATAAGACTTTATGGTCATTTGAGGATGATTTGTTTACTGAACGCATAAAAGTTTACTTTTAAGTACTTTTGTTCAAAAAAAAACATTGTTCAAGATGCTACAAAAAGGCACTTGCGCTTGAATATCGGAAATACATATCTAAAGTTTGAAATTTTTACTAAATATTTTCAATATTTATGAATTTTCCAATGCAGAAATGTCTACAAGCCTTTAATTTGTGGCATGTAAAAACTTCGTCGCGATATCGATTAGTTGTAGCTAGTTTTATCTCTTACTATTTCTTTCTCTGCCGCTTTGCTATAGTGGGCGGGAAGACAAAAAGTTTTAACCAAAATTAGTAACCAATTTATTCTTATAGATATGTCAGCTTTCTGCTCTAGATTAAATTATAAGATTAGACATAGCTGTAAGATTTGTTTGAGTTACTATTAATTTTTGATAAGTGGGAAAAAGTTAACTGAAAATTCTAAACGCGACACGCACAAAGCAGCCACAAATCAAAATGTCACTCATACGCCATGTACGACCATAATTCCTTATTTAACACTTCAAATTTACAGGATACAAAACCTTTCGAATCAGATACTTTTGGAAGTTTTCAGAATAGCAAAGAAACTGTTGTAAAAAATGTTGTGTCACTAGGAAAAAGTGCGGGATTCGACACTTTGTTAAAGCCATTGCCATAGTGCCATAAATTCCAATAAAGATCAAAAACCTGGCGCTTAGAACTTATTTTTACTAAATTTTAACGATATTTAAATAAATCTATTTCTACTTACATACGTAGATTGTGACGTTGCGCCGATCTTCGCAACTACATTGCAACCATTTTAGGCTCTTAATACATGGAGAAGATTTAAAGTAACACAACCGACCCATACAGAGTACACAAATCGCTGCGCAAATAGATTTTAGCTCAGTTAAAATTGTATGGTATTTAATATTTAATATAAATATATGAAACAAATAAAATGTTTTATATATGCAATTTTTCTTATGATACAAAAAAACGCATGTGTGCACTTTATATGGTCACGCCGCATAATTTCATGCTTAAACTGGCGGAAACAGATCAAGGAATTAAAAAAAAAAAACAAATATCATACAAAATATGTGTGCAGCAAAAATCGATTTAGCAACCTAGAAGGGTTCACCAGATTCTTAAAAAACTCACTATTTCCAGCTGAAATTTAAAAGCAAGATATCATTATATCAAAGAAATAATCCTAGTTACTTGCGTATATATTTTTTTTATTTTAAAAACCTTGCTTAGTTGTTTAGTTCTGCAAATTACTTATAATATTCCCAATTCTCTTTTTTCAACGAAACCATTAGAAAGAAAGTATAAAAAATTTCCTTTCAACGGCATGAAGACCCTGGAGATTTCAAAGGAGGTCATGAAATTTTGAAATTACTTCAAAAACACAAACGCACAAAAAAATACCTGTTATTACAATTTAAAATTCATTGTTATGGCTTTTTTTCAATTATCTCGGGAATTGTAACCTCGATTGCACTTTTTTAACATTTTCTTTCTCATCAAATTTCATATTATAAATTTTAATATTATTTTAACAATCCGATACCATATTTCGACACTTAAGTGGAAGATCGACCTATCTTGGCAGCCAGTCTGAAAACGTCCTATCTCAGAAAACTTTTCAAGAACGCCCTACTTCAGAATTATATTGAAAAAGACCCCGTCTCAGAATTTCGTTGAGGAAAGCCCTATCCCAGAATTCGGTTCAAAAATGCCCTGCCTCGACTGAAAATAGTATATTGAAAATCAATCGCCATTCGTTCACTGCTGCCTTGCGTTGTCTTGCATTAACTCAGCTGTAGCTTTGTTTTTTTTTGCTTTGTTGTTAGTTAAGGTTGGAGGTTTTTTTCTCTATTCTGAGCATGATGATGTTGTAGTTTTTATTTACTTTGTTGTCGTTTGGCTCAGTAAGTTAAAGGTGTTGAGCATTCCTCGACTACACAACCTCGAAGCGAGGAGGTTAACAATGGCAAAGCGAAGTCTTCCTCTCCACCAAACAAAGAGGTGGCGGCTTGAGTCTTACCAATCACTCTTTTGTTGATAGTAATAACGACAGCCTTGGTATACAACGTAGAATCTTTAGTGTCAAAAAGTCTCACTTAGGATTTGGTAAAAAACTAAAAGGTAAAGCCCTCTCTCAACGAAAAAAAAATTACACAATTTAGGCCCCTTATTGGTAAAATCTTAATATTATAGCGCAAAAAAGTCTGGGCGTTAACAAAATCGATCAAGATAGCTCGTTGGCGTCGGAGAATGCCACAGAACATTGAAAGGTGAGCTCTATGATCTTTGCAATAGCATAGAGCTGTATACATATGTGTTAGAAGGCAAAGAGCAATACCTCTCTACAATATTTAGAAACACTAGCTGGATAAGGACTTGGCTTCACTTGACATTTCTAATGAGCGCCATATTCTTCTAAAAGAAAACGTGACTTAAAAATGAATAGAGGATATAACACCGGTTAACTTATTAAAGATTTTAATTTTTGTGCACACGTTTATAAAAAATTATATGGATAGTTATTTGCGCTTCCAACAGTAAAATCTTGTTCACCATTAAAAAAATATATCTTTTTCAAATGTGAGCTAAATACAACTTTAAAACTGGTAGCGGCACTCAAAGAATTATGTGGAAAACACCAGACAATAAAATTGACGTTGAAGCGCTGATGACAGTTTTGCATTTATGCTAATGTATATATTTCCATACATGCAAAGTAATTTAGATAAGCCAAGTAGACGAGCAAACACTCAAGCAGACAGACTGACAGGCAGACAGAAAGACAAGTGGAATAAGAGAAAATTAGAAGAAAAAGTATTATTTTTTATAGATTTAGGGAAAATTTTAAAAATTTTGTGTATTATCCCCACTTGTACATATGTAAATACATACATATATAGACGAGCAGCTACTACACAGCAACACAAGTACATATGTATATCTTGCACACTTCTGCGGCTTAAACTGCAAGTAGCTATTTACTAAATATATTTGCTAAATGTTTGCGCGTGAATATAATTCCAATTCACTTGTTGTAACATTAATTATAGTTCCAAATATGTATGTACAAGTAGATAGAAAGTGAAACAAATATTTGCTTTCTCCTAAGCAAACATCATTGGCACGTTTATTTGCGTTTGATTGTGTTTGTCTGCTCGTTACTCTTTTCACATCTACATATATTCTTGCTTCCTCTGGTATCGACTCATTTGTTAAATGCATTTTTAATTAGTTCGCATACCTTTGTGTCATCAATGAATGTTTATAATGTTTACTTCTATGCTCATTTATTTGCATTTACTTGTGCAAATAACTTTTGTTATTGGCATAATTTAATTTTATCTTAATTTGCCTAAGAAGCATAATTAGTTAAGCTGCGGTAATCTCCTTTGAAATGGTACACAAATCGGAGTTTGAGGTTGATGTTCTTGCAATTGAAAGGAGAAGTCATCGTTTTCAAATTCAATAGCACTTAAAATTTAATCGATTGCTTGAATATTTATTATAAGTGGGCTACATAAATGTGGTTTAAGATTGGATTTAAAATTTCTTGAATGTACAAACTGTTCAATAAATTCAATAGGTGACATAACCAGGGCGCACTTCTGTAAGAACAACAATGCTGACCTAGTGACCGATGTCGAGAACGTACTTAAATTATGGAGGGAACACTACTGAATGGTAGCAGCACGGAAAGTTGTGGACAAGACGAGCCCGAATCTCTACTCGATGATTTGCGCAGCCTGCCAGATCAGCTATTTAAGCACGATGGCGAGGAGTTGATAAGGTTTGTGCATCAACTCTTATGCAGAATATGGTCAGATGAACGCTTGCGCGACGACTGCAATTAAAGTGTGCTCTGCTCAATCCAAAAAAAAAAGCTTTCTAAGCATAAGTTACAATCGTATTGTATGAAAGACCGTCAACGAAATGATTGCGGCTTAGGCCTGAAAAATCCACCATAGACTAGGTATTCACAATACGCCAAATCTTGGAAAAGGGCTGCGAGAAAAGGATCGACGCTCACCACCTATTTGTCGACTTTAAAGGTGTTTTCTACCGCCGCACTAAAGGGGTTGCCTATACTCGGCGATGCCTGAGTTTGGTATCCCCGCGGAAATGATACGGCTGTATAAAATGACGTTGAGCAATACCACCAGCTTCGTCAGAATTGGAAAAGACCTCCAGAGCCGTTCAAACGATATCAAACGAGGTTTCAGAAAAGGTGACTCCCTCAGGAACAATATACTACAAGAGGGTGCAATTGCTGGCGTATGCATCATTGGTAACAAGAACAGCAACGTCTGTTCTGTATTTTTTTCAAGTTGGAGAGGAAGACAAAGCGATTAGATCTGGTGGTCAATCAGTACAAGACGAAGTATCTCCTGCCACAGCACAAACAGTCAGCGCATTTGAGCCTTGGTACCCACATCATTGTTGGCAGTTATAATTTCGAGAATGTAGAGAATTTCGTTTACTGAAGAACCTGTATTAACACCGATAATAATGTCAGTATGGAAGTCCAACGCAGAATCACTCTTGCCAACAAATGCTACTTTGAACTAAGTAGACAATTAAGGACAATTAAAAGTCCTCTCTCACTCGCTATAAGTCACTCATCATGCCCGTGCTGGTATATGGCGCAGAAGCATGGGCAATGACAACAATCTATGAGGCAGCTCTTGGAGTATTCGAGGGAAAGATTTTGCGGAAGATTTGTGGATCATTTCGCGTTGGCGACGGCGAAGACATAGTGCAGCGAATTAAACTAGGGCGGCTTCGCTGACTTGGCCATATTATTCAAATGTTCACCGACTCTCCAGCTCCGAAAGTATTCAACTCGGTACCCGCTGGTGGTGGCGGACAAAAATATAGGCCTTCACTGCGAAGGAAAGAGCAAGTGGTATTTCCAATTGGCGTCTGTTGGCACAGCAGAGGAGCGACTGGCGTGCTTTGTTTAACTCGGCGAAATTCAGTTAGGCATTTACAGAACCAAATAAGAAGAAGAAGATGAAAAAGAAAAAGAAGAAGACTGTGGGACACAACTAATTTACTATACGCCCTGCTTATGACAAACACTTTAACCTTAAATGCACTTTCTTTGCACGGAAATCACTTTTCTTTAATAAAAATATTAAATAGAAAAAATCTAAAAAATTTTATTATATAAAAAATTACAAATTTTAAGTAATAAACTGAGGATATTGTTTCAATATTGGTAGTTTAATGCAATTCGTTGTTTTTTAACCAAATGTTGTAGTGATTATAAACAAAAATTGTAAAAAAGAAAATTTTAAATAAAAAAATTATAAAAATTGCTGCAACTTCTTCCTTGGTAAACTTATTTTCTTCCAGAAGCATCGATCCATCCCAACGTGCCAAAAGTTGATTTTCAATCGCTTCCTTTGCATCAAACAAGGTTTCACACGCGAAAAGGTTTTGACAATTTAGACTTTTTGTAAAATGAAACTAAAGAGTTTTTACATTTTAGAGACTAAATAATTTAAAAAAAAATCAAATCAGCAGCTCTACTGCTTCTATCAGTTCTTGTACTAACTATGCCTTTTTTTAATACGAAACTGCGAGAATTTAAACTGAACGTATTTTTTTTCCATTTTTGGTTGATTATTTCTCGGATTTTCGCATATCACGCTAGATGTAGCGAGTCATTCAACGAAAGTTCAGTAAAATAACAAAAACTGTATGTCCTTTGGAAGTAACTCCAACATGCGTTAATACTTAAAGCTTAAAATTAAAGTACTAAAAGCTTAAGAAATTGTACCGTTTACACAAAAGCTCTTTGGCCTCAAACTTTCGATACACACAACGAAAGGAGCTTACATAGCTGTTATTTTGGAATAAATAGTTCTCTTCGAAAACAACGATTTTCTCTTAAAAAAGCTGCTGATTGCTGTTAAAAGGACACTCACTCAGCGCGCGACTCTCGCTTACGCTTCGCTGGCTACTAACTACTACAAATACGTTGAAAATTGTAAACAAAACCATACACGTATAACACTTAAAAAACGCGCCAACATAAGCAACAAACCAAGCAGCGAGCACATGTTGCGCTATATGGCATATGACAATTAAGTTGCTCCGCTCGTACGCACACATACGGCACATGCGTAAAGCACAGCGAATCAGCTGTTATGGCGCCATATATGACAGGTTGCTTAAACGGTGACGGTGACGGTGACGGTGAGCTGGTGGATGCTTTAACAACAGACGCTTGTGGGTGGCGCAGCGTATAACAGTTGACAAACAGTCGGCAGCGCGGTGGCAACAAAGGGCTAGACATTGCTGGCCACTAGACGGTTTTGTTGTGCGCTTTCAAACAAGCTTAGCGTCAGTCATTTTCCAAATGCCAAAGTGTTTGTTAGCAAACGCGAATTGTAACGGCAATATAAAAAACAAAGCAACCATGAAAGCCGCCGCCACTAACTGCATAGAAGAGAAAATTTAAAGAAGCGGCTTTGAAGTGCATAAATATATAAACTCTGAACTTTGTTTGAGCTGATTGTGGGTAACAAATGGAAAAATAAAATAAACAAATAATGAAAAAATATAAGTGCAACATAATCGTTTTTACTAGAAAGTGTTCTTTTTGTTATATACTTGAGTGCGCTTAACGGTGTTTTTGACGCGAATGCGGAAAGCTTGAAGTTTGACGCTGAAGATTCAACGGCACTTTTCCGTTAGTGACAGATATTTGAGTTTGAAAAATATCAAAGTGTTGCTGCCGCTTGTCTATATTTGTCATTGCCTCATTCCAGTTTGATGTTGCTTATTATAAAGAATTCATGCAGCGAGTAATTCACTTGTATATATGTGTGTTAGTACTAACTTATAGTAGTGGAGACGAAAAGTGTAAAACAAATATTTAATTTCGACTTCACATCTATCGTTGATTTCTTATGATTTGGCTCAAATTAAATTTCCTTGCCTTTTATTGGTTTATTTTTGTTTTTGTGTCGTGAAACAAGTGTGCGTAAAAGTGAAAACAAAGTGAAAAGCAAAGGTGTAATATAGCAGCAAACAAGAATGACAAAAAGCCCTAGCTAAAAAAAAATTGTGCGCCATCATAATTAAATTCGTTAGCAACATTGTAAAGCTCTTAAAACGCACAACGCTTTGCTCTATGTATTTGATTGTTGTATGGTCATGAAATTTTAGAAGTTCGACGCAACTCTTAGCCTTAGCCAATGGCAACGGCGGTAAGCATAAAGTATTTTACGAGGTGCGGCTAAGTGCAAGTCGCTAAAATGGCGCAGCCAGCGTGCGACAGCAACAACGTGATGCTGCCATTGCCACCAAAATTGAATTTCACTTTATTGCATTATAATAACCACGATTCAAAGATTTCGTAAAGAGAACAAGCGAAATTGCAAAAGGGGCGCCAACCACAAAATGCATAGCAAATTTATTATAAGATTTCGCTGGAAATTCCCAATTTTAGATTTAATTTTTCTCTACTCCTTAAGTTTCATTTGCGTCAATTCGCTGCTTTTATTAGATTATGCGCCAAAATTACTTTTAAACTCTCGCCCGTTTTTTTTTTTTGGAAAGAGGAGTGCTTGAGTGAAATTTCGAAATTTATTCGTTAATTTACTTAACGTTTAGATAATAACAAAAATCGTGAAAAATTAATTTTAGAAATCCAAAAATTTTGCTATTTTTGCAGTAAAAGTTTTATTTAAATGGTAAAAATTGTAATATATATAAATAAAATGGCATTCACACTATTTCGATTTCAGGCCCATTTTAAATTTTACACCGAAATTACTTAATTCCACGTTGGAAAAATTTCACTGAAATTAAATTATATTCGCTGAAATTAAATAAATACCGTTTGAACTCATTCCTATTTTGGGTAGCAGTTTTGAGATTTCTCATAGTATATGGTCTGAAAATTTATAACGGTCAACCAGCTTATTAAAATGAACTATCTTTAAACTGAACTCTACAGATTACTGCTGAATATTTTGCGAAAATTTTATAATTTCACACTCAGATTTGAAAATTATACATACTTATACTAACTAGAACTAATAGAGCGGTGTCAACCTTTAAGTATGCAAATTTGTTTTTGTAGAACTAGCCTGGTACTGTTTATGCATCAATAATTTTTTTTAAGCGAAAAAATCTTGAAAAGCATTTTTTTCATGTTTTGGATGAAAAGCAAAATTTGCTGAGGATCGGCGTATAAAGTAGAAAGTAACAAGGTCTATAATTCCATTTGCTGAAATCCAACAAGGGCGTCTCATAAACTTCAATTTTCCAAGAACATTTTTACCGCAATTTGTCCTAAACTTGATAAATAAAGACTATTAAGGTGATAAGTAGGTGTTAAATGAAAAGAATTAATGTTTAAATAATTAATTTCTATTGTATGGAATAGAAAAACCCAAGTTTTTGTTGTATGTTAACAATTTTGAATCCATCGGTGTGGTCAGGCGTTTTCAAAAATGAACTCGATGTTTTTGGTCCGGTTAAAATTAAAAAAAAATCTGGATTCTTAGAACCGGTTACCAGTTTCGTAAAATCGAAGTTGTGGCACAAATTCATCCCCTTAAACAAATGTTCGCCATTAACTGAAACCACACTCCTAAGGGGATTTCAAAAATGAAACCGGTTTTTTCGTACCGGTTTTTTCGTACCCATTTCTCAGTTCGAAAAACCTAGGTTTTTGTATAGTTTAACAATTTTGAGACTATTCTAGTGGTCAAGCTTTCTTTGTTGGAGCGTTTTCTAAAATGAAATCGGTTTTTTACCGGTGACCACATTCGAAAAATCCGAATTTTTTAATACCGGTTACCAATTTCGAAAAACCCGAATTTTTAATACCGGGTACTACATCGATGGTCTTCTGAAATAACGACATAACTCAAAATTTCATATATTTTGGCCAATTAAAGATTTTGTGTTTCGTAATTAAGCATTAGTATGTCGTGGTACGTAATTATTACGGGTTATTTACAGTCATTCTATAGGGAAAATTTGTAAGCTTTCACATTATAACTTCTTCTACAGGTTAAGTAAGGGTTGGATTGAAAAAATACGAAATAGTTAACAACTCCTAAATAGTTAAACGAAGAAAACTTAATTTGTAATGCTGAACAACGGCACAAATCGAAAAATTTCGTTATTTCATATAAAATCATCACAAACCTATCGACGCTTTTTGACGTATGCCAATATTCACGATACGTGTGGGACATGTGTCACTGTTCAGAAGTAAGGGTTGGCTACTTCGGTTTTGTGACAAATGGCAAAACTGTGCCTCTGCCGGATTCGTAACAAGTAAGCATACATATGTCGATTTGCCACAGAAAAATATGGTTATTTCTAAACTCAAAGACATGCAATTTTGAGTTGTACCTTTATTTCAGAGGACAATCGATATGTACAAATTAAAATTTCATAGTCGGAAAAAAATAATTGTGTCATAATTCCAACCCCTATCTTAAATTCAATAAGTTAATAAATAGAAAATCTCTTTCCGTAAGTACGAACACCCAAATTCATAAAAAAATAAAGAAGACTGTAAGTGCATTATGAATCGAAAATTTTAATGAAAATTACACTTTATAAACCTTTTAAAACCTTCTCTGTTTTTTATGAATAAGGTCATAAATGTTGATGTTCATAGGTAACTCATACGCCATGGCACGCGAGTAATATAGACCTGGGATTCACTAACTTTTAACAATGCCACTTGTCGGGTTGTCAGCTAACAATTTTTGTTGTTTGCAGTAACGATTGTGCGATTAGTGAACTGTGCTGCCGCTAATGCATATGCCCAGGCGCTCGTTTGTGCACAAAGTTGACAAGCATTTTATATGGAAGAAAATGCGCAACACCCTCCACAAAAAAAAATTCTAAAAAAAAAAATATTTGTGAACATATTTTTTTAAGTTTGATTTATTTTTGGGAATTTTGTGCAAGCTTTGAAACTTATTTATGTGGTTTCTGTTGTTATATAGTAGATTGAACTATTAAAAATAAAATTATTAAAAGTAAATAAATATACTTATGTAGTCAACAACATAATTTTGAAATTTTCTGCCATATTTTACTCGCAGCTGTAAATAAAAAGTTTACAAAAAACATTCAACATAAAGAGAATCACGGTATGCACATTTTGTACATATGTATGGGTTTTTTTTTTAAGACTGATTTTATTATGCTAGTGTAATAATGATTAATAAAGAAATATTTATATATGGACATACATATAATATATTTATACTTTTAACAAACGATGTACACGTATTAAATTGAAAACTTTAATTATTCAATTCCTTTAAATCCAAGGCGTGAATGCACGACCTGAATGTTCCTGTAAGATTGAAAAAATAGACTTATCTCCTTTTAACTTCCAGTTTTCTATATTTGTTTTACGTCCTTTTGGAAAATTATAACCGGAACACATATAGACAAGTTTTAAAAAACTATTTTTTTGCAATTTAATTTATATTACTCGTTTTTAATAGTGTATTCTGCAATATTTAGACAAAATTCGACAAACTTTCGTAAACCCTAAAAGTTTTTAATAAGAATAATAAAAAAATTATGTATGCAGTTTTGTAGTCCATTAAATTTTAATAAAATAAATTGCAAGTTTGATGTTGCTGAAAAATCTTTTGCTTTTTGCTATTTTTTTTTGCTAGCGGAGCTGTGCACTTTTTTCATACGAAAAAATTGTAGAACGTACCTTTTACGCTGATTTGAGGGTAGTGCATAATAGCTAATGATAGTGCAAAACTTTTCACTACTATTTTTGATGTTTAGTGGTGAGTTGCAAGTATATCAGCCTCCCTCTAAAATAGTGGTAGTGAAGTAAAAAAAATGCTCCACTAAAAGTAACAATCGAATAGTGGAAAAAAATTCTTCAGCCTAGTGAAACATTTTTTTCTTCCCTAAAATTGGTAGTGAAAAAACATCAAACACTAATGGTAGTGGAACACAGAAACCTTTCATTAAATTTAAAAGCTGAATTAAGAGTTTATGGCATTTTTTTTTTTGCTTAAATATCTACATATTTTGCGTGAGCCAAGTTCGAATATTTTTATTAATGACTCCACCTGTTGAGAAGATTTTTTCAAACTTTGTAGGTATTTTTAATCACGAACCTGCCAGGAAAACGACTAACCAGATCGGTCAAGTCGATCGCAAGTGATGATGTTACATTTGTACATACATGCGGCATATGAAATTTCGACTCGAAAAATTTTATTAGCATTAATTTCTGAAAGTTTAGTGAAAATATTTTTAATTGCAGCTTATGGGTAGTGCTATTTTAATATTGCACTATATGAGTGTAACGCGAATTAACTCACTACCACTGAATTTAGTTATAGTGAAACAAAATAGCACTATCACTAAAGCTTTAAGTGGTAGTCCAGAAATTTTCCACTATCACTAAGCTGGTGCTAAATAGCGAAAAATATAATTTCTTTCAATATATTCACTGCGAGTGAAAAGCCTAGTACACTCAAAATGTAATGCACTACCCCCAACTCTGATTTAGACAAACAAGCAAGTAATCAAGTGTATACACTTGCGGTTGCGTTTTTAAATAAAAGCTTTGTAATTATGCACTCAAATTAAATAGCAAAAGTATACACTGATCCCAAATCTGCTTGATTACATACATATGTGCCTGCCAGTATTAATTACTCGCATGCTATGGCGTCTGAGTCACATATCCATCAACATCAACACTTATATAGTTCTGTTGAAATAGAAAATAGTCGCTACTGCAATTCTCTTTATTAATATATAATTTTAAGCTTCAAATGAAAAAAAGTGTCGCTTGTTAAAATATTTAATTTTATGACGACTGAAGTCCGACATGGAAAATGAGTTACTATCATTAAGTTACCTAAAGATGGACATATAGTGTTAAAAAATATATTTTCATTGATATACCAAAATCAAGTCATAGAGTAGTGAGAATGAAAATGTTAAATTTTAGCTTGCAATATAATGTAAAAGAATTCCTCTCACCACATATTGGAAATCTCGCTATCATTTCTTAACGCACTGTATTATTCCACATAATATAATGACTCACAGCAGTGACCATGTGTTGATTATTTTTAATTCAGAATGTTTTTCCAGTTAATTTTTTTGTTTGGTAATTTTCAATAAAAAAAATTGTTCCAAGTCTTAACCAAACCATATAAATCACAGTTGCAAACTTTATAAAAAAATTAACAAAATTCAATAAATTTTCATTTTTGGGTATGCAGTTTTATAGCCCATACATTTTAGTCTAATGATAAGCAAGTTCCAATCGGCAAAAAAGTCCTGTTGATTTTTGAGATTTTTTTTTTTTATGACGGATTTTTGTACCTTTTGCCATATAAGCATAAATTTCTTATGAAATAAAATGCGCATTCTCACATTGCACATCGATGATGCGGGTTCGATCCCTGCTGAAGTCTAGAAAAATAAGCCAGAAAAGGAGATGTGGTGATCTCCGAAATAGCAGCTATAACTTCTACCGCTTAGACATTGTTTTTTTTTTTTCATTTCTTCCTAACAAACAAATCGTAGGACAAAGCTCAATAACACTACTGAAAGAAACATTAATATGCCACAACAAAATTGACAAAGAAAATTCTAGAGATGTTCGCAACAAAGTTTCAAAAAATCTACACCAGTTTTTGTAAATTGCATTTGTTATATAAAAGAACCGCAAAAGCAGTCTAAAAAAAAAAAATTTAAATCAACACGATTTTGCATCCAGTTGAAACTTTTACTTCATTAGTCAAAAATTGTAAATTTATTGAATTTTCCTAAATTTTGTATAGAGTTTGAAATTGCGATTTGCATGTGTATATGGTTTTGGTTAAACCCTGGACGGTCTTTTTATAGAAAAATAACAAAAAAAAAAGCTCTAAAAACGTTACGAATATTTAAAAAAAAATTAACACGTGGTCGCTTGTTTGAGTCACTGTATGTAAGTATTCCCATTGTAAAAATCTTTCATTCACTAATCGTAAAATAAAAATAAACTTGTACTTTTCAACTTCATTTAAATATTAGAAAAATCTCAGTGAACACATAAATTTTGTAGATGTATCGGGATCTCACACCAATATAATAATTTTGAGTAGCCCTGCTATAAAATTTTACAATCAGATTGCATGTAAATATAAAAAATTAATAAATATTAAACAAAAAAGTGGAACTGAAGTTCAAAGGGGTCTGCTAATCTAACTACTGGGATCGTTTATATGTATGTAAGACCATCGGAGGTCCAATGGCCATTGTCGAATATGTGGGCAAACCTGCGAAATGGCTCGAAATACCGTTTCGAAGATGCTACAAAAAATATGAGTAATGAGCCTATTCGGATGAATCTGCCGCGATGGTACTGGGATGTCCGCGTGGAATAATTAAAAGAGAAACTAACCCGCATTTCCTAGAACGGACTGGTAACTAGCGAGTGGGTAAATAGTACCGATTGGCAAGATATTAAGGAAACTCGGCCTTGACTATAACAGTATGAAAACCTTGTGCTCGGGAAACTAATATATACTTAGGCTATCTGATTTATTGCATTTAATATTTGAAAATCTCGAAAATTTAATATTCATTTCACATTGAACCACTTACATATATGTATGTGCGTCCATTAGCCTTATAAAGTTAATTAAATGCAAAATTAAGTACTTAAAGGTTTCAAATGACAAAACATACAACTCGTCGCCTTACTTACACTCAATTTCACTCAATTACTTAATTAGAGTGCCGTTTGTGCATTAAAATTAAATGGAGTAACCATTCATTACAATGAAATTTAAGCTTAAATACTATTTCCACTGAATATAAGTAACTTATTTATGTCACAAACATTTTTGCTATTATTTTATTTAAAACCATTTTTCATAATTTCCTCGACAGCGCTTAATTTTATTATATTTTTATTAAGCTGGTTAAATTGTAGACAAGCATGCGCACACACTCTTACAAATACACAGCCATATTCGATTTAACGACATCCTGCTGAGTTAATAAAGTTGCAAACAAACTGTAAAATAGTAAATAAATGTCAGCCCAATATACTAGTGGTCCTTTATCAAAATTGGTTAAAACAATACATAAAATGCCTTAAGCAAACAACTAAAATTCAGTCATCAATAAACCCAAAATCAAAATAATAATTGTGGGATGAAGCTGAAAATATCGTAAACATGAATGTGCAAAAGCTACCCCTTTTTGCCAAGCAAACCCAAATAAATGTAAATGCACTATATTTTATATGTACGTGTGTACGTTGGCCAACCCAAAAAAGCTCCATAAAAAATTAATCACCATTTTAATCCACTTACTCTCATAAACTTCTTAATCCTTCTAATTCTTCTTAATTTGTATGGAATTCTTGCAATATTTGGTCGAAATGGGCGTGAATGAGCCACACAGTGGGACCTAGCAAATGAAATATAGCATTTTCTTGTCCAAATATAAAAAGAAAAATCAGTGAAAGCCACTAAATATTTTAACCCTGGAAAGATAACCCTACTGAAAGTTGCTGAAAAGAAAACCGTACGTCTGTGAGACGTATCATGGTTTGCTTGCCTTAATTTTATGGTAACAAAAATCTTATGAACATTTTTTTTTAAAGATATGAAATCTATAAATTTTTATTTATTATTTAAATGCATTTTATTTAAAAATATTCTTCATTAAAAATGGAAGTACTGCCGATTTCAATACTGCTTTCGCGAAAAATTGAAACGCAAGCTTCGCAAATAATTACAAGCAAACAAAAATATTTTTCCCTCAGTCTTCCTATAAAAAAGTTAAGATCGGAATCTTTTCTTTAGATTTTCGAAAAAAAAAATTGGTTCAATTTGCGACTTTTAACCTAACCTCATATAATAGTAATAGGATTTATAATACTTTTAAGGCGTTTTTGAGGTTAGGTTTGCGTGGGAGCATCGTTCCCTTTTTTATGGCATTTTTAAAGAATTTTTGGGTAAGTCAATGTTTTTGAAGTTCATATACGATATTATTGAAAATATGTAGCTATATATTCATCAGCGCACTTTTAATGGCACTTTTAAGACGTTTTTGAAGTTACGTTTATACAGTCAAATTTTTCTTTTTTTCTTGATTTATGTCCATAAATGTTGCATACGGAAAATTGAGGTTTTACGCTAACTCTTCTAATTTGTTTCCAAAAACTGTACGAAACTGCACCACTGTCCACCATAGCGCTTTATACTAGCTTTCCAATTGGAAAATATTTGTATACGACAACAAATAACTTTCTAGAACAAGCTTTCTAGTCTCAGAAAAGTTCGACCCAAGTGTTGAAAAGAGAATATGTCAACCTAGTATCTATGACATTGTCTGTGAGGTATCATGCTCCTTGTCATTTCTGCCGAAATTTTCACTTCTTTGAGGAAGTGATGAATTACTCTTTGTATGTGGAATCGATGACTTTCCATAGGATGCACTCGTACTTATAGGTGTCTTTTATAACTTTATCGATTTCCAACTGGGTTTTTCTTTTTTTACTTCTGTCCATGTCCAAGTTATTTTCAATTACACGCTTGCCATTTCACACAGTACTTTTGTTTTAATCGTTATTGGTTGCAGCATTGCTTAAAATGGCTCAGTGGGAAAATGTAATGTATAGTAATCGAAAAAATAATCAGTAAAACAACCCTTTTCACATTCGAAAATGCATTTTTTTCCCCAGGGCGATGTCCTAAGAAAAGTGGAGCATTCAATTTTGCCTTATCTAGTATCGAGAAATGAGTGTGTTTTAATATGAAATTTTTGGAACTTTTTGAATACATTAGAATGCTGATTACATAGTTAGCAGTAATATTGTCGAGAACGCAAAAGAAATACATTATATTATTTATCACGCATGTAATGCATTACTACTTTTCCGACTGGGGGGTTACTCACTGAATGTATTATCCCATCACTGAATGTATTAGGGCATCGCTCTGGGAAAAAAATGTGTTTTCGAATGTGAAAAGGGTTATTTTACTGATTATTTTTTTGATTACTATACATTACATTTTCCCACTGGGATGTAGCTGAAATCAGAAAATTTTATTGCTAACGCTTCTAATTCATAGAAATACATATTCGATAATTGGCTTTTGATTTTTCACAAATATTTTTGTGCATGTATTAGTTAGTGTTTGCATGATTAATAATGCATTGACAGTTTCAATTAAAAACAAACTTTACCACAGAATGAATTTTTAATTAAGAGCTAACTACGTAATGGAATTTATTGTTGGTTTAATACTCAAAAATATTCGTAATTTTATTGATCTGCATAATAACTCTGTATTATTATTTCTCTTGCAATTTGTTCTCATAAAGACTTAAAATTATTATTTTTT
>NW_023458561.1:44331574-44336469 GCF_013731165.1 Rhagoletis pomonella | reverse complement strand
TCTTTCCACAACAAATTTTAAAGCTAAAAGCTACAATTAATGCCGTTATAACATTTTCAATATCTCAATTCTATCGACTAGGTGTATGGTGTCAAGTTAGCACTACATACCATTTTTTCTTAAAAAACGAAAGCTACAAATTTTTTCTTTCCCCAACAAATTTTAAAGCTAAAAGCTACAATTAATGCCGTTGTAACATTTTCAATATCTCAATTCTGTCGTGAATGGTGCATGGTGTCAAGTTAGCACTACATACTAAATTTTGTTCGAAAAAGGGTCAACTCAATTTTTTCCAGAAAAACGAAAGCTACAAATTTTTTCTTTCCACAACAAATTTTAAAGTTAAAAGCTACAATTAATGGCATAGTAACATATTGGATATCTCAATTCTATCGACTAGGTGTATGGTGTCAAGTTAGCACTACATACCATTTTTTCTTAAAAAACGAGAGCTACAAATTTTTTCTTTCCACAACAAATTTACAACAAAAACACTACAATTAATGCCGTAGTTAACTTTTCCAATTTCGAAAAGTGTAGTGCTAACTTGACACACGTACTTGATTTAAGGTGCCCTCATTAAATTTTATTGCATATTGCTTCAACGGTGTCACCATTTATTAACGCTTCAAAGTGGAACTTTTCTAAGCGAGTATCACAAGCATACGAATGAAAATGTTAAATTTTAGCTTGCAATACGATGTAAATATGTGCATGAATTCCTCCCACCACGCTTAGGAAATTTTCAGCCACAAGGTCGCCATCATTTTTCAACGCACTTTATTATTCCACATATATGGTGGCTCACCAGTGATCATGTGTTCATTTTTTTTTTTAATTCAGAATGTTTTTCCAGTTAAATTTTTTTTCGAAGATGCTACAAAAAATATGAGTAATGTACAAAATCCAATTATGAAGCTGTGTCATACAACTTAGAATCCGAAATCAGCTCCCTTTTCGGAGCGTAGTCTACGTACTTCGATGAGCTTAAGCCCCTATTATGGGTTCACAATTCAACTTAGTTGTGTCTGAGACAACTCAAGTTGCATACAACTCAACTATATATTGCTATTACCGTTCACAACTGTGTTCAGTTGGCTGTAGCCATTAAAAATGTCGGAAATTCGATACACTGATGAAATGGTGAAGGCAGGACCCTGATCGGATGAATCTGCCGCGATGATACTGGGATGTCCGCGTGGAATGATGAAAAGAGAAACTAATCTGCATTTCCTTGGACTGACTCGTAACTAGCGAGTGGCCAAATGTACCGACTGGCTGGCTGGATATTAACGAAACTCGGCCTTGAATATAACAGTGTGAAAACCTTGTGCTCGGGAAACTAATCTGATTTATTGCATTTAATATTTTAAAATCTCGAAAATTTAATATTCATTTCATATTGAGCCACTTACATATATGTATGTCCATGAGCTTTATAAAGTTAATTAAATGCAAAATTAAGTACTTAATGGTTTCAAATGACAAAACATACAACTCGTCGCCTTACTTACACTCAATTTCACTCAATTACTTAATTAGAGTGCCGTTTGTGCATTAAAATTAAATGGAGTAACCATTCATTACAATGAAATTTAAGCTTAAATACTATTTCCACTGAATATAAGTAACTTATTTATGTCAGAAACATTTTTGCTATTATTTTATTTAAAATCATTTTTCATAATTTCCTCGACAGCGCTTAATTTTATTATATTTTTATTAAGCTGGTTAAATTGTACACAAGCATGCGCACACACTCTTACAAATACACAGCCATATTCGATTTAACGGCATCCTGCTGAGTTAATAAAGTTGCAAACAAACTGTAAAATTTGTAAATAAACGTCACAGCCCAATATACTAGTGGTCCTTCATCAAAATTGGTTAATACAATACATAAAATACGTTAAGCAAACAACTACAATTCAGTCATCAATAAACCCAAAATCAAAATAATAATTGTGGGATGAAGCTGAAAATATCGTAAACATGAATCTACCCCTTTTTGCCAGGCAAACCCAAAGAAATGTAAATGCACTATATTTTATATATACGTGTGTGTACGTTGGCCAACCCAGAAAAGCTCCATAAAAAATTAATCACCATTTTAATCCACTTATTCTCATAAACTTCTTAATCCAACGTAAGAAACTTTGTTGCGATTTTTGATGTCCAAATATTTGTTTTGGAATTCTTGCAATATTTGGTCGAAATGGGCGTGAATGAGCCACACAGTAGGACCTAGCAAATGAAATATAGCACTTTCTTGTCCAAATATAGGAAAAATCTGTGAAAGCCACTAAATATTTTAACCTTAGAAAGATAACCCTACTGAAAGTTGCTGAAAAGAAAACCGTACGTCTGTGAGACGTATCATGGTTTGCTTGCCTTAATTTTATGGTAACAAAAATCTTACGGACATTTTTTTTCCAAGTATATAAAGTCTATAAATTTTTATTTATTATTTAAATGCATTTTATTTAAAAATGTTCTTCATTTAAAATGGAAGTACTGCCGATTTCAATACTCCTTTCGCGAAAAATTGAAACGCAAGCTTCTCAAATAATTACAAGAAAACAAAAACATTTTTCGCTCAGTCTTCCTATAAAAAAGTTAAGATCGGAATCTTTTCTTTCGATTTTCGAAAAAAAATTGGTTAAATTTGCGACTTCTAACATAACCTCATAAAATAGTAATGGGATTTATAATACTTTTAAGGCGTTTTTGAGGTTAGGTTTGCATGGGATGTAGGTGTTAAATTAAACCGCTCGCTCCCATTTTTTGGATCCATGTAAGCATCGTTCCCTTTTTTATGGCATTTTTTAAGGAATTTTTGGACAAGTCAATGTTTTTGAAGTTCATATACGATATTATTGAATGTAGTTATATATTCATCAGTGCTCTTTTAATGGCACTTTTAAGACGTTTTTGAAGTTACGTTTATACAGTCAAATTTTTCTTTTTTTTCTTGGTTTATGTCTATAAATGTTGCATACGGAAAATTGAAGTTTTACGCCGCCTCTTCTAATTTGTAGCCAAAAACTGTATGAAGCTGTACCACTGTGCACCATAGCGCTTTATACTAGCTTCCCAATTGGAAAATATTTGTATACGACAACAAATAACTTTCTAGAACAAGCTTTCTGGTCTCAGAAAAGTTCGACCAAAGTGTAGAAAAGAGAATATGTCAACCTAGTATGTATGACATTGTCTGTGAGGTATCATGCTCCTTGTCATTTCTGCCGAAATTTTCACTTCTTTGAGGAAGTGATGAATTACTCTTTGTATGTGGAATCGATGACTTTTCATAGGATGCACTCGTACTTATAGGTGTCTTTTATAACTTTATCGATTTCCAACTGGGTTTTTCTTTTTTTACTTCTGTCCATGTCCAAGTTATTTTCATTTACACGCTTGCCATTTCACACAGTACTTTTGTTTTAATCGCTATTGGTTGCAGCATTGCTTAAAATGGCCCAGTGGGAAAATGTAATGTGTAATGTAATGTATAGTAATCGAAAAAATAATCAGTAAAACAACCCTTTTCACATTCGAAAATGCATTTTTTTCCCAGGGCGAAGTCCTAAGAAAAGTGGAGCATTCAATTTTGCCTTATCTAGTATCGAGAAATGAATGTGTTATAATATGAAATTTTTGGAACTTTTTGAATACATTAGAATGCTGATTACATAGTTAGCAGTAATATTATCTAGAACGCAAAAGAAATACATTATATTATTTATCACGCATGTAATGCATTACTACTTTTCCGACTGGGGGGTTACTCACTGAATGTATTATCCCATCACTGAATGTATTAGGACATCGCTCTGGGGGAAAAAAATGCATTTTCGAATGTGAAAAGGGTTGTTTTACTGATTATTTTTTTGATTACTATACATTAAATTTTCCCACTGGTTATACATTACATTTTCCCACTGGGATGTAGCTGAAATCAGAAAATTTTATTGCTAACGCTTCTAATTCATAGAAATACATATTCGATAATTGGCTTTTGATTTTTCACAAATATTTTTGTGCATGTATTAGTTAGTGTTTGCATGATTAATAATGCATTGACAGTTTCAATTAAAAACAAACTTTACCACAGATTGAATTTTTAATTAAGAGCTAACTACGTAATGGAATTTATTGTTGGTTTAATACTCAAAAATATTCGTAATTTTATTGATCTGCATAATAACTCTGTATTATTATTTCTCTTGCAATTTGTTCTCATAAAGACTTAAAATTATTTTTTTTTGAGTATAGCAAAATTTTAGTGTAGTAAGAATAAAAGTTAAACACATCGCGTGAGACAGTTTAAATCTTTTGGATTCCTCTGTATGGTACTTGTATTTGTGGAACACATTTACATAGAGGAGAGACCTAAACTTTTATCGTGCCTGCGAACAGATGTTGCCCACAATAAACTCGTTCTCGAGCTGGAGGTGTAAAGCGGTAAAAATGAAATAAAAAATTCACAAATTGAAGGTATTTTGTGTGAAATTCGGCATATATATACTCGATAGTTCCAACAACGAAAATACTAACATTAAATTTGCTAAGCTTACAACAACACCAACATTAAACAAGTAAGAAAGTCTAAGTTCGGGCGGGGCCGAACATCAAATACCCGGCGCAAGTATTACATATATGGCTTTTCACCTTTCCGAAAGCTACCGCTACATGGTAAGCCGGGGTGTATCAATTTTGAATAAATTAGCGTCCTTAAATTTCGAAATATTGACGTTTCAAGCATTTTTTAAATTTACCGTTATATGAAAAGCCGTAATTTTAGTCCGATTTCAATAATTTTGAACGTTTTGCTCTTATGTGGCAAGAACAATAACCATACCGAGTTTGGTACAAATTGGTGGAACGGTTACCGA
>NW_023458561.1:44282067-44331474 GCF_013731165.1 Rhagoletis pomonella | reverse complement strand
TTTTTTGAGTATAGCAAAATTTTAGTGTAGTAAGAATAAAAATTAAACACATCGCGTGAGACAGTTTAAATCTTTTGGATTCCTCTGTATGCTACCTGCATTTGTAGAACACATTTACAGAGAGGAGGGACCTAAACTTTTACAGTGCCTGCGAACAGTTGATTTTTTTTATGGCAGGAGTGCAATCTTAGGTTTGCCATTAACTGCAGAGGTGGGATCGCCATTAGGGGGTTGCCCACAATCAACTCGTTCTCGAGCTGGAGGTGTAAAGCGGTAAAAATGAAATAAAAAATTCACAAATTGAAGGTATTTTGTGTGAAATTCGGCATATATATACTCGATAGTTCCAACAATGAAAATACTAACATTACATTTGCTAAGCTTACAACAACACCAATATTAATAAAGCAAAACCAGCAAAAGCAAAACCTCAAAGTGCGACGAAATTCCAAGAAATCAACGAAGCGCTGGCTGGAGTGAGTTGAAATTCGTTACAAATTTGCCTCTGAGCTGGCTATGTGTTGTCTACTTGGAAGAACTTCAAGAAATGAGCCATCGAAAATTTTAAAAATCAAAGATTACTGCTTACAAGAACTGTAATTTCGAAATCAGCTATTTCGCGAGCTGAAAGGCTTCCCTGCACTACGGGCGCTTGCCATGGCGTATGAGATACCTATCAACATAAATGTGCACAGGGAAACTCTGCCTAAATTAGTAAAAAGTCTTCCGTAAGACAAATGAATGACTGATAGAAAGATAATTCGATATACTTTTGTTATTCTAGCACAGAAAAAAAAGCGTTCTCATTTACTACTCATGGTGAAAAGCTATTTTGAGATAAAGCACTTGTATATCATATGGGTGTTTCCAGCGGAAGGTCCACCACGATAAAAAAATAAAAGTTTTATATCTAACGTATTTACGGGCCGATTTTTCTGCTTTTTAAAATATATACTGGCTATGTAAGAAGAATAATGTTTGCATAAATTGGTCTTCCTAAGTGGTGCCAAGGTCGAGATATTTCGAAAAACCGTATTTATGGTCTGATTTGGTTCGAATTTGGCGTATGTGTTTGAAACATAATAAATCACAGATTTCTAATAAATTGACCCTGAATTGGCGCTGAAGTCAAAATATTAAGTATATTCTACATAAAATACATGTTTTATTTGCGTTGAAAATTCATTTAAAAGCAATATTAACAAAAATATAACGATGGAAATTTATGTCACGTGACGCCACGTCACGTCACGTTTCACACTTGGGGTTGTAAAAGAGAATTGAAACAATTTGCATTAATTCAAAAAACTCTAAAAAGAACTAGAATTGCTCCAAATCATATTAAAATAAGTTCCATGAAAATAGCCATCCACAATTCGCAGAGTTTTGCGCTTTTGTAAGAAAAGAAAAAATCAACTTCTATTTTTTGTCACGTAACGACACTCTCTTTAAATACTTATATTTCAGGACCAAGCAGTTCGATTGATTTCATTTTTCGGTTAAATATAGAGCTAATTATGTGTTATACAATGGCCCAAAAAAGTTAAAGAAAACAAATGGTATTCCTTTTTTGTATCACATTGAAATCGTACGACTGTCACGAGCGCCACCATGGGAATGCCCATATAGCTGGCGTTGCTCCACCAGTCGCAGTGACCGCTTGAGCAAACCACAGGGGGCCCTTCGAGAGATTTGAGTTCGAGTCCTCGGTCACCGGAACCTTTGTTTCTTCATTTTTTAATTCACATTCTTTTTCTTTTTTTATTTTAATTTTCTTTTGATATTTAAATTTTATTGCTTTAAAAAGAAAAATTTATATATTAAATTCCATTTAATTTTTGCAAACTTACATATTTTAAGTATTTCTTTTTTCTTTTTTAATTAAATTTTTTCCCCTAATTAAAATTTCTCCTAATTTTGATATGTTATTCTTTTAAAAATAATATTTTTATTTCCTTTAATTTTTAGCAACTCATTTTAATTTTTTCTTTTGTAATTAAATTTTTATAGTTTTCATTTGAATTTTCTTTTAGTTTATATATTTTAATGTGTAAAAAGAAAAAGTATTTTTTTCATATAATTTTTTAACCCTCTTATTAATTGCTTTTGTTTTAAATTAACTCACTTTTCTTTTGTTTATTTCTTTTTCTTTTAATTTTTACATAAAATTTTTTTAAGAAAACTATACATATGTATGTATATACATTTTTTTTATTTCATCTGATTTTAAAGATTTTATTTTTTATATATTTTTAATTTAATTTTCTTTAAGTTTTTAGATTTTGTTTTAAAAATAAAAATCCTTTTTTTTTAATTTTCAAGTACTTTTTGCTTCTTTTTTAATCTAATTATTTATTTTATTTTTCTAATATATTTTTTATATTTTAATAAAAAAATGTTTTTGTTTTTTTTAATTTCATAAAATTTTTACGATTTCTATTATTTAATACTTTTTATTGTTTTAAAATGTATATAGTATATATAGTATATGTTTTTTTAATTGAATTTAATTTTTAAATAACTTGTTGTTAAAAGGACAACAGCATAGTGGTAAGATCTCCTCGTTGGCAGATCTTTCAATTAGTCTTTCGAAAGACAGTAAAGAACTTTCAAGATAGTTGCCAGAATTGACAGTTGTCTTCCGAAATACTGTGGTGAGTTAAAAGTCAGTTCGGTTGAAATTGAAGCCGCCTCAATCGTCGCTATCTTTTCTTTTCACTAATTTGTTTTTACGCCTCCAAGGCGTGCTAAAATGCTTAATTTCATGAACAGTATGCATAAGTGTATTTATTGGAGGAGAAAATGAGTTACTGAAATTTAGTAGGCTACGTAGGTATTCTAGAAGATTTTGAAGAAATTTCCAACATAAGAACTTTGGTTTTAATAAAGATTTGTAACTACTCTGTAAAGCCACACACCATTTATATAGGGCTTCTCTATAGATATTTATCTACCATATGTATTTATGTATGTACCCATTTGTACTTATCTCTAATTTGCTCAGGCCTTTTACTTTCTATTTCACCAAAATATTCTCTTCAATAAAAATATGCAACAGAGCAGACATATTTTGCGGTGAAGTGCTGCGATAAACGGAAATTAACTGACAAATGCAGAGAATTCCATTCGAATGTATGTATGTACATGCATATTTACATACTTCGCAGTTTTGTGAATTTCCGGAAAGATATTTTGAATAAAAAAATTAAGACAAAAAAATAAACAATGCATGCCTATAATATTCGTAAACTAGACTCAAAAATGAAAGATAGAGAAAAAACCTTTAGTTTATCTGACATAAAAACACTTGAAAAGCAATCTGAAGGGCATTGAAAAGCGAAAATTGGCGCAAATCCAGTGGCAAACAATACACAAAGAAATGGCGAATAAATCAACACGCTGAGAAAAACAATTTCGAATATACCAATAACACTGCCAATGCCAATGTAAATGCAAATACGCAAAATATAGACGAACAGAAGGCAGTAAGCAAACATAAATACATTTACATATGTATATTAATGTAAATAGGCACGCATGTAAATATGTACACTTACATGCATACATACATGCATGCGTGAGTACAGCGAAAGTAAAAATTGGTAGTGCGAAAAACACAGATGATAATAAATGCATATGTATGTATATACAAATATAAATATGTATATGTATATACATATATATAGACACTCCATTCTTCAATTAACAGCAATTGTACTTATAGTGGGCGTTTTTGCGTAGATAAATATGTATATAATGCATATGTGCATGTTCATACCCATACCGTGGTCTTTATATACTTATACATATGTATGTAAATATGTGTACTTACATGCATACGTAAACAGACATGCGATCATTTGTTGTCGTCATCGGCATTGGCTTTGCCATCGATAACGTCATAGTTGTTGAACTTAACAATAACACTCTACGAACACTTACCAGAAATATACATACATATATGTAAACAGATGTACATTCATGTAAGTGTATGGGTATGAGTGCATGCATGCTGCTGTCTATTTCTGCTGCTTCATGCGTATATTTGTTGATTTTTTTCTTCCTTTATTTTTTGTTTATTGTTTGTCCAGCATTTTACTGAAGCATCCTTCAGCAAATGAAAATTGATCGAATGGCAAATTGAAAAAATATTTAGTTAGTTCCGACTATAGCAGCAGCAGCAGCAGCAGCAACAACAATCGCTTGTACATACATGCTGACTGCGAGCGAAAACCAAATTTATTACATGTACACACGCCTAAAAGTATGTCATGTGCAACTGGATGGCGTTGCACTGTGGTTTCAGAATATAAGTTTCGCTCTTTATTAAATAAAAACTATCATTTTTTGTTTATATTTCTAGTAAGATAATTTTTTGACACATTTATGTACATATTTATATGTATGTAGCCGAGTGGTTAGAGGCGTGGACTACCATCCCCCGCGATTCCCTGGTCCGAGTAAAATCTAAAATTAAAAAAAAAGTGGTCTAACAACGGCGGGCAATGGCAGACCTTCGAGTGTCATGCCATGAAAAAAGCTTCACATAAAACTATTGCGAAACCAAAATTGTAGGTCCCCCATTTGCATTATACCAACAGCACGCACAGCAAAAACAGGAGTAGAAGCTCGGCCAAACACTTAGCAGAATTGTAAGCGCCTATTATTTATATATATATATATATATATATATATATATATATATTAGACTGCATCGCCAAAAAAAGTTCCGGTTTTTCCGCCGAGATTACAAAATTTATTATATCTTAAGACGTCCACCAAAATATTTCGGAAAAATATTAAGATTTTAGTGAGCTGGACCGATTTGAAAACACCTCCAAAAATGGAGTTTTTTGTGAATAAAAATAGCTTCTTCAAGAACTTTTTGAAAAAAGTCCCCTCAGATGACAAAACAGATTAAGCTTAAAAAATCGCATACAAATATTTAAAAATCCTTTCAACGGAATCGTAAGAATGAGATCTTTGATGCCGTCTTTTTACTTTTTTCAAAGATTGATTTACGAAAAACTGGAATAACTGGGCCGAAACTATTCTGATTTAGACTTATGGGATCTCAGTGGAAAGGTATTTTCACATTGTTTTTATTTCTGTCCCAAAAAAGTCATTCGTATGCCAATTTTTTTATTTTTCAAATACAGACACATTTAAATTCATCTTAGAATAAGGTTCGTTCATCCTACCTTTCTCTTTCATCCTTTGAATGAGTTTATTAGCAAAGAAATAACAACGATGAGAAAAAACCTTTCCAATGACACCTCTTAAGTCTAAATCGGAAGAGTTTAGGTTGTGTTATTAAAGTTTTTCTTATACCAATCTTTGAAAAAAGTTAAAAAACAGCATCAAAAATCTCATTATTACGATTCCGCTCAAATTTTTTTTTAATATTTTATATGCAAATTTTTTAAGCTTAAACCGGTTTGACATTTGAGGTGATTTTTTCAAAAAAAATCTTCAAGAAACTATTTTTATTCATATAAAATTCCATTTTTAGAGATATTTTCAAATCGGTCCAGCTCACTTAAATCTTAATATTTTTCCGACATATTTTGGTGGACGTCTAAAAATATAATGGATTTTATTATTCCAATGGAAAAATAGCACCGTTTTTTTTTTTGTATGGGGACTGATGCAGTCTAATATATATATATATATGGGGCGTTCCATATCAAACGGACCAAAGCTCTGTCCTAAATTCTATGGGATATCAATTAACGTAAAGCATGTCAAAAGACTCGCGAATTTATAGTGCATCAAATAAAATATAGCAGAATTGAAAATTCAGTATTATATGAATTCCGCGACCCCTGAAAAAAAGGCCATGTGTCCGTAAATGCGTAAATAAATTTGTCATTCAGTCATGGTTATGTTGCACTTAGATCATCTTAAAGCCCTATACCTAGGAACTTCCGTATTTCCCTGCATAGGCAGGGCAATCTTGGAGTAGGTGCCTGATTTATTTAGGTTCTTCTTCATCGTGCTCTTGCAGTAGCCCTTGTAACTGACCCCGAGGCGTTTTGTGAGCCGGTCGTTGGCCAGTGACATATCGCCCCTATTGAGAGTGAGAATATAGCTCGTCCACTTAAGATTCGTTGTATTGCAGGTTTTACTGCGCTCCCGTCTGGTACATGTTTCTTCAAGGAAATGTTCCCGTAGTAAATAAGAGCTTACAGGGAGCGAGGGCATACCTACTCCTTTCAGGCTGGTGAAAGTAAAATGAAATTATTTACCCTCTGTTGCAAGCTCGAGTACGTTCTCATTTCCTTGTATGCCACTGTAGCCCGCTACCCATACCAAGAGCAAATCGAACTGCTCCGCCATCACGTTAAGTGATTTGCGGCAGTTAGCAACTGGGCAACATTAAAAAAACACGCAAATTTTACAAGCTTTTATTACAGGAATTCGCTGTTCTGTGTATTTCTTCTATTTATGTAATTGTATCTCAATGAGCGTGTTGTTTGTTGTTGCTAGCGGTACAAAAAATACACACGCAGCAACATTCACACGCTCGTCCAGTTTCACTTAGGCAAGAATACACAGATGTGCGAATTCCATTATTATGTTTCACCTTTGTTTAATTAAATCTTACAATCAATTTCTAACCAACTTCCCTATGAGCTAGCAACTTGCTGCTTTAAATTTAGCTCAGAACGCGATGACAATGCAATATGACAGTGGAATCAATCCGCCGCCAGGTGGCGCCGGTTTCGAGATATTTAAAAAACAGTCTGATATGGTTAATATTTGAAATGTATGATACTTTCATAAAACGAAATAGCTCCGCAAAAAAAAATATGTCCGATAGGTGGCGCAGAACCTATCCGGTCCTAGAACCTACATATCGATGGCTGAGTGGAAGATGGACCTATCTCGGCAACCAGTTCGAAAATGTCCTACCTCGGAAAAATTTTTAAGAACGCCCTACTTAAGAATTTTATTGAAGGAGGCCCTATTTCACAACTTATCTCTGAATTTGGTTTAAGAACGCCCTACCTAAGAATTTGGTTCTAAAACGGCCTATCTCAAATGAATATACATTGAAAATGTGCTGAGTAAATAAGTATGTACATACATACATACTGCATCCTCCGGACACTGCTTCCGGAGCATAGAAGTGCATACGCAAAAATTTCATAAAGTGCATAAAGGAGCTTTTTTCCACATGCAGCAGTACATAGCATGTATTAAGGGGCTTGGTGTTAGCAGACGCGCCTAAACCCATACATATAAGTAGAAACCACTAATTTTCGAAACTCAAAGAGTACCGATATTTCTAGAGGCCGTGGTTTTCTCCGATTTCAAGACGATGCTTAAGAAGGTCAGGCGCATTCTGTTTATCAAATTGGAACAGATTGAAATTAAGGAATATTTTGGTACCCTATTCGCTTATATCTTTTTTTTTTTTTGATGATAAGTGTCCCTATGGTTGGGGTCATGCTTATGCCAGCCCTAACTTAGTATTACCAAGGAAGTGAAGGCCTAGGCTTAAACTTTATTCGTAATGCAGTTTTTAGCGAATTTTTGCAATTTTGTAGGCCTTTGATCTACCATGTCTTTAACTGAGATGAAAAAACGAATAAGTTTAGACCAGAGGTGGGCAGCTTCGACAGAGAATTTTTGTAGTGTGCGTTGAATTGATGTCACTGTGTGCGTGCGAACAAGTCGTGCGGTTGAATAAAGCTTTTGCTGCTTTCTAAAGCAGAGCGGGTATGTATACGCGAATATGCCCGCCGGGCAGGCCCCGCCCAGGGCTGGTCTAGACAAATATCAAGAGATTTGTCTAACAGATGACCAAACCCAAGATAATAGTGTCACACTCCAAAAAATACTCAAATTTAGGCAAGTGCGCAGAAATTCCCGACACGTCTTCTTCCATTTTATAGCTGTGTCGATTAACAGTATTTCACAAAGACAAAATATGTATTCATTTTTACTACGGGATTATATGCAAATTCGAAATTTAAAAGTCGTTTATCTCGAGTTCTGCTTTTTTGAGTTAGGGCAAAACTGTTTAAACTCATAGCAAATACGTTTCTTACAGTTCTTTTATAAATTAGTTACAAAAATGCCACAGACTTAATCAAAGAGGTATCAGTCCAGGTCATTGTGCTACATATCAATATCGAAAGCGAAAATTTTGCTCGCGACAATGTTTCTTTGCCGCTTATATTGTATAACGGCGAGCCGCAGAAGTTTTTTGAAACGCCTATTCTCACTGATTTTAAAGATTTACTGTCAATGAATTTCGAACATACTTTAAAACTCCGATAAATATTCAAATTGATCGTGACGTCCCACCTGAAATCGAGTGCCTAAAATTTTTCTGTTGCAGTTTTGTAAATTTTTTTTTATTGTAAAGTATAGTACATATACTAGCACGTACATAGGTAAAGCATGAAACAATTCAAAAGGTATCCATATCACTGACGTTCCGCACAAATTTACCTGAAACCTTACAAATACAAATACGACTATTATTTCGCACCGGCATTCGAGCAAACAAAAAGCTTTCCTTCTTTCAACCAATATTTATATTTAAAACACAGTGACCTAAAAATGTCAATTCGGTCCTAACGAAACCCGCCTTTTTATTAAACAATAGACATTGATGAATATTAGTAGACAGAAGAAATGAGTGCGGGTGTTTGTGTAAATATGCTGGTATATTGACATATGCATATACTTATATAGGTACGAGCACTTGTAAACTTACATACATAAGTGCACTATATATTCACATATGTAAGTATATGTTTATATGCAGAAAATGTCCAACTGAGTTGGAGTGGGTATTTTTTCGTTTCTTTCTTTGCCGAATTTTATTTCATCTCACCAAAGTTACCTTTTCATTTGTGGCTGTCAACGCATATAAATTTCATTGAAAACGCTAATTAAAGCCGTGGCACAAATACATGTTTACATATGTATATACGCATTTATACGCAAATTAAAAGAGATTTGATTGAGCACGTTGCAGAAAAGTTTTGAAGAATTATATACACCATATATGCATATGCAAAGATAATGCACAATAAACCCGAAGAAGTCAAATATTTTACACGCCCACACAGTGACAGGCATTCGTACATATGTATTTGCAAAGCCTGCAGGAAATACATCTAAAATCAAAAAGCAAAATTCTAGTTTTCAAGAAACCATCTGACAAGGATTAATCAGTATTGATGACAACTTTCGAGCAAAACCTCTTAATGCCGTATTTCCACTAGGCATTGAAATGATGAGAAATTTGGGCCATTTAAAAAATGCCATGTGGAAATGAATTTCATGAACATTTTTTTTAACCTAATGGCAGAGGCATTTTTCTATGTCCAACTTTGTCATAAAGATTTGTGAAACATCCTTTATTTCTGAATAAAAAATTAAGAATGCCCAAGTAGGGCAGTTCAATTAGCAGAAAAATTCGGACTGGTGAAGGAATCCATTTCTTCCATGCACTAGCGGAACAAGTTAGGCTAGATAAGTCGATTGAGGGCAGTCGTGTGCCACTAACTCAGTATGCTTCATGTTTTTATTAGTCTTCATAATCTGTTAAAGTGACTTGTTTGAATTTATTTATCTAAATTGTAATGCCACTAAGCTAAAGTCCAAAGCTTCGCCTGTTATTGTTTTAGAGTTTATTAATATTGATTGCACGGATTTAATTGCAGCAATTGATAAAATTATCAAAAAGAAAAAAATTTGTGCATTCGTCGGTGAGGCCTTGTATAATTATTTGTGGAAAATCTGTTTTACTAATTTAGCCATTTTTATTGGTGTTATTTATCTAAAACCCATAATTTTGTGTAGCACTACCAGAATTTCTAAAAAAAATTGGAGTAAGCAGTTTTATAGCCCGTTCAATTTTAATAAAACAAAGTGGAAGTTTTCCAGTCTCAAGAAATTACCGTTGATTTTTTCTAATTTTTTTTCTGGAGGGTGTCGCGTGTTTTCTGAAATATAACGCGTGAGAAAAATCTATTTTTATATGGAAGAAGATGTCCAAACATCCTCCCACAAATTTGTGATGTTACTAAAAGGATAGTGTTTCAGCGCTTAGGATCATTGAAGAAGTCTTTAAGATCTGTAAGCTGTTGTGGATAAAATTTGTAAAATTATTTTTTTGTCACCGTAGGTATAGGCGAGTTCGCAGCTGCTCGAATAGAGAAGAATATTATCGCGAAGATATTAGTCTAAGCCAGTGTTCGGTCTCGCAAGTTTGACTAAAGGGTATATGCTCGCATAAAGACAATTACTTACACGTAGCCACTTTCAACATTGTCGTTGTGGCTTAACTACTATGTATGTATGTCATTTCTTGAAATGAACTTTTCGCAGGAGTGGAGGGAGGTCACACATCAGTACCTTCTGCTCTCGCATATCGACAGACATAAAAATATAGGTATGGGTAAAGAAACTTGACATTCACTTCAGGCAAAAGCAAAATTTGTGCGTATTTTCGCTTACGTCTTTTCTTAATTACAATGAAATCTGAGCACTTTTATTTCTTACAACCCTGCATGCATACATATGTAACTCTAAGAAATGCACATACATATGTAATGCTATTATATTAAGTAAATCCTCTTAAATGTAGGCGGATTTTGAAAATTTACTTACCTGTTTGAAATGATTAATTTAAGGCGTGCTATTGTGTGCTCATGTCAATAAATTTTTATACATCTCAATACCATTTAAGAATACATTAACAAAGCCACATAATAGCATTCTAATTTTTTTGCTCTTAGCTTTTTCTGAGCTTAAACTTATTGTAGAATTTAGATGAAAGTGGAAAAGCATGTACAAATTAGTTTACGTTCCTGCGTACTTTGCAACCATAAATTAAAATACTTTAATTCATTTTACTGCTGAGTGCTCTGCTACGCCTACCTAATTCGCTGCAATCCAACTTTCTAGCGTTCTATAATTTTCATTGCTGCGCAAATGAATTCTTTAGATTTTTAATAAACGAATTTCCTGCAAGTTCGTTGCTGTACGAAATGTTCGATTTCATGTCTAACAAACACTCCAAAGCTAAAAATAATAATTATGTAAATTGCCAAATATTCTTTACTAATTAATATTACACTGTGCAACAAATTAATATGTACGTATAATAACTTAGGTCTGAAGAAAACCTAATGAATATTAGTTTTTTATATACATACATATACCAGGTATCCTAGACCAAACGTTCACCCCCCTTCTAAAATAGAGGAGACGTTTTTTTTTTAATTAGAAAACATACAAAAAAATAAAATCTATCTCTTGGTCAGAAGAGGGTTTTTTTTATTGGAAATCGTACAAATATGAACTACCAATTCGGAGATGCTCTATCTTTTTATCATATTTTCAACTTCTGGTTTCGACCGGAAATCGATTGAACAGATCGGAAGTCCGTCTGTTTTAATAGGCCATATATGATCTTACCACAGATTCGGATTCTGCGTACAAAAATTACGTAACTTTTAATGGAAACTGTTTTTGGAATAAACTCCCGGTTGAAAGAATGCATTTCCGGGCTGTTTAACTCAATTCTGGTCTTAGTTCAAAGGTCAATTGGAGGTTTGAAAAGGCACTTGCTATAAAAAATTTCCAATTAAAAGTTACGGACTTTTTTCCGTTAGAAATATATGTACATATATCTATGTATGTATGTCAGATTTAAAAAATATGGATTTAAGGCTTTTTTGATCCACTTCTGGTCGAAACAATAAGATGGTAATTCCTCCATTTTAGAAGAGATGGACGGGTGTACCTAGACACCGGCTATATTTTCAAAAATGCAGTTCGTGAATAATTTAGACCAGCTTTTCAGGGCATTTCCGGATTCTTCGGGTTTTACTTTTCGCAATTCTTCCGAAAATTGTTGGTTCTTTTTGGGTACTTTTCTGAAACTTTGGAATTTTTTCGATGTATGTACATATTTTTCGAAATGCCTTGCGTTTCAGTTTTTGCGATATTTCACATCTTTCCGTGGAGTTTTTTTTTTTTGACTTTTCGGAACATCTGCTAACATCCGCAGGAGGCCGAATACAGTAATACAAAAAGGTAGGTGGAATGAGGGGTAGATCTACGTAAATTTTTCACGGATAGTTTCAAATCCTTTAAAAGGTTCAAACTTTTGCATACAGACATTATGTTTGGAACTGGAACTTCAACAGTCTAAAATTCATTAAAAAATTGCGAGGCTTAGATTCTCTTCCACAAATTGCCTATGCAAATAGGGTTGTTCTACTTATCAGTCAAGATTATCTTACCTTAAGAAATTTTCAAAGTGCTGAGTAGTGTAGTTTTAGCGGTTGTCATTGGCTTCCACAGACAAGCTACATTCAATTTTACCTCCACATTTTGGAACTACGATTTATTTTACACCCTCAACCAATTATCGAAACCTAATTGAAGTAGTCAAGTAGCACTAAAGTAAATTCTGCTACTTGAATTTGCTAAATTGCTGCTTTTGGAACTTGGCCAGGCATTGAGTACAATAAATATTGATTTATTTATGTACATTTGTTTGCACTACAAATATCAAGTGTTTACTAAAGCTTGTGTATATACTTAAGTATGTCTCTATGTTAGACAAACACTCCAACTCTAAGAAATTTTAACTAAGTCGGTGTGGGAAAAATTTTGAAAATTAATAAATAAAATAGACTAGTAGGCTTTGAGGTACGCTTGTTAAAAGCAAAGTTAACATTTTGCCAACAAGTAGCTTGTGGGTAGGTGGCATGCAGTCTTTGAAGGAGTAGGTAAATATTTTGATATTCGAATTAAAATGTTGACCCGTTTTCATCCTCGAGATCAAAGTGCAGACCTGTTTTATACACCTACATTACTTATTATAAAAAATCTACTTTTACATACAAGGATCGGTATAAGATTAAGCAGGCTTATCACTTAGCGGACGTTTCGTCGTGTTGAATCGTTGTCATCGATAATTTTATGCTTTTCAATTTTGCTTTTTCACATTTTAGTTTCGCTTTTTGTAGTAGTTACCAACGTTATTTAACCTATACTTATTGCTCTTGTTCGCGCTATGACTGACGTCACTGTTATCGTTTTCTTCCCCCTTTTACTCTTTCCATTTGCATAAGTCTATTACTTTATAATCAAAAAGTACGTTACAGCTATTCAATTATTAATAAATAAGTAGTGAAATGTATAAATCAAAATAAGAGCACGTAGTAAAAAAAAAAAACAGAACTTGTGTTAAAAAAATATGTTGTTCGTAATCGCTTTTTGCGAAAAGCAAATATTTATGTATATCCATATTTCCGAAGTAAAAACGAGAGAATACATATAAATTACATAAATTTGTTTCCAACTTTTTTTTCGTTCCAAATATTTCGTTACATGGATATTCTATATGCAAGTCTGTAGTTATTTGCATAATTTATTTAATAAATTCCTTCATACATGTCAAACAAATTTATAATACTTTACAAAATATGGGTTTCACTAGCCATAGGTATTTGCAGATGATTCACACCTATGTATGTTAATGCAAATGTAAAAGTCCATTAATACTCACATACATATACATACGTATCCGAGGGATATCTTTTTTAGGTGCTGAAAATACCGGGATTCTTCTCAAATAAGCCCGGGGTTTTCGGGATTTGTAATTTGCATTGATGGCAATAATAGGAACTCCTTCTCTTGATTAGTATTGCTATATTTCTTTTTTTATTTAATAATTAATATTTTTTATACATGTCTAGCTCATTATACATATAACAGCGTGCAATAGTACATATTACAGACAAAAATCAATATATTCGCGAAACCATGGGCCAAATATAGTAAAATTGCATTTTTAGTTTTTCACTCTGACGTCAGCATTTAAAAAATTCAGTGAAATGTGCTTAGAGAGAAAGTATGGGTATCAAATTAAAGAGGAAATTCTATAAAATTTTTAATCAAATTAAATTTTTTGGTACATAAGTATCGAAAATGTACTTTTGAAATTTTATTCTTGAAATTTCCCAATATTTGTTTTTGAAAACTTTGTAAGTCAAGGACTTACATAAGCTAGATAACATCCTCGAATTTCGTCCTTCTAACTTTATCAGCTTAATAAATTACCTGTTCTTCCTTGTGAATCCAAAAAAGAAAATATTTTTTTTTTTTAATTCTAAAGAAATTTGCTCTTTTATTTGGTACCCCTATATTTATTTTATATTGCATTGAATTTTTAAAAAAAATAATCATATCTTTGAAATTACAAGGGCCTTTAAAATAAAGGAAATTTTTTCCATTTAAGCTGTTGAAAAGTAATGAATATCTAAATCCTGGCATCCCGGGATTGGGACAACGACATCCCGTAAATCCTGGGGTAGTATAAAGCGAAAAAAAATAACATCCCTAATGTATACATATATGTACTTATATGGAGAAATATATTTAGTTATTTGCATATTTTTGCAGACTCATAACAATTTTAATACCCTTAATACGTACGTAAATACTCTTGAGTGTTGTAAAAAATATGTTATGCGAATAAGTGCAAACTGGAAAACATTTTCTGACAAATTTAACAAACACGTGTGGAAACTACAATAATAAGAGTCACTCACACACTAACGGTCTTAAATACATGGCACACTTGTGGCCACTTAAACTTTACCATGAATTTTTTTAATTGGGTAAAATTTTATAAGCTAATAAAAAAGTTAATAATTAATTTAATTAAAATACCCCACATTGTAGCAAAAATTCTGTGAATAAAAGTTTCAAACTTTGTACAAAATTTAGAAAAATTACTCAAAACTTTCATCAAAACTTTCAAGTTTTTAATAAAACTTCTTAGAAAATTTTCGTATATGCAGTTTAATAGCCCATTTTATTTTAGTGTATTAATGTATAGTGAAGTGTCCGAAAAATTTCGGTGGTTTTTGAAAGTCTTTTTTTTCCCCCAAGCTCTTCTGTAGTTTTTTCCATGTGACGCGTGCTCGCCTTTTTTAAATGGAAAATGCGTAATATCGTATCTACCTAAGGAAAGAAAAATTGTCAAAAATTAACCACAACTTTGAGCTACTTTAAACTTGCACTTTATTCAACTAAAAACTGTAAACCCGAAATTTGCCTGAAAATTTTGATGAAAAAGTTTGAAATTTTGATAAAAGTTTAAGGAGTATTCTAGATCTTATAAAATGCTTGAAACAATTTTAAAATAGTTTTTGTTATTATTTTTATGCAGATAACTGTAGTTTTCCGATAGAAAAATATTGATTTTTAAGAATTCTATACCATTTCAACGAAAAGTTGGTTTTTCCCCATATAAAATACATGGAAAACTTTGGGCGGTTTGAGCGACCTCTAGATATTTTTTGATTTCAAAATTAAATATAGGGGTATACTTTTTTCGATATAGAACAATCCTAGGGGCTGAAAGCATTCAAATTCCAACTTTACTTTTTCCCACATGCATTTTCGGACCACCCTAATATACACTCGTATGCTTGTAATTAAAAATATGGGTCCATACAAATGTATGTACATACATACATATGTATATAAAAGCATAAATAAATTTTTATAAACGTCTGTGCGCTCAATGAATTTTACATTTTTCTCCTTCGCTGATTTTTATTCAAATTTCTTCGGCAAATATTTATACGTAGTACATTTGCACAAAACATACCTACATAAGTATGTTTTCCCTTTCTTTGCCGCACATTCACTTGTGTCATCATTTGCATTTCACAGAATTTGTCAAAGCTCATTTATTTCGAAATCGCTCATTCGTTAGTTGAATACACACAAATATTTATGTTTGTACTTGTGCGAAATCGTATGTCAAAACAATTCAAAACAGCAGCAATCAAACTGCAAACATAAAACTAAACAACAACAAATTTTAAAATGACAAATTTTATCACTTTATTATTTGTTGTATATTCGAGCATAAATTCGTTCGAGTGGACACATACATATGTATGTAGATACGTGTGTATGTAGTACGTATAAGTATAACCAGGGCCGTATCCAGTATTATTTTTTAGGGTTATAATAAACAAAGCTTCCAAGCTCCATTCCAAATTGTTTTAGGGATAGAATTTATATGTATACATATATGTGTGTATGTACAAAAACAAATAAAAAGATACACATTAACACAACAACAACAAAATAACAAAAAAATCGTATAATGGTTTTTAAAAAATATACCCAAAAAAAGGAACAAGAAACAGTCTAATCCACGGCTCGCAAGCCAACTTTCATGATGTCGAACTCTTTCGGCAGAGAGCACTTGAGTGCACTGGTACAACATTCGAGTGAACTGCAACTCCAATTCTCGGACAGAGCAATTTTTTTCTTTTTTTAATTTAATTTATATATTTTTTTTAATTCATTTACTATTTAGAAATTTATTGTACGTATTTTTTCTTAGTTTTTAAATAAAATTCTTCTTTACTTTTTTTTTCTTATATTTTAATGTTTTATTGCTTTAAAAAGAAATATATTTTATTTTAGTTTTATTTAATTTTTAGAAACATATCTTGCTTTTTTTCCAAGTTGATTTTTTTCTAATTGTTTTTTCATTTAATTTTTAGATACTATTTATGTATCAATTTTTTAATTCCATTTAATTTTTTTACTTTTTTTTATTTAATTTTTATTTAGTTTTTAGGTTTTATAGCTTTCAACGTTTTTTTTTTTATTTAATATAATTTTTATTAATATATTTTTTTAATTGTACATTTTTTTTCATTTAATTTTCTTTTAATTTTAAGATTTTATTGCTCTAAAAAGAACAATTTGCATGATTTTAGTTAAATGTCATAAACTTGTTAAAAGTCAAGTGGTCGACAACAACAACGAATTCTAATAAATGAAACTACCTTCTACTTTTTGTATCATGGTATATACTCGTACATACATAACTTGTACGTATTTTTCTATCTACAAAACAAAACAAGTCAGCAAAGTCAAAGGGATCTGCTTTAAGCGCAAGTCATTTATTAGTGGAAAAAAGTAACCTTTAGCAATTTTTTTGTGAACTTATTTTACATAAGTAGTACTACATCTCGCAATAGCAGCTTGTTTATATATAAGTTTGTGTGTGTGTAATATCACTACACACCTTTGCTCTATTGAAATGGCTGTAAACATATTTATGTACATAGTTATATCTCTGCTTTTGATTTTTTACGACTGCCAAAAGTGCTTGCCACTTTTACGTAAGCTACGTGTAAGCCATTTTTTACCTTTCTCGGCAAATAAGCTTATTTGTATATTATTTACTTTTGTTGTTGTGTTGCCTGCTGTGTAGAAAAAGAAAACCGCTCTTGTAAAATAAAATAAGAAACCTGTTGTGGTTGAAATTTTGGCAACCGCAAATAAATTTGTGTGCGGATTTTGAATGCCTTTTTGTATATTTGTATATGTAGTATGCGCAAGTGATTTTTTATAAGCTTTTAACTATATTAGTGTAGTGAAAAAATAAATAGTATATACATAAGGGTTGTGAAATACAGCTATCTTAATGGTTAAGGCAGCCCGTATTATGAATTTTTTTTATTTTCCATTTTATGTAACAAATTTTTTATCTCCATAGAGAATGCAAATTTGCCTGTACGAATGGTACATATTTTTCTCCGTTCATTTAGGACACTCCTAATATAGTTGCATGTATGTATTTATGTACGTAAATATATATTTCTAGCAACAACTTAAATGATGGATATGTTCAACCAATTTTTTCCTTAAGTCTTTATGGGGAAATAAAATTATTTGGGGATTTTGTACACGTGCTGAGCAATTGTAGGCTTGTGAGAGCTATACTGATTTCAAGAGTTCAAAGATATAAGAAGCCAGACGTAATTTGCTAACATGCAAATACATATCTGCTTACTTTGAGTAGACAATCTATCAACTTCAGTTTCCTTTTTTAAATGGGAGAAATATGTTTGTGGTGATCTCCCGTGACCACTTGTGAGTAGAAAATTTAAAAATAATAATAATAATATTGATTAGACAGATACCTAGCAAGATAAATATTGTATTTAGATGTGCACTTAACTATGTGGTGGATCCGAAAAAAAAATATATATATATGTTATAGAATGTGGATTTCTGTCGGTTTGCCAACGCTATTTTCGGCAGTGTTGCCAACTTTTCAGTTTCAAAAAGCACCAAACCTTGGAAAAAAGAGCGTTTTACCGCACTAAAAGCACTAATTTTTTTTTTATCAAAGGATACTCTTCTTCATAACAGTTTGTGGTAAACAAAAGTAAAAAAAAAATAAACAATATTTACATGTATAAATAAATACACATTCATGCTTGCGAAGCTGGTACATCTGAAGAAGGAAGAATCGAATCGCAACAAACGAAATTGAATTTTAAAGGGGAAGTGTAATACTTAATGATACCCTAAGTAGAAATGAGCGAAAAAATTTGTTGTCTTATAATATAACCTCAAATATTGCGAAAACCCGGGTTTTTACACTTAGAGGCTAGGATATCTCAAAATTCTGACGTGGTAGAGAAATTCTGCAGCTAGATTTGGATTCAGCACCGAAAAATCTACACAAAACGGTTCCACTCAGGTGGCAAAAAAAATTAAAATTTTTCGAACTGTGTAATCAATCAATAATTAAGAAAATAAAAAAATAAATACTTAACCTCTCTGCGTGCTAGCATTTTGAACGCGAATACAGTTTAACAAAAACGCAAGAACGTGGGTTTGCAACTTCATCTTTTAATCAATCATGGTTTGCATTTTAGTGCATTTAAATTTGTAGATTCTTGTAAGTTCAGAAATTGTAGTTCAGAAAAAAGCACTAAAATGGGCACTAGGCACTAAACCATTATTTTTGGCGTTTTAATTTTCAAAAAGCACTAAATCTAGTGCTTAAAGCACTAAGTTTGCAACTATGATTTTCGGATCCTTGGACGAACCGTTTTTCTACTAAAGTGTGCAGTAGAAACATATGCACAGAAAAGTACAGAAAGCGATTGTGAAGCGGATAAGTTTTTGGCTACTTTTCTGAAAATTTAGTGATATTGAATCACTTTGTTTCTGCACTTTACAGATGCTTTTTCATGGCTCGAAAAAGAATAAATAAAATAAAAATTTAAAAAGCGCTTTACGGCTTTCGAAACCAGCATCTACTGAAAGCTAATAAATACTAGCCCGCTCCTCTGCACGCTCAGCCACGTACTGCATGTACGTATACATGCTTTCAAATGTTTAGCTTCAACAAATCAAATACAATTATTTCTTTCAAATAACATCAAATTTTTCAAAATTCGAATGCCTTCTGACGTGCCTGGGAAGAGGCAAGTGTCTGTTTGGATACTCTTAGCGGTAGCAGACAACTTTAGCCTGAGCATTAATTTGTGCTCCTTAGAACCTACTCGTCGAATAATGCTTAATTTTGACCACTTTCTTGTACTTGGCCAGTCACTTTTTTGCGGGGTCTGACAAATGCACTTATGGGAGTAGAGGGATTTGATTTTATCACGTGATGCTCTTTAATTTTTACTTTAAAAGGATTTTAGCCACTACATTCTCTTTCCCATATTCAATATTTAGTTACTTATGTATCTTTAGGTCGGGCAAACTTTCTCTATTTGGCCCTAAAACCTAAGAACAAAGAAAAGAAAAAACGTGAGACCTTATGAACCTGACCTTGCTTTCGTTTCCTTCCACCGAAAAACTAAAATGTGTTATATTTTACTAAATATTTTATTACATTGAAATAAAAAGTAAATGGAAATTTTGATTTTTCAGCTTACAGCCAAAAACTCTACTCTTGGAGAGAGGGCGAAAAATTTAATTTCCTGTTGTTTTATCTCAATGAAGTAATTTTCCCTTAAAAAAATAAAAATCCGCATAGTACATAAATAAAATTTTGTTTCCAAAGGAAGGCAAGATAATTCAAATTTGTTCATCTTTTCTTAGTCGTTTTTCCTCAATTCAGAATACTTTTTTAGATTTTGATTTTAATTCCTGAATATTAAAAAAAAAAAAGAAATCACTAATACTCCATATGTAAAAAGAGGGGGTCGACAAGTGCAGAAAACATTATAAACTTGTATTTGAGTAAGTTACAGGCTTTTAAGTGCTGAAAGATACGAAAACCGATTCTTAATTTTTTGGGGTGTTTGGAAAATTTCGTTTTTCCATTCTTGTTTTACTCGAGAAGGCCTACAAGAAACATAACATCACTTCCCAGGTATTTGTGCATCTTTTGTCAGACACCCTGTTAAACAGCTTACTGTAAAATGAATACACAAAAACACTTGAACTTTCGATCATTTTTATCAAACTTAATTACTTTCACTTTACTATTCGTGTCCACTCTCACCTTGCTCTTTTAATCTCTGGCCTCTGCTTAAGCGCTATCTATGATGGACTACAACTGTCTCATTTCAATTCAAATAAAATTTCTAATAAATTAGTTTTGCCATCTGCACGTGCCAGCCACCTTTTAAACACACAAAAATCTCTCAAACGCAAACACAAACAAAAATGTACGAGTACATACGTAAATATGTACATAAATATGTATGCATGCAAAAAAGTTCCATACCAATTTTCTAGGCTAGACACTCATTGTAGGTGAAGTGAATGACATTATTTGCCGCATTGGTTGCGGGTGTCGATGTGCATTTGACACCTTCGATTATCGGCGATAATAAATTGCACCCAATTGGCAAGATTGTCGCCGACAAACGATTGTTTCCGGTCTATTAGGCGCGCAAACCAAGCAGACATGCCGACAAGCTGTTAGGCAGGAAAGTACGCAGACAGACTGTCTAGTTTGCGGGTAAGCGGTGGGGGGAGGAGAACGGTTTGAAAAAGTTGGGTTGAAAGTAATATGAAAATAACGTGACTTGCAGACAGTTGGGATTGGGCGACTGACGACTGCCTGCAATCGAAAAGAGCTCTAAAAATACACTGAGCGTAAAGCCAGACGTGTGCCAATAGGCGTATCAACTGTCTCGTTGCTCACACGACAGCCAAATTAGGCGAATGAGTGAGCAAATCTAAATACACACACACACACACATAGTTAAAATATATGTACCAAAAACGTAAGCACAAAAAAGCTTAGACGCCTACAAGTATGCAACAGGCGCTGGTATTTACTATGTTCGAGGCACGCTGCCAAACTTTATAAAATTTCCCTTTCTCATTGCTTAAAAACTTTTGCATCCCAACACACATACATACATATTTCCAGTTTATCAGCTTTGTTTTCTTTCTCATACTAGGACCCCCTCACATTTTGCCCTCGAATTTTCAGTGCCCCATCCGCTCTTGAGTCCATTTTCATTTCCGCCGCTTGTTAGATTGTGTTTATTCGCGCGCACCCACGCTTACATACGTATGTATGAATATCCAGTTCCGTTCATGCTCATGCATGAATTTATTTTGCCACTTCTTGGCTATATGCCAAATATCACAATTCAACCAGCAAGTGTATATTTTTTTAGTTTGCTTTTGGGTTCAATTTATTATTTCTTGCTTATTGCACTGTTTCCGTTTGGAACTTTTTTATGGCAGTCATATAGCATTTGAATTATTTTATTGAATTCACTTAACTTTTTTATTGCCGCCATTTTATTGTTGTTATTAGTATACATTAGCAAGTGTTTGCGGTTATTTGATTTGGCTTTAAACGGCTTAGGGTTGCTTTCGAAGTTTACGAAAATAACGTGACTGCTGATTTAAGACCACTTTCTGTCTTTTTTTTTGCGGTTCTAACAAATTTTGTTGATTTAAAAAAATGCTTTTATGTAGTAAGTAATTCGCTATTTAAATCCCATCAAAAAAGGTAATACATTATGTGGGGCGTAATTTAGTTAAAATTTTTAACTTAAAAACTAGGTGTAGCACCAGAAGTTACACTGCGCTCTTAATTATCTTTGAATTAGCAATGACGCGGATATTAAAAAGGGGCTTAAGACCAGCCTAGTCACGACCAAGAAATCGAAAATCACACGGTCATTCTCTTGCCTCATCAAATTCTGACCCCATTCCTTATCATGAAAACTCATTAAACATTTATTCCGAAAGAAGCCACAAAAGGCCTTTCGCTCAGAGCTAATATTAACAGATGACGCTCTTCTTTTCATAATGTATGCAGAGTGGAATTAATTTCTTCTAGAATGGATTTGATGGTTATGATTCTTAGATATCATTCTCTTTTTCGTTTACGTTACAAAGTTTCTCGCTTTTATTTATCATAAGCTCTCAGTGCACAAAGAATTGTTATTTCAACGAACTTCTTAATGTCCAACCTTAATATCTAAATCTGTGGAATTATCCGAAAGAAATTCATTTGAAAGAAATTTATTAAGAGTGTCAGTCAGTGACTCAGATAGCCTTCGTATTTTTTTATTGGTTACATTTTTAGTACCATTTTTATTTTATGTCGCATTTTAATTTTGCATTTTTTACTGCTTTTCTCTGCAACAGTACTCAAGTAAATTTTGGCCAAAGCATTTTACTGATGTATTGTAATTGTTTTTTAAAAGCCGCAGAGACACACTAACGAACGCAATCAATTACAAATTCTCCATTGGGGATTGACTTAAATGCTATTGCATGCATTCCTTAAGCGCTGTTGATGCCTTTAATTCTCAAAAGCTCTTCAAGCCATAGCAACTGAATTAAGTAGTGGATAAACAAAAGCCAATGGAGATGAGTTGAAATCCCAAGAGGATTAAGCAAGCCACATTGGCATAGTAAAATTGTGAGGGAGAATAATAAATATTTTTACCTACAATTATAAAGTATCTTGTACATATGTAAATAGGCAATTATGATTTCATTTAAGGAAAAATTATTTATACGTAAGAGGTATGAAGAAATTAACATACATATGAGTGTCATTCGAAAGCTATTTTGATGGTGAAGGAAAGAAAATTAAACAAAATTTCAAATACGAAGCGAAAAAATCAGTTCAAAAAGGACACCACTTCAAATCTTTTTGTGCGAAATTTAAAATAGTGCAGGCGAAGGCGAATTTGGGCATGCTGTATTTGTTGTCAATTACAAGCAATTAGTCTTCAGTTTCGACTTAAATTTCGGCTTCTCTTTCACTCTGTTTCTAACTTAAAATTTAGATATCGATTAATGCAAAAATGAACATACAGTCGAATATGTATACAGATGAAAATAATGATAGTGGCAAAAATTAAAATAAAAATCAAGATACCTAAAATTAAATATAATTTAATATACGGGCAAGGGCGAAAGTGAACATCAACACACCTCATCGCAAATCATCTCACAATACCTCACCTCATCTCAACTCACCTCAATTCACCTTTACTCTTCTCACCACATCTCAACACAGCTCACTTCATTTTAACTCAACTCACCTGCCTGACCTCACCTCATCTCACCTCACCACACCTTAGAGGTTCAACCGGTATTTTTTAATTTTAAAATGTGGGGAACCTATTTTTTCAAATTGCCACTTTTCAAAAAAAATCGAGACCCGTTTAAAAAATCGTATAATGGAACACCCTAATATAGAACAAGAATTTCGCAAGATACTGCAACAGGTAAAACCAAAATATCTGTATCTGACGGCATGGTAGACTGGGTCACAAATCAAATTGCAAAAATACACCGAATTTAGAAAGTTAAAAAAAATAGTTTTTGGGTGTTTGCATCCCTACAGGATAAGAAGTTTTACCTCCAGCACTTTAGAATTAACATACATCATTTGTATAGCATTTTTAATGAGATAAGCAACTATCGATATTTTATCGGTTTTTCACATTTATAGGGATGTATTTAGTGTCGCCAGTATTTAGTTACTTATAAATATATCTACCGATATGTCAAACGATTTAATCTCAAAACGTTTAGTTAAAACGATTATTTCATATGCAGTTGTTAATATTATCTTAGGTATTAATAATCCACATAATTTATCAGTGATGTGAAAAATTTTACTATCGTTACCTCTAGACATATTAGTCGCAGTTTTTATCGATATTGTTAAGGATATATTTTTAAACATTACACCGTTTACTTATCGACAAGTTCTAAGTATGAAATTTTATAGATTTATCGATATCATAACCCCTGTAATAAATAATAATATTTTCTATGTTTCAATTGATATATTTACCGGCGTTCGTATGAAAATTTAAAAAGTGATCAATACATTTATCGAGAAATGTTAAACAATATTTTTCAATTTTGTAAGAAAAGGTCGATAAACTATATTTGCGATTTCACCATACGGTAAGAAAAACTCGACCTACTTTATCAATGAATGTACGTAAAAATGAATGTTTGCAATTAATTTATTTACAAACAATTCAGCAAAATTAAATTCCAAAATGATATTAAAGTTTTCTTCTAATAAAAATACAAAACTTTATAATTCTCTGCAAGAACAAAGCCCTTCAAAACCCGTAACGCAGCATCAGCTATAGCCTATGCAGCTACATGAAACGTTTGTGCTACGTCTGTTCTGTGTATGTGTGTGTATGCATATTGATATAAATAGAGAGTTATCTTCAAAATGTGTATAATCAAAATTTGCATCTGAAAACAAAATACATACATATGTACATACATATATACTCATATAGCAAATCTAGTTTAGCACAAAATTGAATTTAGCAAAGTAAACCAATTTATTTCATTACGAATACATACATACATAAGCCACATTTCACTCTTCTCTCCAAACGGCATTATCCTGGTACGCATCAGCGCCTTCTATGCTGTTAAAAATTTATTCCAGCAGTGAAGTACGCATTTTGAACTAATGAAATGCGTCTGCTTTTCGTAAAATATTCAAACTATATTCAAATCAAATATTTAATTTTACTCCAACCGGTCGCTGTGCAATGAAATTCAAAAGGCTATAAACAAACGCCGGAATAACAGTACCTAGAATAACAACAAAAACAATAAAGAAAATTTGGCTAAACTAAATTAAATTCGCAAACACTTCAAACAGCACACACACGCGCTCCTACGCACTCTGGCTCTACCGCTGCTTTGCCACTCGCGCAATCTATTGGGTGGTGCGCCATGTGGTATGAGTAACCTACGCTGTATGTAAACATTTGGATGTGGCGGCTATTGAAGTAAGTTGTAGTGCGACTAGAAGCGCTAAAATAATTCTCACAATTGCAATTGTCTTTTTATTTATTTATTTTTTTTTTTTATTCGTGGTAATTCCTTGCATATTTCATAACCTAATCGCACTCTGACTGGCATTTGCTGCTATTTGCCACCCAAAGTTGATATTCGAAGAACTAAACTTAATGGCATTTTGTGTGCTCTGTAGCAACGGGGGAATTCCTTACCATCATTAATGCAAGCAAATGCCATTCAGCACTGCGCATTCACATCAACGTACGCTGCGACTAATGACCTTTTGGGTCAAGGCGAGCATGTAATAGGACCACTAAATATGTAGAAAGAGTTCAGCGACTCTGAAAATCGCATTAAACAACGCAAGTGATTGTAATTATTCATGGATATTTTGTGAAATTAAATTTAGAAAGTACTAAGAAAATTATGAACGTAATTAATAAGTTAGGTAAAAATAGATACAGGCTACCTGTATGAATTCGAAGAAACTAAGTATGATCAATAATTTGATACATATCGATAATTCGATGAATTTCAAAGAGACTAAAATCCGATAACTCAACAAAATTCGATAAATCAACTAATTTCAAAAACTCGATAAATCGATAAGTTTCGATAACTCAAAAATTTTTAGCTTTATAAATTTTTAATTTTGATGTCCCAAATTTTTCGAAAGCTATCGAAAAATTTCTCTAACTCTTTGCTCTCTATTAACACGATAAAATTCGATAAGCAGTGATAACTCAATAAACATATATAAGCTTGAGCTTTCAATAAATCGATACATTTTCAAAATTCCATAAACTTCGATTTGACAAATAGACTAATTTCAGTAGATCAATAATTATCGATAACTCAGTAAGCTGAAAGAACTCGATGCATTACGATAACTCGTTAAGTCCATACACAATGAGAATTCAATAAATATCGATAACTTGATAAATTCTTTAAGTTGAAAAATTTCGATAATCCCATAAATTTTTAAAGCTCGATAACTATCCGTAAATTTCGACAACTCAATAAAAATTGATCAATTTGAATAACTCGATAAATTTCGATAACTAAACTTCGATGATTCGATAAATTTCGGTAACTTTTATGGCTGAATCTATTTCGATTCCTACAGAAAAATGTCAATTAGTTTTCTTACTCTTTTAGTTACCCTAATTCTTGTGTATTTCTCACTGTCTCCATTTTCGTCTTTACCTTCACATTTGCCTGCTCTTTCTTTTTCATCGATATCATTTATTTCTTCATCTTCATATTTATCTTTATTTCAAAGTTTAGTTTCAAATACGAAGTAACACAAAATGCGAAACAGCTTAACCTGAACAGGTTGCAACAACAATCATACACAAATATGGAATTTTTTAAATGACGATTTCGGCCCTACTTTACAACCATTTTCGAAACAATTGAGCGATTCACAACGGTGTCGTAAGTGTCGTATTGTTGTATGTCGTAAACTTTAAAAGCTTAAATAAATGTTTAGAGAACTTGAAACGTCAACCAACTATTTTTTAGCACTACGAAAATCATAATATGACTTGGATGGTACTTTGCGAACTTTCTTAATATATTTCTTAGGCGTTTAAAGTTTACGACATACAACGATACGACACTTACGACACCGTTGTGAATACCCGCAAATATAAACTTTTTTCATCTACAGAAAATTACCTTCTTCGGTTCGGTTGAATCGCCAAACGAACGCATACACAATTTATGTTAGCGTATTAATATATAGAAAACAAAAACTGCACAAGATCGCCAAAAAAAAATAAAAACAAATTATAAAAGTCGACGACATTTTTAGCCGTTTCAAAGCTGCCCTTTGTAATATTAAAGTTATCGCGCTGCAAAATTGCAAAGTTAAAAATGTTCTTAAAATTCGTAATGAAAAAATTGTAATTATCGGTGAAGATACATTTAGTTCAGCATTTCCACAATTTTTTTTTTCTTCCAAATAATAAGAACCTTGCAGTTCTTTAAATAGTTGAGCATTTGTTTAAGTTATGACCTCTTCGTTCGACCCAAATCTCATTCCGCCTAGCCATTTCTTTGGGTTTGGAAACAGAAAACAGTCGCTGGGGTCTAAATCTGGTACATATGGGAGGGGGGTAGGAGTTAGTTGCCCCGTATCCCAAAATCTCTGAATAATTTGCACTTTTCAAGCTTATCGATCTGACTGACAACACGAGCACTCCAAAAAAACTTTGACCATGAACTCATTGGCCGACAGATGCACTTTATCCATCTTTGATGCACTTTTTGATTTTTCCTCATGTTGTTTCGCCGGCGATAACAAAACGAAGCAAAAACTCGTTCAAATTGCGGCTGAACATCGCGCCAAACACTCATTTGAAGCAGTTATACGATTGCGCTTATGTGAGCGAACACGGCACGAATCGCGCGGATACCGCTTCATACGGCCGGCACACACACACTTTCACTCTCCGGTCGTCCAATATAATTTATCGACGATTTCTGGCGTGACGACATCTTGCGAAATGTACCAATCGTGTGATCTCGCCTTTGAAGCCATATGTATACTGAGAGATATGCCATTATTCTTAACATTTTCTTCTTTCTTAACACGGATTTCTTAACGCTCTGCAGGGCCTGATTCCAGATCGGCTTGTGCTAAGTTTGCAGTCAAGTTATGGATATTTTGCTTAGGCTGGACTCCTCAGCCAGAGTTATAGGGCTCCGCCAGTTTGTTTAACGGTGCGTGTTCAATGAATAGGGCCACTTGAAGCAGCTGCATATAGGCTAGCCTGTGTGAGAGCCTCCAGCTAGATTGCGTGGATTTAAAAAAACTCACTTTCCTCCACGAAGCTGCAATTCAGACAAAACTTGGGCTTAAACTTAAGGTCAATCAAATCGGAATCTTTTGTACATATAGAAGATTGCTTTCTCTGAACATTTTCCTTCAGCTGAACATATTTAGTTTATCGTGCTCAGTGGTTCCGTCAAATTAGGTTGAGAGCAGCCCACTGGCTTCATTGACGGCGGAATAGACCTCTTCCGCTGCTTCTACTTGGAGTTGGGGTGATTTGTGGGACTGAACAAGTAGTAGTACTGACCAAATTTTGAAGCAATTAGACCAACCCTTAAAAGTCACTGGTATCAAGAAATAATTGTAAACAGTGATGTCACCTATAAATATAATACTCCTTTAGTCGTGATTTGATTTAGAAAAAAAAAATTCAACCAAGCCATAGGTTTACTGTTACAAAGATTCGACTTTATTTTTACCCCCCCCCCCCCCTCCCCCCCCCCCCCACCACAACCCCCCCCCCCCCCTTCCCCAGAAAATGCTACTTCTACTTTCATAAACACAAAATATAATTAATTATTTAACTTTTTTACAACTGAAGCCTGGGTTTAAATATTTTATATCGATTTGCTGTCATCGTAATTTATCTCATCTTCCCAACTAAATAATGAGAAATACGTAAAACCAGAAAAGTATATTTTCCTTGTAATTAATGAAGGACGTACTGCCACTTGACAGGCCTAATATCGAAAATATGCAGAGTAGGTCCTCCTTGCTTATTTCCACACCTCCTTTCAAAAGAAATTTATTTTTCTTGTTGATTAATCAATGACAAATATTTATGAGCAGTTGAATAGGAGAAAATTCATATAAAAATAAACACTAAGTGCAAGACATAAAATAAGATAAGGCATAAAAATAATGGAAAGTAGATGGAGGCGAAAATTATGTATGTATATAAATATAGTGCAAGATAGAGCAGAAAAATATGTAGTGGAAAGGGGCGAGAATATTGTGTGATTATAACATGTTTACATTTACAGTGGCGGTCAAAAATGGATTAATGGTTTTTCGTTTTTAATATTTACAATATTTTTCAAGCTAAAATTTTTTTATTTATTTTTTTTATAAAAATATGGTTCAAGCTTTAACAAGAGCTATATAAATCACACTTTCAAACTTTATACAGAACTTAGAAAAATTTCACATTTTTTTCGTATAGTTCAAGCTTTTTAACCAGAAAATTTAAAGAAAAAATAAATAAAAAAGTCGACACCAGTTTTACTAAATTTCGCTAGTTATTTAAAAGACAAACAACGTAAAAGCCGTCAGCAAAAGAAAAATTATTAAAAGCAATACGATTTTTTAGCCGCTCAAAGCTTGCACTTATTTTACTAGAATTTTATAAGCTTGTGAACTGCCTAACAAAAAAAATTCTAAAAATTCTGCTTAGAAAGCTCGAAACTTAGATAAAAATTTTTGGAATTTTTCTAGGTTCTGTATAAAATTTTAAAGTGTGATTTATGTATTTTTTGTTAGGGCATGAACCATATTTTTATAAAAAAATATATAAAAAAAATTTTAGCTTGAAAAATATTGTAAATATTAAAAACGAAGCACCATTAATCCATTTTTGTCCGCCACTGTAAATGTAAACATGTTATAATCACACAATATTCTCGCCTCTTTCCACCACATAAATATTTGATATACATACGTGTACATAACTGTTTGTATAGTGCACTATTTACAAGTACTTACATATGTATGTAAATAAACACACATATTTTGAATACCCCTTTTATGACACATAAAAAAATCTTATATAAGTTACAGCTTATAACGCCATTTCTTTCGCCCTTGGCAACAACTGTAATTTTATAAATTTCATAGATTTACATGCAATGTTTTTTATCTATGTATGTATGTGTGTATGTAATGTTGCTTACTTACATGCGCCATACGTATGTATATTATTTACTATGCGCTGTAATTTTTTCTGTATCTAAAATATGATTAGCTGTAGCATAATTCCGTGTGTGTCTCATAAATGCAAACTCAAATTACAAATTCAAAGGAGTGCAAGGTTGAGTTAGTTAACTAGCTCGGTAGTTGCTGTACAGAGCAGCTACGCAATGAAGTGAGTCTAATTGCAATGAAAATTCATAATAAAGGGGCTTTCAGAAAAGTTGAAATTAATATCTAATTATGTCTGGCAAAGTATGCGCCCGCTGGTTGTGAGTGGGTAGAGGTGCGTACTACCACTACGTAGAACCTGGGTTCAATACCTGGTTCAAGCAACATTTAAAATTATAAATTTTCTTTCAAATAGCGGCCGCCCCTATGCAGATATTGGCAAACCTCCTCAAACTCACAGCCGCATACAAAAGTAATATTCCTTCATACATATATGTATGAATGCTACTTGTATATGTGGCTTTGAGTTTGTAGATTCTTTATCGCTTTCATTATTTATTTCTTATCCCCACCCTACTCAATCAGTCAGCTGTGAAAAGAATTTCTGTATGTAAAATTTTCAAGCCTTGCAAATCATTTTGCCAACACAAATAGCGGAGGAGCTTTCATTTTTGTTGTGTCGCAACAGTTTTGTAATTCCAATATTACAAATAACGGTGAGCTATTTTTATTTTTACCTGAATTTTTTAGCCTTACGGTAATCGATTTGATACTTTTGTTTGCGTCATGGCATTTGCCTAAGGGAATTGGCTGCCATGAAAACACGTACGTATGTATGTATATGTACATGTGTACATACATACGTGTGCATGTGGGGATACAGATATACTGAGATATGCATTGCATAAATTTTTGCACACAGAGTTAAAGCCCTTCCTTAAAATTCTAGCTATCTGGTGTACTTAAATCAATTGCGATGTTGCTTTGACCAGATCTTGGACTAAGGCCCTGCATAGTGGAAGCGCGCACTGCACCACAGATAAGCTTAATTCCATAAATTATTTTAAAGAGTTCAGTGTAATGTAAAATAAAAATATGGGTACTAAATGAAAGACAAAATTCCGTGGAATTAAAAAAAAAATTGTTGGTTCACAAGGACGAGTAGGTATTGAAAATGACTTAATTGGTTCCATTTTTTAAGCAAATAAAATTAGAAGTATGGAATTCAAGGATGTGGGCGAGTGTATATTAGTCCTTAACTTAAAATTTGTTCAATGAGTTGCACAATTTCAAGGTTATTCCAGGATAAAAATTCAAAAAGACATTTTCAATACCTTGCCGTGTTTATGCCTTGATTCTATAGAATTTTTCTTTAATTTGGTACTCATAACGATAAAAACATAACAAGGTAAAACCATTGAGAGGCAGTTTGACGTTTGCCAGCAATATATTTGTAAAATTCAAAACTCAAAATAACACTCACTTTCCTATTTTCAATCTCAAACAACAAGAATTGTGAACAATTTCATTTTTTAACCGACTTCCAAAAAAGGAGGAGGTTGTCAGTTCGTCGGAATATTTTTTTTTTTTATGTATGTTACCGCATAACTTTGGACGAGGTCAACCGATTTCGATAATTCTTTCTGCATCGGAAAGCTAGTGTCTCAGAGGTGGTAATCTGGTTAAGATCCGATCAGTGGATCATGAGATATATATATATATATATTTTTTTATATGAGAGTTGAAGTCGGGTTTTTTTTAGGATTTTAAAATGCTTGCAAACGTCAGAAAAAAAATCATGGCCGACGAACTGAGAGAATGAATTCACCTTGTATTGTTTCAATCATGGTATCCAAAATGTTTTTCTACATTGCACTGAATTTTCAAAAATAATATTTGGACGTAATCATATTTCTCAAATTTAAAAGCGCAGTTTTTCTATATTTGGCCCCTGGATTCGCGAATGAATTATTATTTTTTTTTTGTGTGTTAACTTGACTATCGCACGGTGATATAGATATAAAAGTTATTTCTTATTCAAAAAAAAAATATAGTAAATACCTACATATACATATGCACGCTCTGAGTGTGATTTCAAAAAGCATATTTACACCTTTTTGTCTTTGAACGATACCTTTGTGCAATTGGTTTATTGCCATAAACAGGAGTTGTTATTTATCGTTCATCGCTGTAATCAATATTTGCACTTAATTCATGTTGTCACAAAAGTAACTCGGTATGACAGCAACCATAATGGTGAAACAAATAGAACGAAAAAAGCAAAAATAATTTAAAAAATAAATAAATATAAATAATAAATAAAAATAAAGTATACAAATATTACTATTAAATCCCAAAAATTAAAAGCCAAATTAAAGCATATGAGTTCTATGAATCACCTTTGCTTCGACCAGTCTTTTAAAAAATTCCTTTTTAACTCACCATTTTTTTATTGAAATTTCAATAAAAATGCTAAAATTACCTCATTCTACACTTACCACTTAACTTGCAAGCCCATAAACCACCAAAAAACATGCTGCAACTGCATAACGGTTCATTTGCGTTCAGAAAATTTAATACCGGTTAATGGTTATGGACGTAGTAAGTAGTTAACTCATCGCCGTTAAGCGAATTTTAAGTTGTAGACTAAAGTGAGCTGCGGCTACTCGTAGAGACTTTATCGAAATGGCTATGCAAGTGGAAACCAACACAGTGTGGCTACATAAATGGCAGCTACAGGCTGATTGACATATCAAAAAAAGCAGCAAAGCTGCACTATCTCAAGTAGAGGGTTGAGTTGCTTGATGTGCTTGGAAGGCTTGAGCACTTTGTCATATCGGAATAATAAATCATTTTTTCTCTACTTCTACTTCCACGGCTTCTATATTTAAATACAGCATTTTAAGGCTTATTGCCTCGTCTGCTCAATAAATGAAGCAAAGTTGAACGAGCGCAACAAAAAGCATATCTATCATCAAAAAATACACACAAAAAGTTTTAGAAGACAGGAAAAGTTTAAGGGTATTCAATTTAAAGCCAAAGCAGAACCTGGAGTCTTGGTAAAAGAAAGAAAGGAAAAAATAAGAGGAAAATTATTTAAAAATCTTTTGTTTCACAAAGTTTTATCCACTTGACAGACAACTGTTTGCACCTGATTTAACACAACTTCTGTGGCTTTTATAATTTTTTGCACAAATTTGATTTTAATTATTATTTTTTCTTTTTTTAGAATGGAAACTTTACTAGTAAGTGTTAAGACAAAATTATATTCAAATGCTTAAACGTAAAAAACGTAGTATTTTATTTTTTGATCAATTCTTAAAGAACAAAAAAATAAGCGATACTTCTTTCTCAAAATAATAAAGGGACAATTTTTTAAAGCCTTGAACAAATCATATTCTACGCACAGTTACAGAGGTATACATATAAGAACCCACTTACCAGATGTGAGCAAGTAGGTTTTCTAAATAGTACAAGGACCAACAAGGAAGGCAAATACAAAATTATTAAAACTAAAGTACAACGCTTGAACTTTCTTTTTCTAATGTTCAAAAATCCACCTCGTCCCTTAGTTCACCATAGAAATGCCTTTCCGAAACCTGAAACCACTTTTCCAAAAACTACACAGCACCACAAAATGATAAAGAACCTTACCTTCTGTCAATGCTGTTGATCCGCAATACTAGCAAGATCAAATGAAGGTAAAATTTTATCTTACAACAGATCTCTTTGAAAAAACGGGAATCAAAAAAATAAAGTAGCTTCCGAAAATTTGCACAAATATGTATCACTTTTGGAGTAAATGGATCAAACAGGCATCGTTCGTGGTACGAACCTACATCAGCATTGTGTGGCAGCGATCCCATTTATTGTCTCATCAAAGCCCACAAAAGCAAGGCCATTAACAGCTCGGTGACTAGGCAGAGACGGGCTTAAGATGGAATGACCTCAAACTTGATATTTCACGGTACACTGTTCTATACACTTTTACTTCTGTAAAAGTAAACTGACGGAGCCGCCGACCTGTTGGGATTCCAACATTCGCTATCCTTAATTTTACTCGCCAAAAAAGTCCAAAAGAATAGCAGGCGCGCCTTAAAACTAGATGAATGGTCTGCAAAGCTGACTCACGTGAGGAGTACGCTCATCACACGCATTCTTACGCTCTTCAAATCAGTCGTTGGCAACGGCACTATTTTTGAAGACCATTAGGCACATTTTGAAATTTTGAAATTCCATCACTGGTCGTTGCTAGGACAACAACGAAGCAACTTAGGTGGAGCTCTGTTGGTTAATTTAGTAGGTGACAGTGTTCGCTTACACATGTATGTACGATTAAAAATTACCTTAAAAAATACTTTATGGGGCTGTTCAGGATATTGGGAAAATGGTCTTGGATTTACATTTGGAATTGCATTTGCAAATTTTATGCTTGCTATCATGGCAACCGTTGCATTTTATTATTGCATTTGCAAATGCAAGATCATATGCACAAGATTGTGAACAGCCTTCATGATTTCAAATCCTTTTGCTAAAAACCAAAGCCTTTGGTGTCACTCCCCATTAAAGGAGAGCGGGAATATAATGTCAAAAGGCATTATCTTATATTAAACTTTCAAAATTACTTTGCATTTTTTTTTGAGCGCTGCAGACTAATTTAAGAAATTTCAATAAACGACAGTTTTTAAGTTCTAAAACGTCATTTTACATGAATAAAGTCATTCCTTCAATAAAAATCGAAAACGATAACTTTTGTATGGGGGGAAAATGTCATCGTAGAAAAGGGGTACCTACTTAGTATTTTCCTTTTGGTATTACATGGCGCTCAATGACCTTGAAAAACGCTTCTGAATCCCTTTGAGGCTGACAAAAATATTGATGAGTTTTATAAAGAGCTAGTATAGCCACGACAACTGAAGCTTGTAATATTTTTTCAGCTAATTAAAATTTTAAATGGTTTTAGGTTGCTTAACGAATTGTTTGATTAAAACATATCGAGCCCTAACCGCCAAAATAACGTAAGCGACATTTTTTTCAAAATTTTCTGTTTGATGTAGAAATGCTTCTAGATCAGAGGTGGGCATCGTCGGCAGAGGTGCGTACAATTGATGGCACTGAAGTTTTCGCTGCCTTCCCAAGCAGAGCGTGTGTGTATAGGTCTGTTCTAGATCCTCTAGGAATATTTTTGCATCAAAAAGGAAATTTTGAAAAAAAAATGACACTTATTTTGGCGGTTAGGGCTCAATATATGGACAATAAACTTCTAGAGCAAAATATAAAAATTTCATGAGCATCCTCTAAATTTGTACTTAAGGCCGGTTGTTCAATGTCCGGTCAATACAAATCGGAGACAGAAGCTCCGGTTAAATACAATGATTGCTTTTCGACCACACGTTATATGAATGATGTCGAAATCTTCGTTAATGATGTTTAACTGGGAGGTAGTGATAATCAGACATTGCCAGCACTTCTTTCGGCAAGAGGGCAAGTTTTGGAAGGTGCCCCAACCCTAAAATAAATTCAGTATTCACATATACAAGCCAAGAGCTTTTTGAAAATCCAGTGAACGGTTTAGATCTTATGCCTCGGACAAAAAATCCCTTCGCGTATTATTATTTATTATTATACAGATACTAATATTTCACTTAGATCGCCTCAGCTCCGCTGCAGGTCCTCCGCTGTCATACTAATCTGACTATCTGACTATACTATGTAAGTGCAATATGTGCCTAAAGCACGGGTCACACGATTTATAAATTTGTACAAAATTTTTACATTTTGCCAGTCACAGAGTGGTGTTGTTTAAAAATTTGAGCTCATCTTAATAGAAGAATATGCAGACAACGCCACTCTGTAACTTCTAAAATGTATAAATTCGTACAAATGTACAAATCGTGTGATCCCTGCTTAAGCATACAATTTATTGTAATTATTTTCTTAACTCTCATTCTTACACTTAACTCATAGGCTTTTCGCTTAAATCAAATTATCATTTATTAAAAGCATATAATAAATAAACTCGAAAATGGCTAATAAGTAGGCCATTTGTGTATATTTACTTATCCAAAAATTCAATAAGCTTGCGACGCTTTTATGAGTTTCTCAGCTGTACAGAGCTATTTCTTATGTATTTGTATATACAATTTATGTGATAACAAATACTCGCAAACGTACTTATAAATTCGTTTATGTACATATGTCTTCTTTAGCAGCGCACAAGCACAAATAGTACAAGCATATTAGCAGCTAACAAAGACAGCCCCTGTCCCAGCCCCAGCCCCAGCCCCAGCCCCAGCCCTGTGTCGAACTCCTAACAAAACCCAAGTCAAAGCAATTTGCTGGCGTGCAAGTAATTCATCATAAATTAGTGTGGCAGCTTTGGTTGTTGAAGCGGAAAATCGTTATTGTTATTCCCTCTTTATGCTATTTATGCATAAAGTTTATTGGCTACATGAAAATTCTTGTAAGTTTCTTTTTGACGCGTAAATTGCTTATAAAATATTGGCTGTCATAGGCATACATTAGGGTGGCCCAAAAATGTATGTGATATATTAAAGCGCGAAATTTAATGCTCTCACCCCCTAGGATTGCTCTATATCGAGAAAAAGATTATTTTTTTTTTCGAATAAAAAAAATATTTAGATGTGGGTCAAAGCGCTTAAGGATTCTCATTTATGTATTGTATAATGGAAAAATCAATTTTTCGTAGAAATGCTTTAGGATCCTTAAAGAACAATATTTTTCGATTGGAAAACTCTGACATCCAATAATAATACTCAATTGTTTATTTGACCATTTTTTTGTACTAACGAGTTTTTATGGGTCCCTATTGTATTTTTTGGGGCTTCAAAATAAAAAACAGGGATGTATATTTTCGATATAGAACAATCGTATGGGGTGAGCGCATTAAAATTCCGAATTTACATTTTTGTTGGCCACCCTAATGTAAATACGTATATAGTATGTATATATGTGTGTGCGTATTTGTAGACAAGAAATTATGTTTTTTTTCATTCACGCAAGTTAATATGCATAAAATAAGTGGCTGCTTTCCCCTATGTCATCGTACATCAAGTGCCACGTCTGCGGTGCCAGACAAATTAATGAATTTGTGTGTACAGCCGTTTGCTAGTAAAAGTTGGTGTTTAATTTAACGCTGCCGCAAGGGTCTTGACTTTAATTCATCAAATTAATTGGAAACGATAGATATTAACTGACTAAGTGGTTGAGTGGAATTCTATGGTACACTTAAAAATATGTCTTTGTTAAATGAGAGTTGTGTATGTGCCTCAGGGATTGGCCTTTTTGAATGAAAAATAAAATTTTATTCATAATTTTTCTAATTTTGAATGACGACAAAAAATGTTTATTCTTCATTCAACTAATTCTGCATAACGCATAATTTCTCATTTATTCATTATTTCTTGATTACAGTACATATGTAGATTTTGATATTTTATTTTCTAATATTTCGCATAATAAATATGTATATAAGACACGAACATTTACCATGATCGTCTACCTGGTACTACAACCCGATGTATGAAAAGAATTTTCACGTAAGAATTTTAATACACATTTTACCGACTCAGAAACGGTAGTTGAATGATCGATTGAAACTGCATTTATCTTCATCTTCAATATCAAGTTAAATAGTATACAAGGGTGGCTCCAAATCATGTCCTCATAATTTTTCCTAGCCCTTGCAGAGTTAAGGACATTTCTGTGATACTATGCATTTTTTGTGTTTTTCTGGGGAGCTTAAGTAGCTTGCTGGGCTTTTATGCAAAAATAGATCTTGCACCAAATGTTTGCTATTTCGGAGGTTCGTTACTAGTCCTTTCCACATTAGAATCCAGAATTTCGATGGCTCCTGGGCGTGGAAGTTTCCCCACCTTCCAGATTTACGACTTGCTAGGTTAATCTAAGTTACAAATCGAATATCTTTGAAATCGAATAAAATTTACCATATCCGGCCCCTTGTATTGCGGGCGTGGCAGTCCGCCATATTCAACCATTTTTCGCGTTTATTCATTGCTAGTAAAAAGTACTCCACGTTACAATTTTCAGCAAATTCGGAGCACATTTACCATTTTTGTCACATTTTATATGGACTTCTTTCACTGTGCGGCGTTTCATTTTGGAACTTTCAAACACATATTTCAGTTTTGTAATCAGCTACTCAAAACATCTTTGGATATCAAATTTCATAAAAATCTGACCGTTAAAAGAAAAAGTCCCTCCTCCATTGGAAACTCTTGGAGCAGCTTAGCTCGTATATAGTTGCACCAATCTAAGACTACGTCGAGCATCCTTAAACTACCATCAAATTATAACTTAAGAAACTTTTATCATATGGCAAATGAGATGTGCATATGGAGATACTTCATAACTTACATAAAGAGAATTTTCGCACAAGCAGCAGTGCATAGCTTACATTTAGGCGCTTGGTGGTAGCAGTCGCAACTTAAAATTTTTAAAATTGACAAAATTCATCGTATGACTATTGTCACAATTACTGCGCCTAAAACCCAATATAAACATTGTTTCGCCATTGTCGCGTACTCCGTAGGTCGTAACAATAATAATAAAAATTTTCACCATACGAGAGCTGAAAAAAATGTGCGTTATAGTATTAGGCGCAATAGTAAAGACAGCAGTCAGCCGCTGAGTTTTGTCATTGGCGTGGGAATATGGCCGTAAGATTCGTAATTAGCAACCCCTGAACCCTTTGATATGAAGTGTAATAAAGTTTTCAAGGAATTTTTTTATTTTTATTATTTATGTTACTGGGTAACTTTAGGCCCGTAAATCAGACATGCCGAGCGCAGGCAGAACTTCATTGGCAGGGCAAAAGCTTGCATTGGGCATTGCTAACGTAAATCCTTTAAGTTTTTTTTCGAAAAGGTTGCGCCCCAAGAGAGGTCTCATACTAATTTGGTTTCATTCCAAACACTGGATTATGGAGAAATATAGGGTACTTCTAAATTTTTGTATTAGAATTCAGTCGAATTTTGTCCTTGACTTAAAAATTTCTTGTTATTTTTTAAATAAAATTTTGGAAGCAGAAGGCTAATGGTGACTTTTTCAACAGTGCAAGTCTGTGCATTGGTAAAAAATTAATTGCTTACTGACTTTTTGTATTTTTACGAGTCTGTTAGAAACTTGCTCCGCACTCCTCTATACTTTTTTTTACACTTCTAATTTTTTTCGTAATTTTTCGTATGCATATTAGAAAGCTAGTATATTTCATACAGACTCTACTTTCAACCAACATTGCAAACTAAACCATAACTCCAAAAATTTTAGACAATTTCAAACCATTTCCCTTTTTATAGTTTTTGCAATAAATCACTTTTCTTAACGGTTTATAGCCCATGATAAAGCGTCGCGATCAATCTTTTGTTATTGCTCCTTTCTAATCAACGCAACAGCTATGACGCATTGACAAGCAGCAGCAATAAACGTTGATATGCCATGAAAAATGCGTTGCCCATAAACCAACTTATAGTGTTATCCATAAAAAAAAAAAGCTTGTAGATGTGCTCCCAGAACTAAAGATAAGCAATAAAAGTGACCATAAACTAAAATTAACGCAAATAGAAAAAAGCAAAAAAAAAATACATATATAAATTTCGGAATTGAAAAACTACGCAAATGAGGTCATTGAAGTGATAAAATTAATAAATTTCAACATTAGAGTCATTGGTGTCAAATCTTATTTGGAGTAAAATAAGGCAGTGAGAGAAAGCAGCAACAACCAGCCATTAATTCCGAAATATACGTATGTACATCGCAACCAAAAGATCAATTCGACACAACAGCAATTCAACTGTGATCATCTTAGTTCCTGCTAGCAAAAACCTGCACCATATCGCAATTCGCTTAGCCATCAATATGCCAACGACTTTGCGACGTCTCCTTGAAACTAATACACCTTTGTAGCGCTTAGCATTTGTTAGCTACTGACATAACGGGCATACCATTACTCATGTCACTATTGACTGCTACGAAATTGTAATAAAAGTTATGCTTATACTACACACGCGCTCCATACACCCGCATAAATGTTAGAGTTACTCATACGCCCCAACGACACAATTATCCCCAGCCAACTCAGTGATTTTTTTCTTTTAGTTAAACATCGAACATTGACACAATCAATCCAGTTTGCTTTGCTTTAAGCTACACATTGTATATTTTTCCCTCTTTTTTCCTTCTTATATTCTTTCAACTCTCCCCTCTTCTCCCTTCCCATACTCATACAAACACTTACACAAATTAAACATCGATGGATAATTTATTGTGTAACATGGCGAGTAACAGTCGATACTCGTCTTATAATTGCTTAACTTCGTGGGACTCGTATGACAAGATACCAAGGTGAGTAATGACATTGCATACAGTAAATTTTTGTCTCAGACATCCATGTAGATACGTGCGTGTATGTACATATTTATGTGTGTGTACATAAATGTCTATAAAATATCGTAAATCCGAGCGCACGTTAAGGCGATTTAGAGCATATACATATATACATACGTACGTACCTCGATTTATACGAGCGCATAAATAAAAAAATATTTCATTCTGTGCTTTTGATTGAAAATAAATTAAATGTATCCGAAATAGCGTGGATTAGTTTTTAGTCCAAATACATAGTATATATATATATATTGTATTAAGAAGCGGAATTTGTACGTACAATAGACTAGGTCGAACGTGTATGGGGGAAAATAAAAGGCATTTGACGCTATATTATGGTGTCTTTGTCCTAAGCCAATTGTTATTGGCCACGAAGGATTCAATTTTATGAATTTTGAAAATGAAATTTTCGGCTGTTAATATCTATGGAATGCGTTTATTGTTACAAACAGGACAATATATCAAATTAAAGGTTATAAAGTTTAGTATCTCACGTTCATATATAGTTTTTCAGAAAGACTACAAGTTTTTAAGGTATTAAAATAAAACTTACAAAAACGATAACTTCCCTTATGAATTTTCAATTCTTCATTATTCCAGCAGATTTATTCCAAACGTTTCTGTGTTTTCGTATATTTATATAAAATTAAAAGGACCATGGACTTGGTCACGCCGATTTGGTCAGTTTTCAAAATCGTGGTGAATGAAGTCAAACATGTATTGTCCAAGATTAGGAATCGTTTGATAAGATAACTAACGAAATACGTTTAGGCTGAGAAACGCCCATTTTAAGTGCATTTATGCAGTCTTGAGAATTGGAGCGGAAGGTTTCATTAATCACCGAAGAAGCAAATTTTCCGCGGTTTCTAAATTTGCCGTTATATGAAAGTAGAGGACGTGCAATAAGTGTTTAGATATAGATATTTTAGTTAATTCCATTATGTGAAAAAGTGGCTGTAGATTAATGCAATAGGCTTTAACATATCCTGAGAAGTCCTTTTGTGGACTCTCCTACTGGACCATTTTACTTTGCGATCAGCTCGAACGAAAAAAGTCACTCCCTGGCACACTTTGCTCTAATACGTTTTTTGTGACACACTTTTGAAGAGAAATTTTTGTAGAAAAAAACTAGAGATTCGCGAAGTTTTTCGATATAACTTTGGTAACTATTACTCGATCGGTACGTAATAAATACCAAATAGAAGGCGAGACTTACGATTACTGATTTATGAAAGTCGTACAGATTCTAAACTAATTATTTTAATATAAAAAATGTTGAACAAAATTGTAGAGCTTTTTTTGTAGGCCTTTAACTGTTTGCTGTCCCTTAAATTTTCTTTTGCTTAACTCTTTTGAGTGTCATAAAGAATATGGTAACCGGAGGAACTATCTTTTATATTTTGTAAAAGGCCTTTTCTATATGTAACACATTGTCAAAATAATTTACACAGCGTAATAATCTATAAATCCAACATTCATTAAAATTATTAAAAAATATCCATTACTAGCAATATAAAAATTTCTCCGATTTTTTCTTGAAGACACAATCTGCCTTATTCTGAGTTTCACCCGAAAATTTGTCATCCGCCCATAGTAAATACATGGAAACCAAACGTAAAAATTGAACCGGTTCGGGAAAAATGAAGCTCATAATAAGGCTGAATGTGAAAAAATTGTTTTTAAGTTTTTACCTTTTTGAATTTTTTCCGCTCAGGAACCATAGGGCGTCGTTCAACTTATAAGGTACAAAACTACTTACAGGAAAATATCCTGTTTTTTAAGTAAAATGTGACCACAATTTTTTTTATATCTTTGAAGGTCTTTGGAGCACTTTGCCTGAACTTGGACTTGAGCCTATACATTCCAGGTTGTCGATAAATTTCGATAATTTGATAGATGTCGAAAAATTCAATGAATTTCAAAAACATTAAAATCCGATAACTCAACAAAATTCGATAACTGAATTAATTTAGATAAGTTGCATTTCTAGGGACATTTCGATATATCTCTATATAAATCGATTACTCATAAACTTTGGACACTTCTATAAATTTCAATAACTTGGTTAATTTTAATAGCGCCATTTTTTCGAAAGCTTTCGACAAACTTCGATGACTCGTTACACTCTTGTAAAACGATAAAATTCGATAAGCAGTGATAACTCGATAAACTTATGTAATCTTCCAAATTCGATAACTTGATATATTTTGAAAATTCCAAGAACTGAATCAAAAAATTTCAGTAAATCAATAGATATCGATAACTCGATAAGTTCAAAGAACTCGATGCATTACGATAAGTCAATAAATTTCGTTAACTCTATAAATACTCATAATTCAATAAATATCGATAACATGATAAATTGTATTAACTTCGATAATCCCATAAAATTTCATAGCTTGTTAACTAACCATAAATTTCGAAAACGAATTTTCTGTGCCTTAGATTTTGACAACTCAATAAAAATTTATCAATCTGAATTCGATACGTTGCGATAATTCGATAAACATGGATAACTCGATATATTTCGATAGCTGTAAACTTCGATAATTCGACAAATTTTCTTTAAGTTGATATAGCTTTCGACAACTTAATTCTTTATAACTGAATTTATTGCGATTCCTATCGAAAAATTTTGATAAATTTTCCTACCTTTCTTACCCAATAAAAACTCTCCTCATCTACAGAAAAATGCACAGCTCGGTTACCTGGTACTGTCTAATAACTTCGGTTGAGCTACTCAATTCAAAGAAATAAGTAGACATATTTTTAAAAGCCGTCTTGATTTTAGATAGGCATCAGCTTTTGGAACTTTATATATTCGGCGACTCAAACATGAATACTTATCTCAGTAGATAATTTTCATTAAGCGCGTTAGAACTTTTAGCATTTGAAAATTTTATAAGAAACCTTAAAAGTAAACTTTTTGGTTCACTAGTTCACAATCAGTGCCCAAAAATTTACCCTGCCCTACATTATTTGCGTTTCAGAATTTAATATATTGTGTGTAGTGAGTTGCACGAACTTTGATATAAATTTGTCTAAGAATCAAATGTTGCTGCGGTCGCTGATCCTTAAGTTCGTTACAGAGGAAAATAAGTACTTTTAGTAAAATCACTCAATTTCTTCTCGCCCCATTTTAGGCAGGCAGGCATAAAATCGGCAGTGAAGCTTGCATAAAGCGGAGCAAAGAACTCAACTGCAAACATTTGAACGCAAAGTGGTTAACAAACTTAGTTTTACGAAAATGGTAACACTTCCTTTTTACGCACAAAGTCAGCGACCTCAATTGCGTCTCAGCTGGTATTCATAAGTGTACAGCTAAATTACTCACTCACTTACATTGATGGCGTTTGAAGTATCGCCTGTCGATTTGTGTTCATACAAGAAGGTTTAACTGGAAGTATGTGTGTTTGTGTGTATGTATTTCTATGGCATGCGTTTCACTTGAACTCGCGTCAAAGTCTAACGAACCAGGGAAAAGCGTATCAATTGCAAAAGCAGCGACAGAAACAACAAAGGCTATAATGAATACATCAGTCAAGAAGGCTAGGCAGCCTTTTTCAATCTTTATGCTATTACATGCCCTTGGAACTGTTGTTTTTCGCTGTATGTACGCCAAGAATTTGTGTGCCATACATATTTTGCTGCAAAAGATCGCATTACAAGCACCGAAAAGATTTAAATTGCCACACAAATTGAATTATAAACACAGCTTAACTCAATTTACGCTACTTGCTTGTCTATTCATTGATTTTACTTTTATGTAATGGGGATGAGGTTGTTAGGATTTGAAGCGAGTCCTCACTTAAAATTTAAATTATTGAACTTCAACAATGGAGTGGAGACGAGTTTTGAATGAGATTGTTCCTGCTTGCCTAGTTATCAAGTTATCTGGTTAAAAGTAATTTTTATGTAGCATATTTTGTTGTCGTACGCGGATTTGTTGTGTCTCCAATGCCGAAACAATAATAGCACTTTTACAAGGTGAACATAGCTTCGCAACAGAAAATTTCAATTTGAAATTGTGGTGAGTTACATGGACCTCCTAAATTTTAGTTCCCATTTCGATGGCTGTCATTTGGTTATTAAGTAAAACACTGTGTACAATTCAAAGTTTATTTGTTATGCCAGGAAAAATAACTTCTTCAAATAGAGGGTCAAAAATGCCCATAATGCCAATGGAGTTAACTCTTTCAGGCCCATGAGAAACATTTTTCCCAAAAAGTTACTCCACTCATAAAGAAATTGTCTATGTATGTTGTTAGAAGTTTTATATACATGTATTTGCTGTTGTTGAAATCTGCCTCATAGTTATTTTGTCAAGTCTTTTTATCATGGAGGTTAAGAAAAAGGTTTTTATTTTCAAAATTGGGAAAAAATTAAAAAATATATGTAAGTATGTAGGAAATTTTTTTTTATTAAATTTGTTTGAAAAAATTTGCAAAAAAATATAATTTAGGATAAAGTTGTTTTTAAAAACAAACATGTTTAACCAAATTAAGGTTTTTTTCGAGAACAAAATTTTTGCGGCAATCATTTTTTTTTCTATTTTTCAAATATTTTTGATAAAAAAAAACATTTTGAACAAAAAATTACAATATTTCTAAAAAGAATAATTTATGGGAAATATTTTTTTTTGTTGGAAAAAATATATCTTTGAAAAAAAACATATTTTAGAAAAAAAAAACATTTTTTTGAGAAATGAATTTGCTGAAAAAGCGCTCAAATTCAGATAAATGAAACTTTTAGGAAAAATTGTTTTTTTTTTTGCATATGTGAGTAGTCCACTTGCAAACAGCGTTACACTCTAAAAAATCTGTTTAAAAATGTGACTATAAATCGAGTATATTTTTGTTTATTTTTAAAATTTTTTGGTAAATTTACGCGATGAATATGTATTTTTCTCGTTTACACATTTTCGCGCTTAAAAATCCTTTTTGTTGACGGCTTTATACAATTCTACGGGTGAAATCAAACAGCAGATGTGTGTTTTGTGGCTTGTACACGCTTTTGTAGTAAATTTACGCACACCACAACAGCTATATCGCACTCTAAAAAGTCCGAAATTTAAACAAACTATTCGTTGAATAATCGAGCATGTAATTTCGCTAATAATATGGTAGAAAATCAGTAACCTACCTTATAGGTAGGAAATATACACAATTTTTTTTTAGAGTGTATGTGATTTTATAATAGAAAGCCATAAATTAGAAAAAAACGATTACGACAACAAGTAACATTTAGATCGAATCTTTTTTATTATTACCTGGAATTTTGGATAAATAATTATAAGATAACATTAACATTCTATGCAACCTAATGCAGTTTTCTAAGTTCATCAGAAGATGGATACGCGTATTAGTAGCATTTTATGCAAGGCGTAGACATACATACACACACGAATGATGTAATAATTCATGTGAAGACAAGTTGTGCAAAATATGACTAGTACCCTGCAGAAAAAAATTATCAATTGATAAAAAATAACCCCACTTAGCTTTTTTGTGGGATTTCTATAAAATATATAACCTGTAGTTAGCTACAAAAAGCTAACTTGAAACAAGTGGGCAAGTAATGCAGCAGTAATGAAGGAGATTGTTTTATTTAAACGCGTTTCTATTTAAATATCCTGCATTTCGCAAAACTTTTTCGAATTGAGGACAAATAAAAGGATGATCGAAATTTCATATTAGCATTTTGAAATCTGACGGAGTTTGTATATGGGACTACCTACAGCAGAATATGTAAACAAATATGAAATGTAATAAAATAAATAAAGTAAATAAAAATAAATAAATAAATAAATATCTTGTTTTTTTTTATTGATATTTTATGTCCAAAAGTAGTTAGTCTAATGCAGAGGTTAACCACCCTTGACTATTTCGCGGCCATCGCCATAGAAATATAGTTAGCTTTCGTCAAAGAAAATATACAGATAATAAGTGACTTTTAGCTCCTTCCTAATCAACTTTAAGTTAGCTTATAAGATAAATTTCCTGTAGGGTAGGTTGTCACTCCGTAGCCGATGGAATTACGCAACGTCACACGAACAAAACTAGAAGCATTCCAAGCAGTGCGTAAAAATAAAATATTATATCAACGCCATTCGTAGATTTAAGAGATTACCAGTGAATAGCAAGAGTAGTGTTTATATACGCTAACACTAACAAAGAGTGAAAGTAAATAAATAGCCTTAAATTTCACCGCTTTCATTGCACATACACACACACAAAAAGCACTAAAAAATTAAATACTACAATCGACAAATGTCAACTATTTTCTTTTTAGTAGTATAAAAAAAGCGAAAGCAATAAAAATATGTGTTAGAAAAAAGAAATTTTCTGCAATAACTGACGCATGCAATCATTTTATTGCAGCTCGTCACCCATTCCGCTTAAAAGCTCGACGCATGTTCGTTCGCCTTTTATACATCACATTTACATACATATGTATGTATTTATGTATATGGTTTTTTTAGTTGTTGTTGAGTCACTCGCAATATAATTTAACGGTATGTCCCAGTAGAATTTCGGGTATGTGTACTGTACAGAAATAAACAAAAGTACATAAATATATAGACAATGACATGAAGCTCGCTGTGTCCACAAGGCAACGTTGCAGCAACTAACGTAAAAAATATATTTAAGTTCTGTTATGCACATTAGACCATACCACATTACAAGCAATTTCGCCTAACATCCCTGGGTCTAAAGTACTATTGAAAGCCAATTTCAAAAAAACTTATGTAAATACATATGTATATTTGTATGGCCGGTAATGCCGGCATTAAAATAGTGTCAAACCTGTTTTAACTCAAAGAACTTTCTTAGAAGAAATTGTATGACTTTGAAGAGCTTAAATATATTGATATTTGTATATTACGTTAGGATGATAGGAACTAAGATCTGGTGGGTGACTCGGCCATCTTGAGGTCAATACACTCCGGAACAAAAAAAAATTTCCCTCGAGACAAAAACTGCAAATGCCGCAGATGTTATGAAAACTGGCTAAAAAAAATTCGAAATTGCCATGTCTGTGGAGTTGGCATACGGATTGATGCAAAACAAACAGCTGTTCTGAATTAGAGAAAAAAAAGTAGTGAATATTTAGACGAAAGAAATGTTTTTTTTATGCAAACATTAAACTTTTTTGTCTTTTTGAAAAAATGTTTTTTTCGGCGGAATTTTGCACAACAAAAATTTGAGAAACCCAAAAATTTTAATTAAAACAGTTCTGAGTAGCTAACAGCCAATTTCACCAACAATTTAAATGGAAAATGATTTCTTATTTTCTGTCAATTTCCATATAAAATTCTAAAAATTAAAATGATTTTTCATTTAAATTATTTTCGTGAAATTGGCTGTTAGCTACTCAGAACTGTTTTAATTTTAATTTTTTTATATTTGTTTCTCAGTTTCCATTTTTATTTTCTTGCCAAATGTTTTTTTTTCGCTTTCAGGAACTTTAGAGTTATTGAAAAGCTAATAATAAAATTTTTAATTTTATTTTTTTTTCAAACAACATTTTTTCGGTTTTTTTTTTTGTTGAAAATTGTGTTTTTGATCATAACATGTCGCAAAAAGGCAAAACTGTCTGAGTAGAGTCAAGAACTCTAGAACTATTGAAAAACTACTCAGAACAATTTAATTTTTTTTAGACAACAAACTCTTTCAACTTTTCTGGAAAACATTTTTTCGGCGTAATTTTGCAGGACCATTTTCCAGAATAGTTCTTTATTTGCCTTTTTATGCTGCGTGAATCTGGCGTACACAATTTTTGAAAGAATATTTTTTTTGTCAAAATATCCAGAACTTTTTTTTACTTTTCAATAACTTTGGAACTTTTAAAAAGTTACCTTGTACAGTTTTTATTTTCTTAAATTTTTTGCGTAACTTTGTATGCCGACTTAAGTGATATGAGATTTCCTTGCAAAACTACTTTAGACCCAGGGGTGTACGGCGAGCTCTCGACCCTTTTTTCGGTACGGTCTAATGGACATAAATGTATACTTCATTTACATATGCACATATCTACTTATAACGTAGTGCGCAAAAAAAAATCCTCTAAAAATATGTCGGATATAAACCATAAAGTTTACGCGAGTGTGTGTGTCTATGCGGGCGCTTCGAAGTGTATGCTTCGCCACAGGGGAAGCACAAATGTAATTAATTCCATTTGCACATGCATAGCTTACAAAAATAACTAAAAAGAAAAAATGCACTGAACAAATGTGAACCTATCTACACCTACATACATACCCTTACGTCTATATCTAATGGAAACAGCAATACCACCATTATTCATAGTGTCATTGCCAATTTGTAGTTAAGATCGTAAATGTTTTAAACTCAACATGCTTTTATTTCTGTGCCATCAGGTCCAACCCGATTGATGCCAAAAAAATATTTACATTTATTTGTTATGACTCTGAATTTTGTCACACAAATTGTGCACATCGTCATCATCAATGCCAAAAGTCCCTTCCAAAAAATTTTAAATGGTACAGGAAAAGCAAAAAAATGCATTCAATTTTGCATAGGAAATACTAACTGCTCAAATCCAAAGATATTAGTACTTTTTAAAATATGGGTTTGCGTTTTTGTATAGGGATGTACAAATGCATCTGAGGGCGAACTAACGTAGTATTAAATATTTCTGAATAACGGAGTTTTAATATTTCTAACTTTAGGTCAATAAGCCTCAGCTATTTAGCGTTAAGTTCCCGCATGATCATGTCGTACAAAGTAACCCAAATTCTCCCTTAAAGTATGCAATACATTAACTGCTGGTGTTAACTGAATGTAGTTGGACTTTCCTGCGGTTGAGAAAGGCTTGGCTTTTACTGTGGTTACAATATAGTAAGTAGTAGTTGTAGTCAACTTATCTAAGTCACGGACTTTTTAAATTAAATATTAAATATTTTCGAAACGTATGATAGGCACACACATTTTTTAGGCAGGATGCTAAAATAAAAGTATTTTGCTGAACTCTTAGAGACAAAAGGCACTTGATTTCTGATTGACTTCATTTTCTTAAATCATTGTATGAAGAAAGAAGTCTTCTGTCATACCTACAATGTTAGGAAAATTTTGTAATAAGCGATCTCCAAATAGCACCTAAGATTCCTGGGTACAAAAAAAAGGTGAAGATATACCACAAAAGATCCCAAAATTTTTATA
>NW_023458561.1:44233649-44267067 GCF_013731165.1 Rhagoletis pomonella | reverse complement strand
GAAAATTTAAAAACAAAGTTGTAATAATAAAATAGTCATTATGTTTGCTTTTCACAGGGCATTTCGAATATGCTTGTTGTTATTTGTTCGTTTCCAGCAGGTTCGGGCTCGAAGGCCATCGGAGGCAACACGTAATTTTAATTTTTTTCCCCCACTTTTCAGTTTTTGTTAATTACGAAAAAGCATCTGTGAAGTCAAGAATAAAATCAAACGAGGACAATTTAAGAGAACGATTGTAGCTTAGTATGCACATATGTTTGCTGTTATTTGCTAACACGTTAGAATGACAATACAAATATTTGCTTTGTGCTTCCGAACTATGAAAAAGCATATGTGAAGTGCCGAATAAAGTTTATTAAAAAGAGTTGAAGTGTATTTAAACAAAATGTTTTTTAAAGTAAACAACCATGTGGTTAGTATCACCAAATTGTTGTTGAAAATGTCAAAAGTGGCATTGTTTATATTAAACAAAAGTCACTTTAATTCCTTTTCAAGTTTGAATTCGGTAATATTATCCAATTTTTTTTTTTTCTGAGTGTAGATATTCGGCATAACAGAGTTAGTGCGATCAAAAAGGCCATATTAGTTACAGCCAACATTAAGTTTTTTTCAGGTTTTTTTAGTTTTCTGGAGCTCTATTAAAAGAATAATAACATTAGTATCGGCGGTGTATAGCCATATTTGATAACAAAATTACTAAACACACATAAATTTACTACACGTCAAGATTCTTTAAACCCCTAAGCAATTTATAAAAACATAGTAGTCTGCTTAAAAATAATTGTATAAATTTTCGCTAATGTGTGAATTAAGGGGAATGAATAACCACTTGCGCTCATGCAAATCGAACAAATAAGGATCCTGTATATATGTACATTAAGTTGTTATTTCTTTTTGGTTTATTTTACAAAGAGCACTAAAAAAGAAAGACTCTCACGGAATAAAGAAATTTCGTTGCACCCACTTTCAACAAAGCAAAATTATTGCTGTGAAACACGCAAAACAATTTCCTAAATGAAGCTCTTGACCGCTCTATTGAAATAAGTAGCTTGCAACCAACTCAGTTAATACATTTTTAATGTTCACAAACATTTGTGCAATTGAATGGTTGCTATTCATGCCACAACACTTTGAAGCATACAAAAATTAAATTTTGCGAATAAAATAGACAATAGTAAACAAAAGTCCGGTACACATACGTAATGAACTGCTAATGGTGCTTCTTTCAACAACTAAAAGTTTAAGTGCATTATTTTCTATATTTGTATTATTCTATTTTTAAGTAATAACTCGCATCTCCCGAAATATAAAGTAATAAAAAGGGGAAGTTCCAGGATCTCGATGTATCTCAATGCAACGCTTAGAACTGTCCTTTTAAACAAGGACAAGACGTAGAAAATTAAAATTATTCACATCTATAGACCTTTGAACAGGTGTTAACTAGTTCCATAGAGAAATAAAAGGTTATGCGTGAGAGAGAAAGAGCTTCACGAAAGATAACGGGTATCTTAGTCATAAGAAGTTGAATATTCTGGCGAAGAAGTGCTCTGAAATCGCAAATCCGAGGGATACCACGCCTCCGAGCTTCAACTTTGTAGAGAGGTTCAAAGTGATCTGATTAGTAAGAATAGCTGGGCAAGCATATGCGAGACATATAGGATAAACCAAAATATAATTACCCGGTACACTGGTGGCTCATTGACTAAAGAGGGTACCGGGTAGATGTATTTGGACTTTAGGATCAAGTGAAACTACCGAAATCGGAACATGGCGATCTTGACTGACAGTCAAGCGGCTCTCAATGCTCTCAGATCTCATCAGGTAACATCTAAACTGGTAAAGGAGTGCCTTGATTAGCCGAATACTCTTGGTCTGGCCAATCGAGTTTGTGTTATCTGGCTTCCAGGACATACTGGCATTAAAGGAAACGAGATTGCGCATAAATTTGCGAAGAAAGGATCATGTACCCCTTTCAACGGCCCAAAGCCCTTCTCTGGCATAGGAAAAGGGGCACTCTCTAACCTAAAGGGGCTGAAAGAAATCAATACTGAGATATTCTACCAGGTCTAGAGCAGTCCAAAGCACTTTTAGGAACATGTAACCTCTTTCTCGGATATTGGATAAAGAGACACAATATAAATTCATAAAGAGGGAAAAGAAAATTTTGAGTTCGCCGTGCCTTATCACCAACAATAAAATGAATAATAATAATAACATCATTAATGGCTCTGGCTGTCAAAGATCCGAATTTTTTAATAAACATTTAATTTTTTGAGTTCTTTGTTTTTAAAAATTTATATATGTATACATACATGCAAATATAAAATACTACAACTAAATCATTTAATCATATTGAATTTTGTTGACTGGGCTTCGGAGGGGAAGACGCCAAATTATGACTAGGCAAATTTTTTGATTAATTTTTACGTTAATAAGCCAACCCGCATGCAGTTCACCAGGTGGCAATGCACCCACAAAAAGTTAGGGTTTGTTGTGGATTTTGGGCCGGCTTTATCGTTCGTTCATATTCCTTTGCAAACGACGTTGATGGGGCCTTCAGTGTCGATGCCGAGCCATAATAGCCGATTTTATTTACCCTCAATTTATCGATATGGATGATGCGCTCCATGCGTTATCTCTCGCAGAGGTGTTGCGGATTTGTTACTACTAAGATCGTGCGATTTGAACCAGCTATACTTTTTCTTGCAGGGTTTTTCAAAGTAGCAGGTACACGCTGATATTGCTGATATTGCTGATATCGCTGATATCGCCGCAATCGACTAATTCTCTTAGAGCCAACATAACTCAGACCATCGCTCAAATTCACGCGGGTTTGCATAGCAGAGTTATTAAGAATTGGATCACTCGGATCCGTGCGACTGTAAAAATCCAGAAATTTATTTTTTTGTGCACTGTTTGAACTCGAACGGTAAAGAAAGTTACTATTTGCAAAGAGCTATAGGCGTTACTCTGCTAAGTCGAATTCGTTTTTTGAAATGCCAAATTTATGCATGGCTTCATATGTATGTGAAGGTTGCTATCGCTCGCGAAAATACATCATATCTATCTACATATTTGCATATTTCCGTTCTTAATCTTCATAAGCCACTTGACATTTTTTCGCTAACAACGAAAACTGTCAAAAAGAGATGCTGGCACTTTCTGAGTTTTTCAAAGGACTTGAAGAAGAGCTAAAATGGCCAAAGATTGCCCTTAGCAGTTCTCGAGATCTCACGAACACTTTTTCAGTAGACAAGTTACATATGTATGATGGCGTCGCATATTGTTAAGGTGTGTCATAAAAATATATGGAAGTATTCAACAAAGTACAGTGCAAGTGTTGCTTCAAGCAAACAACTGAAGTGACATACATATCGACATGCATACGTGTGCCGAAGCAAATAGCTCCTTGCAAGCACTTGGCGAGATAAGAAAATGTGAAAAACGCACGCGACTAACAGCAGATTACACAAGCAAATACACATGAATGTATAAATGTATATGTACATACATACATATGTATTAACACAATTATAGGCACGCTCATAGCAAAAGAAAAACTAGCTAAAAAATATACTAACTGCAGCTATTATCAATTGGCAAAGAAACGGTTGACACTTTTGAATGCAACGCTGAAGATAAACAGCTTTGAGTCGAAGCTGCTGCGAATAATGGGCGCGTGTGGCACGTTCGAGTGAGCACAGATATTAGTGGAATACCACGCGAACTCAAGAAAGAAAAAAAAATATTAATAGTTGTAAAAAATCATGTGCTGGCGGACGTGGGGATATACATGTAGCTGTAGGAAAAAACATTTTTTTTTATAAAGTCACATGTAAAACAAAAAAATAACGATAAACGAAAAGGGCGCTCAACAAGGACAGCGAATCGCTGAGAGCAATACTAAAGCGTGTCACAGTTAGTTATTTTACGAGTGAGGTATGTGCATATATACATAAATACATATACATACATACATGTAAGGTAAGCATATGCTCAATTGCAATTGTAAAAACACACCTTTACAATTCAACAAGCGTGTGTGGAAATATGCGCAAGGCAAAACCCACAAAAAAATTGTCACGAGCTACAGTTTTTTAAGCTGCCGACTATTGCAGTTGCGAAATGCAGCAGGAAAAACTTTTGCAAAAAAATAAACATCTTAAAAAAATAACAATTTATAATTCACTTCTTATAAAACACGCGCGTTGTAAATACATACATACACTATTTTTTTTATTATATTTTTTCCGGCAGTGTATGTAAGGAAATATGCACATACACTTCTCTGTTGTGAGTCGAACAATTTCGGTTTCTTTGGTAAGAGCACTCACAACTCTGGCCGTAGCCTTTTGAATGGCTCCTGTGCTCTGTTTTTTGTTTTTTTTTTTTTAATCTTAGTTTCTTCAAAGCAATGCATACTAATTAAATCATAGTATGTGCATGAAGCTATTTTCTGCTCACGTACTAAACTGCTTAATTCGCTACTCTCTATCTATGTATGTATATGCTGCTTTCTACTACTTTTTACTAAGCACCACTAATTGCTGTAATTCTCCCTTTTTGGGGAGATTTTTTCTCTTTTCTATTTTCAGAGTCCGTGTGGAATATTACGTAAATGAAAACACATTCAAAGAAAGACTGCAACTTTACTTCATTAAGAATCAGAGATCAAGTGAGTATGAAACGTAGATTTTCCATGCGCACATTGCATTTACATACATACATAAAAGAGCTTAAATACATGGAACAATTTTAAGTTGAATGCAATACCGAGTCTGTATGTACTATATAGAAACACATGTTTATTCAAATAAATATTTATACATACTATAGAGAAGGGTGATGTGATGTTAATACGGTAAAATCTCATTAACGAATGCCAACATTTAACGTTAAAAACATTAATAAAGATCAAGATTTGGTACTGGTATTAAGGCAATTTAAAAATTTAGCAACCTTTTGGGTCTTTCAGGTATAAGTTTAAATGTAGCAGCTCTGCTGACAACTTTGCTCCATTATTTGACCACTGCCAGTATTAGAGCAAACTACGTCTTATAATTTGTATTTGACAGCCACTCAGCCTTCCTCAGGGCCTGGGGTCGCATCATTATTGGGAAGAAAATATGAAGAAAGTTGATATCCTCATTTTCGTTGTTGGTGTTTCCTTCTTGATCTCAGCTAATTTTCGTATGAAAACCTCTACCCTGCGCTATCTCTTGACTCTTTACAGACCTCAAAAAATTTATCTTCAGTAAAAGGTGTGGGTCGAAAAAAGGTAGTTATTTACCCATAATGGTCACATCTTGTCCAGTGGACCTGTGCTCAACTTTGCGGCTATACAGTTTATACAGAAACTATTCAAAATCGAATTTGTCACTTCACTTGTTATTACTAGAGTTTAGTTCAATAATTTTAGGCCGCTGGGAAAACCAGTGTGGCGTCAATCGATGTACACTAGGATGATTCAAAATTGGAACTTTTTTGAATTTCGACTGCGAACGTTCGGATTCTTGAAGATAATGGGGAGGACAAGTTCCTTATAAAATTTCAGCTTATTTGAACAAGATTTAGAGGTCGCTCAACGCTGTTGTTTGTTTTCCGGAAACTACTGATTTTAAATGCATCTTTATAAACAAGTAAGTGTATTTTCATAAAGTCTTATTGGATTTCGCTGAAATTTCGTAGATAGATTCCCGAATATCAGTTTATTAGAGCACAGTTTTTATAAGTTCGATAAATTTGTCTTAAACATATTTATTAATTAGTTAGTAACTTAGTATTTCCTTATAAACAATTAATATTTGCAATATTTTTTTGTTCCTTAACCTTTGAGCATATGCTTAATACATCAATGATCACATTATAATTCATATCAATTGTGGACCTTATCATTAATATTAGATAAACATCACTCATACGCCATGTTGACTCCAAGTGTTTTTCTAGTCATCGAAAATATTAATAGCAGCAGCAGTAATGTTAAAAACACTTCAAGCTTAGAAATAGACTTCTAATCAAAAAATCTATCTATCAGAATATATAGAAGAAAGGTTTTTTTCTTAACAGCAGTCGCCCCTCGGCAGGCATTGGCAAACCTTCGTGTATATTTCTGCTTTGAAAAATCTTCTCCCAAAATCCAATTGCTGTTCGGTGACGGCGCACAATTTTAACCAAAGTTTCGAAGACATCAACTTGCAATTTGGCATGATTTCAATATGAGTATGAATAACTAGTTACAACTAGTGTCAAAGGGGACTAGTTCCAAGCTATCCTTAAAAACACTAGTTGGAAACCAAAACCAAAAATTTGTTGTGATATATGTTTAGGACATTTTTTATACCAAAATGACCGAACTATCTCTAAAAGTATATTATATTGGAGAATATTTTTTCCGGAGTAAAATCAAAAAATTTGTGTGGCATATGTTGGCAAATTTGAATTAAATTTCGTGGTCATTTTTGAAAAATTTAAAAAATGTAGGTTAATAGACCTATTTTATACCCAAACGACCGCCAAAATAAAACAAGGGTTAAATTTTTTGAAACTTTGAATTTACAAACTAAAACTAAAACACCACCCAAAATATTTTTTTCTAAAATGCTGATACGATTAGCTAAAAAAGGTCCATTGTCAGTGTTTCATTTGGGTTCTCCATAGCCATGTAGAAGCCTATATTTTTCTTAGCAGGCATGCCAAATTTCAAGTTTTACCTCACTCAAGCAAATATCAAAAAGCTCCTCGTGTAATATATCACTTAAGATGAAAAAATATACCTTTGAGCAAAAAATGGGAAGGAGAAAGTTGTAAAATTCAAGTAGATGTGTAAAATATAACGGTAGTTATTTACTTGGGGTCCTTTGTATAGCTTGGCTCAAACCGTGCCATTTTTAGCCCCATTTTACTTCAAATGGCATTTAGTTTTTCAATTCTGGCCATTCATATATCCTAAGCAGTCACGGGTCAATCGCTCAGAGACCTAGATAGAACAAAAGTGGGTATTTGTATTCTATGGCGGTCAAGTAGTCTTCAAAGCTTTTCAATCACACATATTCTATGCAAACTCCCTTACTGGATCCCGTACATCTCTGATTGAGAAAGCCCAGATTTATAAACTCAAATTAATATAGGCGCTGAGAGGTACCTATCTGATGACCTGCATGCCTAATTATGAATAGGAATTGAAAGCGTGAAGAATTAGCCAGATAATATTTGACCACATCCTTCCAAGAAAGAACACACTAGCAGTATAAATGGTCCCATTAGAACGACATTTAATAAATCGCATGGCTGAAAATAGACAATATGCAGGAAAAATTCCTTCGTCCACTCCTATAACAGAAAACTCACATCTGTGCTCTTCAGTTTTCTTATAAGGACTGTTTTGGACTTAAGAGAGGAATTTTTAGGCAAACCATTTAATGAAATCTCTGTAGAAATCTAACAGGTGGAAAGTATTCCCGATGGTATCGCACTGTTATTATTCGTGGCCTATTGTGTGAGGAGGGCTCTGCTCTTCTGTCGTTTCAACCTAAACTAAGAACTCTTACTTTGCTAACCGTTTTTTGCTTTTAAACACTATTTTTGCATTAGCCAATGCACAAGTGTTTCCAGATACCAAAATTTTTGCTGAATGCATTTAAGCAAATATTGCTCATACGCCCCTGCACACGTTTAGCCACACAAAGTTGGGAAAAGTAAAAAAAATCGTTACACTATGATAAGCGTCCAACGCAAATGGCAACATCTTTATGCTTTAAATATTTAAAATAAATATTGTTATATGTACATATTTAGGTCGACTTGCTTGCTTTGACCTCAACACTAATTTGTTATTTCTACAAATACATAGAATGTGCATCAGTATGCCAGAATGTGACTGACAAATTACAGTGAAAAAAACATATGTATTTATGTACAGTTGCGTCGAACTACATAATTAACAACGAAGTAGCCCAGCGAATTATATTAACTTGCATATATATAAAATTCTAAGGTTTCAGTAAAACGGAGCCCCGACTTGAAATATGTATAGTAAAAAAGTAGCGATGTGCTATTAATCGGTTAAATAACTTTTGATTTAATCATAATCCGGACTAGTTAAAAAATTGTCTTAATCATATTCTGATTAATTTGACTATGAGCAACCACTGTTTAAAAAAATAGAGCATCAAAATTCTCTTTTTAAGCCTCAATTCGACTGTTTTTCTCCGAAATGTAGCCTGTCAAAGTTCACCGAATGCTACCTTAATTTTTTTGAGTAGTGGAAGGAAAGGCAAGCACATAACCTATCCACCTAGCAAAAAGACTATTTGGTGAAGTGAGACCACTTTGGATAAATGCCAATAAGAAGCTGTTGTTCTCCCCACAATTACAGAAAATTTTTTCATTATAACGTAGGCCCCCGCCGAGTCTCCCATGGACCCTTGGACGTCCACCAGGACCACTTTGGGAATCAATGCTTTAGAATAACTGCAGTACTAAGCTGTTTATTTAGAAGGTTGAATTAAACTCCTTTCGGCACAAACTGAAAAGTCGACCTATTTGAAATTGAGTTGGCCTCGTTCCTAATAAGTTGCACGCAACTGTATCTAAGAACTGCAGCTGATTTCCATTTATAGCATAATTTCTACTGCTACCTACTGTTCCAGTGTTTATGTGAACGTTTCTGCTTTCGTGCGCTACAAGTTTGTGCAGCAGATCCTTTAAGGTTTCATTGAGCATGAAATTTTCAAACAAAAATATAATTTTGCATAACTAAGTAAATATTTGCATGCACGTGCAATTTTAAATTCTAAACAAAGACTTGACTTAAAATACTTATGGATTTTTACTAAAAATGTATTTCTATTAAATTTTATTCGAGTTCAATGACAATCAAATCTGCATACAAGAAAAGAAATTATAATCGGTAAATTCTGCTTATTTTATTTTAGATATTGGCAATATTATAAAATGCTTTAAGATTTTCGGAATTTTTTTAAGCTTTTAAAAATTTTCTCTAGACTTTTTTACTTTTTGCCACTTTTTAGGAACTTTTGGAATTTTTCTTTATTTTTGAGGACTTTCGGGACTTCACTTTTGTATTTGTGTAGCATTTAGCGCGGCTAAAAATATTAAGCACTTTTCCTAGGTGAAAATAACTTAACACTTTAAGAGTCAGTATTTAGTCCTGTGAAAGTTAGTAAATACATTTACTTACATACTTAAAATAAATACTTCTAACCCCTAATGCAACTACTCCATGTCATACTCGATATAAGGTGGCAGTCAAAATACATTGCATTACTTAGCTTAACATAAATACTTAATTCTTTTGTTCCCAATACTTGCTAAGTACAATTTCTTTCGTAACTATTTCTAATGCAAAGTATGGAAAATATTTGTAAATATTGTTTGAAAAATATTTTTCTAAAGACGTATGTACAACATATATTTTTTATAGCATTTAAGTTTTCTTGTTAGCTAACTAGATTTTCTAAATAAATATTTTTTTTTTATGTTTGACCTCCGAAGTTTGTGCCCCCCAACAGTTGCATAAACTTTTTCAAACTAAACTCGAAACACTTTTTTGACAAATAATCTATGTACTCGCATAAGCACTTTAAGAAACTTTCAAATCAATTCTCAATTGTGCAATTGAAGTAAAACTAACTCGAACAAGGCGGGCAATTCGGACACGTGCAGCAGCAGCAGAAGCATATGCGTGTATGTACGAATGTACATACTCCTACGAGCCGACATATTTATATGTCATATACTTACATAAATACATTATATGTATGTATAGCTTGTACAATGTCTGCAAAAAGTTTTACTTAGTTTGGTTTTGACATTTGATTTTCGGTGTGGTCAGTCTTGCGCGACGAAAAAAAAAAATACCAAGATACCTAAATATGACAGAAAAGTTATAATAAAAATTTAAAAATATGTATGTAAGTGGAACGCGAGTACAAGTACATGTTTTTAGTAGCAAGATTTCTTGAACGTGCAGTCAATAGAACTTTCGACCTTAACTGCCAATTAAATATAGAGCGCATTAAATTTGTATTACATCGAAATATCTGCATACATATGTATATTTGTATATCAATTTAAGTTAGGTAAGGTAATTTTTTGATAGTTATATTTTGAAATGAGAAAAAATTTTAAAATTCATTCCTCCTCAACTATCTATAGTGCATCCATATCAAAATTATAGAGATAGATAATTTAATTTAAAAAAGTTTTTTGCCCAAAATTGCCGATTAATTGGAGCATTCACATCCGTGTGGTAAGTGTTTATTTAAGCTTTAAATTAATTTAATTTTTCGAATTTTAATTTCTCGAAAAAATCAAAATACACATTTCTACAATAAGCATTATTTTTTAAGACACTTCAGACTTTTTTTTATAAAATTTGGTTATTGCCTTCGGATTAAAAACAACAATAAAAAACTGTTGTTTGAAAAATATGTATAAAAGTTATTTTAGAACAAGTAAGAGCATAACTTTCATACCTTTCATGAACATCTGCAAATTTTACTTTGACAGATTACTGCTTTTGAATACATCTGCATACATCGATAGAGGAGTTACATACTTATATAAAAAATCGCATCTAAACAATCAGAGGTATGGAAGATATACTTTATATGACACCAATCTAAGTGATTTTCACCGCTATGTGATCGGTATGTAAACCGGTAACACAATTTATTGGGTTTAGTTTCGTACATAAAGGAGAATTATGGCAAAAACTGGTATCTTAACAATCAGTGCTATAGGAGATAAAGCTTATACAGCATAGATTTTGACGATTTTCTCAGTAGACTTTGTATTATTATTTATAAAATATCTTACGACATTTATCGGTTTTAGCTGTTCAAATAAAGGAGTTTTACAGTAAAATCCCATATCTGAACAATCAGATGTATGGAAGATATATGTTGTAGTCATCCGATCCTTGTTATTTTCACTGTAAGTATTCTGTTAATAATAAGTGAAAATGGTGCGAAATTTCATGTTCCTAGCTGCATAAATGGAGGAGTTATGATAAAAGACCTCATATCTGAACAATCAGTTGTATGGCGGCTGCAGGTTATAGTGACCCGATCTTTGTTATTTTCGCTGTAAGTCTTCTGTTGATAATGAGTGAAAACAGCGCGAAATTTCATGGTCCTAGCTACATAAATGGATGAATTATAACGAAAAATCTCATATCTGAACAATCAGTTGTATGGGAGCTATAGGTTATAGTTACCCGATCTTTTTAATTTTCACTGTAAGTTTTCTGTTGATAATTATTGAAAACAGTGCGGAATTTCATGTTCCTAGCTATATAAATGGAGGAGTTATAACGCAAAATTTTATATCTGAACAATCAGTTGTATGGGAGCTATAGGTTATAGTGACCCGATCTTTGTAATTTTCACTGTAAGTATTCTGTTGGTAATGGGTGCAAGTATTGCAAAATTTCATGTTCGTAGCTGCATAAATGGAGAAGTTATAATGAAAAATCTCATATCTGAACAATCAGTTGTATGGGAGCTATATGTTATAGTGGTCCGATTCTTCCGGTTCCGACAAATGATTAATACATTATAAAAATCCGGATATCTCGAAAACTGAGAGACTAGATTGCATACAAACAGACAGACAGACGGACAGACGGACATGGCTAAATCAACTCAGCTCGACGTTCTGATTATATAAGTATACATTTTCATGGGTCTATCTCATTTTCTGTTCTGGTACTTACAAACATCGGACCAAAGTTATAATACCATTTCATGCTCATGAAAGGTATAATTAATAGTTCGCGAGATAAAAATTCTTAAAAAAAGTGAATTTAAGTTTATTAAAAGTTTATTAAAGGTTTTATAAAAAAACGATTCAAACTTTAACAAAGAAACCTTAAAAAATAACAATTTTTTAATTTTTTTTTTTTTTTTCAATTGTATTTTTCTGAAAGACCAAGCTACCAACGATGAAGATCGATGGACAAATATACAACTTTTGAATGGTCAAATGTGTAATAATTTTGGTACGAAATTAAAGCAGGAAATAATGTTGCTCATACGCCATATCGTATATAGCGGTCCTGTCAACACATTCCTACATGGCGTATGAGTAACATTTTCCATGCTTCATTCGCAATGCAAACTTAAAATGAATACTTCGTGGGAAAATTACCTAATTTAGAAAAAAGCAAACAAATCCGTAATCTACGACTCAAAATTAAGTTTACGTTCCTCGTCCTTCACTTCAGCATTAATAACTTATTTACATTATTTATAATTTTCACTAACAAATTGATTGTTATACATTTGTTGTCTATAAATTAAGCTGCAATAATTCCAACTCCCATAATTTACTTGCTTCTAAATGACTGTACTTACTGCCTAATCGCCATAATATGTTTACATAATTAATTAATATTCAATCAGCATTACTCGTCAGTGCTACAAGCAAATGTCAACAGGCATTGTGGCCAGAAGTTGGTAATTGTACGCACATACGCACATAGCTGCGCAATCAAATATAAAATAACTGAAATATTAATGTACTTTGTGTAAACCATAGACCGCAAACCACATGAATGCATTTACCTACACGTGTAACTGAGCATTTTGTACTGGTGTGTATGCCTCTGTGTTTGGAGTACCGCAAGCAACCCGGCAGTTAAAAATTAAACTCTGATCTATAAGATGAACTAGTACACTTGTGAGTTTATATGGAGTCTGAGCATTCGAAATTTTTAAACCTCTATCTTTGTTCGAAGTATCAAAAAGAAATTTTAATAGCAATTAATTGATATTCTCGCGTGAATTGCAGATATTTCAGCGTCCAGAAAAATCTTTTGTATCCCTTTGTGTCTCCAAAATTTGTCAATTGTCTTATTCCTTAATATAGTTGATGATTCTTCAATAAATTCTAAAACGATCGACTCGACTATGTAAGTCTTGGAAATATTAAACTTCCGTGCAAAACCTCTCTTGAACCTCTATGACTTTTCAACATTTGATGAATTTTGAATCAGCGGTCATTGATCGTAGTGACTAAGTGGTTTGCGAATCAGCTGTATATCCGAAAGATACCACAGACGTCCTTCCGTTAATTGGAGGCATTTGCCTGATGCTTTTCAGCAAACTCAAGCACCTGGGCTTGATTCTAGATACTAGGAGCTGCCATGGAAAGCTGATATTGAGAAAAGAGTGAAGAAAGTATCAGTGACTCCCTAACTGCTGCAGAAAGATAATTGGTAAGAGATTTGGGCATCTCTTCTAAAGTAATTTCCTTGCTCTATGAAACCAAAGGGACTCCCATAATAATTAAAACGAGCCGCGCTCATTAAAATCGGGAGCGCTTAGAACCGTTGGTATCGTACGTTGCTGCAGCAAGAGTCACACTGAAAACTGACGCATTAAATGGGCACTCTAACATTTTTGGAGGCTTCTACTTTATCTCTAATAACACGAATCTATGTAAGCGTGGCTAGACTGATACCAATTATCTCTTTATCCACTCACGTACCCTCTGGGGAAATAATGGAATCGAAGGAAGTGATTGGAAAGAGACAGCGGTGAACTTTTACGCGAATGAGTCGAAACTTAAAAAAAAGGGACGGTGAAGCGGTCATTTGTGGGAAATTCTCTACTGACCTTGAATTTAGGCTTCCAGATCACTCACGGTACGGAAGTCAGATCCTTATACTCGGTTACGGTGCGCTAACAGGCAGGTGAGGAATTTCACGCCCCTCTTTCGATCACGTCTGAGATAAGCTGCCAGTGACACAAGCATTGCAGTAAACTTTGTACAGACTTGGAAAGCACCTTAGGTTCCGTCCAGCCGAGAAATGGGAGAATACCTTTGACCACATTTTAACTACACTAGAACAAATGGGACTTGTTTTAGATCAGCGAACGCTCGCAATAAAAAAAGAAATGTGCTACAGCAATGCTTTTCTGGCCATAATTAGGCTGGAGGTGGTCGAGGGATCTCCTTAGACTCATAAAGCCGCAAGTTTCATTTCTAATAAATATACTGACAGGACATTTTCCGATTGGAATTCACATAGTGAGATAAAATATGAGCAGGATATTCACCATTGCCACTGCTTGTAGTATCGCGAGCTGGAACACTTAATCGTATATAAAGTACTTTTTGTAGTTTTCTGGAAGTGAATAAAAATTTGGTTTCTCCAAAAAATAACAATACTTATGCAGATGCAGCATTAGTGATACCTCATAACATTGGAACTAAGGGGAACAAATTACACGATTCGCTGGAGGAAAATAAAAGATTTCAGATGAATTTTCTTAAACGTCGCAAATTGAATGACTTTTCTGAATTGTACCAGTTTTTCTCGAATCGCAAAATACTATTTAATTAGATACTTAGGAATTATTACTACTATTCTTGTTTGAGTTCATATTTCATATTAACAAAAAGTGCGCATTATTTGACTATATTCATTTCGATGACCTTCACGGAAAGCTGGCCAATTTAGGTTAAGTAAACATTTGTGAGTACAAAATTATGTGGCAAAAGCATGAACTGCAAATAAACTGTCTACGCTATTTGGCACAAAGCAAAAAGGGCAAACAAATCAAATTACATAAATACATGTACGAAAAAAATAATAGCAGAAGTACAATTTAACAAAAATATATAGCAAACAACCATCGTCGATGTAATGATTTCATAGTGACAATAGATGCCATTTAGCCTGTTTTCCTACAATATATGCTTTTTCTAGACAATGTTCGTATACATATGAACGTACTGCATTTATTTAGATAAATAAGCAATTACTAATACATATGTATATATAACAGTTACATGTGTACTCTCCTAATTGCACGTATTCAGCCTTCGGCCGCAAGCAAATTCAATATTGACTTCTAATATATATATATATATGTAGTTGTACAATGGCCATCAGCCGCATTTTGTCATCTTATGGATATGCTTGTGTCTCCCCTATGCTATTGTGCAGCAGCTACATACATATGTACTTGCTTGTCTCCTTCTTTGCTCCAACTTCGCTTAATCTATCTACAAAATTCTCTTATTCGCTCTTATTTCCCATCATGACCTGCGGCATTTCGTGTCACTCTAAATGATTTGCTTCCCCCATGAACAATTTTGTTTTTGGTCGACTAGATGATGACTCGATAATGAGCTGTTAATGACTTGAAAATGAGTTGATAAATATTTCTAATGCATTTATTGTCGTAATGCGAGTAGAGTACTTAATGCTGGAAGCGCTCAATATTTGTGTGCTAAGTAAAGTCGGCAGCAGGCATCAGGAGAGAAGAGGATGATTTACGGTTATCATGAAATTACTTAGTATCGAAAAAAAGCGATTTCAAAGTTGGAACTCAAAATATCGGTTAAAAATTCTGCATGACTTTTGAAGCAAAAACTATTTTTTTTTTTTTTGTAGTTTTTTAAGACCCTTGTAGAGGTTTTCTAACTGTCGTTTAACTTATAAGGTATAAAATTACTTACCGGGAAATATCCTGCTTTAGCACTAAAACGTTACTACAATTAATTATTTCTTTGAATGTATTTGGTGGACTTTGGCAGGACTTGGAATTTACCCAACTGGCGATTAATTTGGATAATTTGATACATATCGATAATTCTATGAATTTCAAATACACTAACTCAACAAAATTCGATAACTCCACTAATTTTGAAGAAATTGGATAACAGTGCCTTTCTAGAAATCGATACAAGTCGATATATGTATCTCGATAACTCGGTCAACTTTGGATTCGGTATATTACGGTATAGATATCAAATGGAAGGTCTTTCAGAAAGATATTTAAGAACACTTTCATCAAAGAATATTTCAACAAGAGTTTCCACGTGGTCAAAAATTTAAAGTCCATCTGATATATGAAAATTAATGCGTGTGTGTCACTCTAATAGACGATCTTTATGAAATGTTTACAGTAGGTTCCTGCGGCCCCTAGGTGAAAAGGAGGATATATATTATTTTGGGAATTTGTTTTAGTTCGACAAATTCGTTATATCGCCTCAACTATTTGACGCAGATGTTCAATATTTGGTACATACAACCCTTGACTAAGGATATGTATTATTTTAGGAAAAAAGGCTCTCCAGCTATTTGGTGCTGATTAATGATATTTAGCAATTAATGATATTTTGGAAAGCTGGGCGTAGCACTACGCCTCATGCAACAAACCTGTTGGCGTTTTCTTTATTAGCGCATCACGGGAAAACATCTGAGCCAATTTAAGCGAAACTTTAAAGGATTTTAGGGAAATACACAAAGACGGTTGTTGTATACTTTACTCCAGTGTTGGGACCGGCGGCCTATTACCTGGATTAACCCATAGCATACTTTTTCCCGGTAGATAGATCAGGGACCCATCTACTCGAAAAAATCGCATTCATGGTCCGGTTTGTTTGAAATTTTTTTTCTCAACTTGCATTAAAATAGTATTTGAATTAGCGCTCTCCTACTGGGTTATTTCTTTGTTAACGCGGTGAACTTTCGTATATACCTATATACATATATGTATATGAACATATTTATATATGTAATCGCTCTTTTGTATTTACCATTAGCTTGTTGACACTATCCAAATCACATTTGGAAGACAATTGCCATAGCATCCTGTGACAATTAAATGCAAATAATTGTAATTTATTTGTTGTTCCTGTTAATAAAAGAACATTTAGCGATAATTATCACATTTCTTACTTCTCCTACAATCAATTTTACTTTGCCTTTCCTTTCTTTTGTACTTACAGGCCTACGAATACGAGTTGCCGACTTGTTTTTTAAGTTACTAGCATGTGTTCTGTATATACTACGTGTGATAACGGATACGAATCCAACATTTGCAACATGGTAAGTAAAATAATTGATATTTTGATAGAAAAATAAAATGCAATTAAAGCAGATAAAAGAAAACTAATAAACGGCAAACTGCTACTAAAGAGAGAATAATTTTAAAACTTAAATTGAATGAAAAACTACTAGAGAACTAAACCAAACTACTAGAGAACTAAAATAAAAGTACAATACGATTGTGCAAAACCTGAAATTTACTTTCATTTGAATAAATATATTATTCATTTACTATATTTTCTTCTTCTTCTAGTTATGGCTGCTCAGTGAGCAATAAAACCGAATTTCTCGTTTCGGCTCAACTAACCGAAGAGGAATTCCAGGAGAATCCTATAATCAATTGGGAGGCTATATTATGGGTGAATCGGCCCACAGTGCTGTGGGCAGCGCAATTAATTTTAGCATTAGTATCACTAACGGAGGCCGTACTACTAACATATCTAGGCTATAAGGTAAGTAAAGGTGGAAGTCAATGAAATAAGGAAAGTAGTAAAAAGCACGAATAAGATTTTGCCTTGGGTTGGCGGTTCTACTGAACCGATTTTAAAACCAAAAACACTATATGAAAGGTATTATATATATAGTGATATATTTCCTGTAGCTGCCAAGAGTTTTTATGGTTTCAAAAATCATTAAAAATACGACCACAATCGTAATGTCAAAATTTCCGTATTTTCTGGTAGTTGTTGTTGAAAGCTCTTCAATGCTAGCGTGCAGAGCTTCTTTAAGCCTTTCATACAATTTATATAGACATGCACAGGTCAAAGCTCTCTCAGCCCTTTACCGTTTTAAAAACTTATATAGCAACCCTATTTTTATACGTTCTATATAAATTTCTAATATTTCTTTTTTTATTCGCAGGGAAATATCTGGCAACAGATTCTTTCGTTTCATTTCATTCTAGAATTAATTACGACAATACCATTTGCATTAACGGTAAGTAGATACATACATAAAAATTTAACTCCTACAAAGTTAATCAAATAAAAATATTTGTATAAACATATTTTTTTTTGGAATTACCTTTATAATAAGCTTTTCATTGTTTTCTGATATCTACACATAATTTAGGTTAGGGAAGCTTAAACTGAGATGGCTAAGGGTCTTGGCATTAACACATAGCTTAGCTATTCTTCGGGACCAGCAGCAGTGTTAGTGAACCTAGCAGTTTTCTTGGCAAACTAAGTAAAATAACCGTTTGTGCCCTCATTAAACGACCGCTTACTCTGTTTTTGTTGTTATACCAGCATAAAAAATCCGCTAAGAGTTTCGGGAAATATACTTCACTAATAAACAGCCTTGGAGAGATATAAATCTAAGTCGTTCCGGCTACTTAGACCAGACTTTTCGGAGCAACGTTGCACCCCCGCTTCGGGTGGCCTCGGAAGTCTGCTCATTCGTGCTGTACCTTCTGCGAATATTATCATCAGTTAGACAAACTTAAAGGCATATGATTCCAATAAACAGAGTCCTGATAGTTCACCAACTAGTAGTCTAGCGTCTTCCCGCTTAAGACATAAAATAAATTTTTGTAAGCATGCTGTCATAAGCTCTGAGCATAGCTCTTCAGACTCGGCAACGTTGCGTTTTATATTACACCTTTGCTCCTTTTTATTGCTGGTAGGGAAATCAGCTCCATGTCTATATTTTGTGCGTCTGTTTTTTATTTCTATGTTTCTTTTAACCTTGTTTATCAAGCCTTCTTTACATCCATTGTTTTTTGCGATATTATATATTTTGTACGCTTCTTTTCTTAATGGCGTTCTTTCAAGTATCGTTATTAGATGTCTAAACTCTGCATTTTTCCGCTATTGGTCGAAGTAGTTTACTATTCATTGTTTCGCGCCAGAAGACAGATGATATCAGCACCATATCTCGCGTAGGATCCTGCTCCTAGTCTAGTCGTAAAGCCTCTCATTTGTATCTCCCAAGGACTTCAGTTGAGAGTATCGGGTAGACCTTCTTGCAGAAGGGATTCGCTGTTGGTGCCTTTCTTGATATCGATGGGGCTTTTAATAATATTTTGCCTGACGCTATAGTTAACTCTCTAAATAACTAAGAGATTGGAGCCGAGCTTGTCAGATTTATTTACCGCTTGCTTTGCAACAGAACTGTCGCGGCAGAGTGAGGCAGCGCTTTACTCCGGATATGTGTGAGTAGAAGTGCCCCACAAGGGGTGTTCTTTCATCGCTGCTTTAGGTCATTGTCGTCAAAGACCTTTTAGAGGCTCTGGAAATAAGTGGATGCCTATGCTGATGAATTTAGTATTGATAACAAATGGAAAGTTTCTGGAAACGCTATTTGAACATATGCTGGCTGATTAGAACTTAGTTGAGAATTAGGCTTCTAGTTGTGGGCTGGGTGAAAATCCCTGTAAAACGGAGCTGGTTATTTTTACCAGGAGGGTTAAAACGTTGAGTTGCCGTCTTCCTTCAATGGGCCGTCTTCCTCTAAAGCTCTCTGACAGGGTGAAGTAATTAATTATGCTTGACAGTAAGCTTTAAGAAACTATAATTAAGTCTATTTTATTATATGGGGTACAAGTCTGATAGAACCCACTTGACAAGGCCTTCATCGTCAAGCAGCAGGTTTTACTACACACATTCCAGCGAGAGAGAACTGGGAAAAATGCAGTATCTGGAATCGGGGGTCCTGTAAACATATTTACAGATGGATCGAAGCTAAATGGGAATGTAGGTAGTAGTTTCTTTTGAGAATATTTCTCCAGCAACCTGAAGTTTAGGCTACCGGATCACTGCAATGTCTTCCAGGCAGAGGAGGCCGCAATAAAATAGGCTTCAGATTGGTTTCTCCGTACCTTTAAAGGAGGTGAATATTTATTCCGACAGCCAAGCAGCTTCCAAGGCACTTGGCTGCTTGACGGTGCGTTCGAGCAAAACGAAGAATTGTTTGACTTCCTTATCAAACGCACCAGGTTACTTCGCTATTAAGTTTATTTAGGTTCAAGGTTCCAGCGAAATCGCTGGAAAATTCATATCCGTTGAGTTGTCAAGGCATGAAACCCTTGGGGAAGTACTTTCGGATAGAGTAAGTCTGCGTGCTTCCCTGACCTTGTGTGGTCTACCTCTGAATAGACTGGCATTTTGGCCAGCTCTGGGCGTAAACTTTGGAATGCAAGGTGGGAAAATCTTTTCCGCCCACGTGTAGACCGGAGGCGGTTGAGACTAAGTAAACTAAATTTCTCGCTATTTGCGGGATTGCTAACTGGTAATTTTTTGATAGGTAGGCTGCTCTGGTGGCCTGCCTTTACGAGCCTAAGGTTTAAACACCTTGAGTCGAAGTTTTCCACACTGCCGATGAGCTTTCAGGAATGAACATCAGTCGCTTGAAGAGCTTCGTTGCGTGCATAGGTGTCGTCACTCTTCCTTACCTTTTCTTGGAAAATAACCTGATTTGGAAAAACGGTATACAGAGCCGTAATCTATGATCCAAAATTAAGTTTACGTATCTCGGCGTTTTTTTGCGTCACTTCAAAATTTGAGATTTCCCCTACAGTGTTATGTCTCTCATCGGACTTGTTTGTGTATCCTGGGTACTTATTATTATTTTTTTTTTGCGTATTGTGATTTTTAATCATTGATAGGGTTTTTGTAATTTTCGCAAATTTTGTTTAGATGAATATATGTATTTCAAGTTTCATTTTCGTTATATCCTTCGCAGATACTATGGTCGCCTTTAAGAAATCTATTTATACCCATATTCCTCAATTGCTGGCTGGCGAAGAGATCGTTGGAGAATATGTTCGTAAGTATCAAAGATTTGTAAGCTAACAACCGTAAATCAGCCAAATTATCGTTAATAATATAATATAAATTTATAAATTTCTCTAACTACTCTAGAACGATCTGCATCGTGCCATGCAGAAGTCACAATCAGCGCTCTCCCAACAACTCACCATACTCTCCGCCACACTGTTGTGCCTGGTGTTCACAAGGTGAGTATTAGTAAATCATTATATAAATAGGCAATCATGTTTCCTTTACACCCCTTTTACGGCTAAACTATACTTCTAAGGTATAAACAATTATATATCATTAGAAAGGTATTTTGATGCTGGTGTGCAGGCAATTTTTCAAATTTCAAATTAGTTTAAAATAGAGCGAAAAAATCAATTCAAAAGTCACACCAATACCAATGCCATACATGTACATGGTTGGGGCGGAAATGCCTCCTAAATGTATGCTTTTATATTGATACTGATTAACAGAAGTAAGAGAAACCGAAACATGAAGACAAAGAGAAAGGTAAATTTAAATTCTTCATAGTATACATATGTAATCGCAAAGATGTGGGTGAATATGTAGATGGAGAAAAGAATGAAGATAAAGATCTGGTTAAAAGTTAAGGAAATGATAAATATAAAAATTAAAAGATAAAGATATAGAAAATAATATATGTAGATAAAGGTAGAGACAAAGACAGAAAAAGAAAGAGATACAATTGAAGAATGACATGTTAAGTTATTTTATGTTATGTTATGTTGTGTTATGTTATGTTATGTTATGTTGTGTTATGTTATGTTATGTTGTGTTATGTAATGTTATGTAATGTTATGTTATGCTATGTTATGCTATCTTATGTTATGTTATGTTATGTCATGTTATGTCATGTTGTGTTATGTTATGTTATGTTGTGTTATGTTACGTTATGTTGTGTTATGTTATGTTATGTTGTGTTATGTAATGTTATGTAATGTTATGTTATGCTATGTTATGTTATACCGTGCTAAGTCATATTATGTTATATTATCTTATGTTATGTTATGTTGTGTTGTTTTGTGTTGAGTTGTGTTATGTGGTGTTGTTATGTTATTTTATGTTATATTCTGCTATGTTGTTCAACGCATTTCACCTCAATTCAGTTCAATTAACCCAACCCGGCTCAACTCAGCCCACCTCAGCTCCCCTTATTTTAAAAGGTTGAATTTCAACCGCTGGGCGAACACTAGTAGTAAATAAACAGCAAATCTGGTGTCAGTCGACAAGTCAAAATGACAAGCGATTTTCTGGCATATTTACCAATTTCTTAAGAAATAATAGGCGAATTCACGAGTTGTAGTTTAACAGGTGAAAAGTTTCCAAAAACATATCGTGAATTCCCCTTTTGTACTTTATCCAGTGATACTTAGCAATAAAAAATCTAATTTAAGTATCTAAGAGCCTTTTTATGACTTTTTGCCATCAAATTCACTACATGAAATCGTACTAAAAAAACACAAATACACACGTATGTACTTCTATGTCATATGCGCAATTTCAGTTGCTGCTTAAGTCAACTGCTTTTGCATATTTATTCTCCTGTTTTTGACCCGCTCGACCTCTCCTTATCATTAACAACACTCATTGATACTAGTCCTTTTTTGTACTAATTTCTTCTTCTCTTTCTACATATCTCATCCTTCTACATTTCTACATTTACAGCGTCTGTGGCATACAGCATTTTCAACGCGCCGGTCATCGTCATTTGAATTTGTTCCAGAGCACGTATTATGTGGTTGTGACATTCTCAACAGTCGGTTATGGCGATTTCGTGCCCGATATATGGCCTTCACAGCTTTATATGGTGATTATGATTTGCGTAGCACTTATAGTGCTGCCAACGCAGGTGAGTAACGATGACAATATGTAGTTCGCATGTACGTATGTACATAAATGTAAGCTATGCGTAACCATTTACACATAAATACATGACACCGATGAGTTTAATAATACACTAACTGCCAATAACTAAATGTATAAACACAGCCCAATGCCCATGTACCAACACTTAGTAGGTATACGTTTAAATGCTTGAGCATCAATTTGGGTCAAATTCTTTTTATGCTCCTGAATACTTAGTACGTCAAGATAATAGTCCTTTTATGCATTCATTGATATTTGCATTGAATGGCTCTGACAGTGGCGGTTTGCGATAATACGTAAGTGCTCTTAATTAAATATCAAACCGATGCTAAATAACTTACATATGGATGTACTTATATGTATGTATATCTGTGCATCTAAATATGTATGTATTTGTGTATTTATGTATATTAGTGTGTTTGTATTATTGTGTTTGGCTTTAAAATTATTTTAAACGCCAAAGCGTATTACCAGTAAGCCACTAATTTGCTTCGACATTTTAATTATTTCTGCGAAAATCGCGTGCTAATGCAATTTCTTATTGACGTTTAAAAATTGCCGGTAATGTTTTGAAAAATTAAAAAAAATGAATTATCTAATGGATTCTGTTGTCACAAGCATTTTTATCAGAGACATAACTATTATAAGAGAAAAGAATAAAAGTCAATCAATAATCATTATATCAAGATAAATACTTTTCGAGTCATCTATAATTATTATTCAAGGACTTAAATTATAAAAGTCCTTTCATAATAATTGCCAGATAAATAGATATTTTTTAGCCTTCAAAGACTTTTATTTTAAGACTTATGTATATTATAAAAGTATTTTCATAATAATTATGAGCGCGACAAAATTTCTTAAAAGTCTTAAAATACGGATTAGTTGGGGACCAGTTCGATCCTAGTTGGGGAGTAGTTTGGAACCTGTTGGGTCCAAACACTTGTTGAGTAATGATGCTGAAGTGACAGTCCTTGGCCAGATATAGATCTGGATCGGTCCGGTTACGTAGACCGGCCTGTTGTGAGAAATCTAATTATTCTTTCTGCACCCACTGACACCAATGGCAAATGCCAGGTAAAGCCAAATCCCTCTTTAAATACTTAGTCATTTCATTGCACATGGGGCTAATAGTTAACCCTTCAAAAACCGAACTAGTCTTGTTCACAAGGAAAACAAAGGAAGTTCCCTTACCAAAGCTGGGCAGGACTAGTCCTAAACTTTCCTCCGAGGCCAACACCACAAGGTGTTATCCTTAACTTCATACTTACATGGAGGCGCAATGTATAGGAAAGAGCAGAGAGGACCTAGTGGCATATTGTACCTGTAAAAGGGCGTTTGGGAAAAATTTGATGGCCTCCGTGCTGGGTTCCTGGGTCTAGACAAGGCTGGGTAATGTAAATTAGCGAATCGGATAACTCCTTACTGCCACCGATTTCTTTTCTGCTAAGGCGGATTGAAAAATATACCGCAGCCGTAACTAATGACATATGTATTAATCGGGGTGACTGTGAAATCTTAAGATCGATAACACTAAACAAATCTGCAATAAGGGCTCTTACCGATGTCGTAACAGGGCACTGTGCTATAGCACCAATGCTCCATCGATGGCGTATACGAGCAAGCTCGCTTTCCAGATATTGCCGCGATGACGACGTAGAGGAATCGATTCACCACTTCTTATGTCAATTCCCAGCTATCCAGACCAAGCGTCTCAAGCATTTGGCATCACGTTTTTTCAATAGCTTAGGGTAGATAGCGGCTGATGAGAAACTATTGGTCCTCCGTGGTTTCATCCGGTATAGTAAATGGTTTGACAGATCCTATACTGATAGTATGGACTAACCTCAATTAGAAAGATGTGGCTCCGCCTGGCACTCATAGGGGGCATTCACAATTGATAAATCCACCTTTGAGTGGAAGCATAAGCCATTCGAAAGCGTCTTCTAACTTAATCTAGACTTATCGTTCCATCATCTGCTGATCCGTCGTCGCCAACACGTAAAATCATACGTATTCTGCCACTTATTTCGACCTCTCTGTGCAGCTCACCTTGTCGATCCCAAATAGCTAGTGTTGCACAGGATCTCACTGTGGTCGTGCAAGACGAAATTTTTTTCTGCAGCGGCGTGACATTACTTGCCGTACCCGGTTTTCATTCGGGCTTGCTGAAATCCGACTACACGTTATGATCTGTTCTCTCAGGAACCAGGTGTGCGAGTCGAGTGCCGACGGTGCGGGCTAGCTGTTGTAATTAACTCTTCTCGGCGTTAAGCTCCCCTTTAAGCGCTGGGTGTACACCATTTGCTGTGGGGCACTGTAACTATAGTACTGTAGCACTTAACACTCCTTGTTAGTAAAATGAAAAAGAACCAAATTATTTGCGTTTGTGTACCTTGGCTATCCAGAGATAATGGTTCGAGTCGATAATTGTTCCTCGGAACGCACGTACATTCAAGCCCCTGAATGCGTGGTTTCTCTCAATCATAACATGCTGGAAGCTGGTACCGAAGGCTACAATGTTTTGGGTTTTGGCGAACTCGAGCAGGCTCTGTCCAATATTGAACGTTTCGTCGTGATGGCTGAATTTTTTAGTCGCTTTGAGCTACTTACGCATAACCATAATTGCTTCGCTTCTCGACCGTAAGGTGAACAACGCACCAAAGGCTGATGTAGCTTTGCTTATTCGGTGGCCAATAACTTCGTCAGTGCCGCCGCGGGAGAAAATTCACTGACAAATGTCTCACAGCCTCAAGGTTTTAGTCGGAGACTACCACCTCACCACAAGTCTTTGCTGGCGTATCTATAAACTTTAGCGAACTCAAAATGGCGATGCGCCAAAAGAAATACATACATATGTCGGCAGCGTGGTTAAAGTGCTGCAGTGACCATCAAAGTCCCCAATGATTTCACGGCAGTCTCCAGCACATTCCCATCACCAAAAGAAAGATGAAGCTGCAGACGGCCCAAAACACTGCATTTCGGACAGCGACTTGATGTCTTCTGATCTCGCCAGAACACCACCTGCAGGACGAGGCGAATATGCTCCCCATAAAGAAGCACAACACAATGCTCTGCAAGCAATTCCTAGTAGGGAGCCACAGACGTGGACACCCGAACAGACACTTCTTGGGGCTGCCGTTAGTTGAGCTTGACGACAACGACTGAGATATTAACCGATCTGGGCGGGTTGTTGTAGCCGCTACAACAACAACAGCAACAACAACCAAACGTAAGAGAAGAGGTGAGAGTAAGCAACCTTCTCGAGTTTGATAATAATGCCATAAGCCCACTGATCTGAGAAAAAGAAAGAAAGAAGAAGAAAAGAAAAGCTATCCCAAGCAATGCTAATAAGTTTGGATGCCGCAATTCAGCGGCAAATTTTTGGACAAACTTTTCATACCCCGCTGGTATTCTATCAGAGCCTGCTGCTTTGTTGTTTCGGAACGCATGGCGCATCTGGCTTTATATGGGCGTTGGTATTCAAACAAGTCAATCTCTCTGCAAATGTGGTTCAGAACTGACGCACAGTAGATGTTTTTGGGGGAAATAAATTTTAAATGAAAATTAAAACCTCGCTACTACAGACTATGTTCCTACCGTGTCAGGGTGCAATGTCTCTTACCCTTGTGAGCATTGTGTGCCCGTACTACCTCCGTAAGTACTTCGAGAAGGCGGACAGTACGGTTTTATAGGAATATAAGTGTAAGTACTTACCAATTAGAAAGAAATGGATGGATCCAACAATGAAGAAAATAACTAAACAAAGCGGGTTGCATTTACCGTATCGAACTGGCTGTTAGCCTTCTTTATTTATAATAAAGTTCTTAATCTGATTCTTAACTAATACATATACAATGATTATTTATAATAAAATCCTTAATCTGATTCTTAACTAATACATATACAATGAAAGTTTTTTGTACTTATAATTTAAAGCTACGTACTAATGCCGAATTTCCACTTGGCCTTAAAATGGAAAAAAATGTACGCCATTTCAAAAATGTCATGTGGAATCCGATATAATAACCATTTTTATAAACGCCCAAAATTTTCAATAAAAATTGTGCCATTTAATGCCTAGTGAAAATTCAGAATAAGTTTCAATAAATATGCATAAATTCTCTGCAATATTTGCGCAATTTACTTCTGTCGTGGTCCAACAATTTACTTTTAAGTTAAGCCGAATTTCCACCAGGCATCGCAATGACAAAAAATTAGCATATGCCATTTAAAAAATGTCATGTACAAATAGACATAATGACTATTTTTATTAACAAAAGGCGCGAGTATTTTTAATGCTCAACATTCTCATTAAAAATGTTGTCATTTAGTGCCTAATGGAAACTCAGTATTAGAGTTTTGCATATAAATTTTCATATCTAATAAATTTTTTATATTTTCCAACAATTTTTTTGTTTTTGATAATTACACATAATTATATTTAAATAATATACTGCAAAGGCGTGATAAGGTAGCAAATATGATGGCTGCTTCCTGTCATGTTGATTATTATCGTAGCGAATGACGAGGATATGGCTCGCATTTGATTTGTTCAATAGCTTTATGATCGCTGTGGGAATACTTCATTCGGTTTGCCTTTTAGTAGCTAAAAAATCTGCTCAAACCCGCGATATCCCACCAGCAATAAATAATTCCGTGGCATTCTTCTTCGCTCAAAATGGTCCCTTGATCCAAAAAAAAAACGTGTTTCTTTCTCATGGCCTTTGGAAGCCTTTAAAGAGCCACATTATTCTGCACTTTAAAGGCGTAAATACCGGCTGACATTGTTGGGCTTGTTGCCACTTAAGTATCATTTAAAAGTTGCAGAGGATCGATGGCGTTAAGCCACTATCTCTTGTTTTTTATTTGACGATTTGGGCCAGTTGTCCACCTGCTCTTCGCAGTTGCGCCAGTTGTTTATTACGAGTGCGGAATGGTGCGTCTTTGCGTTATTTCGTTGTCCATCCATGGGTTCCAGGACGATGGATCTTTTCACTGAAGCGTCATAATGAATGCATTCAACATGTGCAATCATTGTAAATTTCTAGACTTTACTATGTTCATATCACTTAAAAGCTCGCACAATTCGTCATATCATCGCGAGCAGTTGCCTACGAGAACAGGGTCATGGCTCTTACGTGGAAAACTTCTCTCGAAAGCCTCAGCGCCGTGTCATCTTTGTTCGCCATCACCCGTGTTTGCGTACTGTATTGTATAGAAGTGCGGACGTGATGAGTATTTTATGGAGTGTGATTTTTATTCGTCGAGGGAGGGTTGTGTTATGAAATAACTACCGAGCCTAAAGTAGCACTAGATTGCAGGAGTGATTATTTGCGTGTTCTTCAGGCTGACATTGCTGGTGGTGTTTATGCTGGGTCCAGAGTAGACAAAAAGTCCTTCGCTACTTCAAAGCTTGAAATTCCAACACTGGTATGTGTTTCAAAATGCGAAGTATTTTATTGCCATTATTAGCCGCAAAAGCGAATTCTTTCGCTGCTTTTTCTAAGCTGGAAAATGGTGCGATGGCATCCCTAGGTCTCAGGCTGAAGAGGTGAATATCATTTGTATACGCCGGTATCTTTCATTGTCGTTCTCGTTGAAAACATGCTGACTTCGGTCAATCACTGGCCGCTGGGCGTCTTCACTAATGTCCACGATTCCGTCAAATTCGGAGCTGTCAACACATGCGATGATGTTCATTGATAACCTCGTTAGCCTTACCACGCCATCATCTTCAAGAACTTATCCTGACTTAACCCTTGTTAGATATACTTTTATTTTCAAAATACATTTCTTTTAACCCTTTAAGGGCAATAAAACTGTACTTAAAAAAATTAAGATACTTATAAATTGCGAACTGTGATTCACCGCCTACTTAATAAACACAATCTGCCGAAAAAAAAACAAATTTCCATGTGAACAAGCATATTTTTACATAAAAATGTTTCACTCATATATTTCTTTACGGAACTTTAGTAAATTTTTTTATCTTAAATATTATGAAAATATCTACATAAAAAAAATGACGCGATTATGACATTCTTTACTACAAAAATAAAAATTGTTTCACATTTTTTAATTTTCAATAAAAAGTTATTTTAACAAATTTTTTTTTTCTTTCAAACTCATTATCTTCCAAATAGTAGTTTTACTATTGAAATTAAATTTAAACAAAATTATTATTTTATCGGAAAATGTTGTATTTTCCTCGAAAAATAATAATTTCCTCAAAAAATATTTTTTAATTTTTTCTAATTTTTGGTAGGTTTTTTCAAACCTAAATTTAAATTAATATTTTAACAAAAAAAGTATTCATCCCAATACAAATATTCATTCAAAAAATATTTATTACCTAAAAAATAATTTTTTCAGCTTTTTCCATTGCTTAGTAAGTAAAATTTTAGATAAATAATTTTTTCTAAACAAAATACTTCTTTCTCAAATACATATTTGAAAATAAAATTTTTTCTAGAACAAAACCTCAAAGAAATATAAACTGACGGTTTCACCAGCAATTTAATTATAAAATTATTTTTTGCGTTTGGTCAGTTTACGTACTAAATTCAAATAAAAAAACATTTCTAAGTTACTTAAATTGCTTTCGTGAAAGTTTCTATAAATCCAAGTAAAATTAAAAATATTAATTTATTTATTCTTCCCAAAAGAAATAATATTTTTTGCGAAATGATGCCAAAAAAAAAATATTTTTTTTAGTTTTTGGTAACTTTTTCTAATTTTTATGAGAATAATAGAAATTTTTTTTCCAATTTATAGTAGGTTTGTTATATAAATAAAGATATTTTTTCTTTAAAGGTATTTTTACCAAAATTGGGCAAAGTTTTGGCATTTCTGTTTTGAAATATTTTTAAGATGCTTCCCTTTGTACGCAATGTCTTCAAATCTTAAAATGGTTTCGTTTTAACTGTATTTTTTTTTACGTTTACGTTGTTTACGAAACACAAATACACCGGAGAAATCAAAATAACTTTACAACAGAAGCACACGTGAAAGTTTACGGCAGCATACTGGCTTCTAATACTAAAAATAAATCAAGCTAAATACAATCTTGTGGAGGAATCTCGTTCTTAATGCAAAACTGAAGGTAATGCATTGTCTAAGATAAGTGTGCCACCATTTTCGACCTAAAACACGTGTTTGTCGCAAAATGTTTTATTTCATTTTATTTTCTTCGGTGGGAAAAGGACAAACATTGTAGGCCAACTCAGTTGACAGTCGATTGTTGGTCCTTACGTCCACAATTGTAACAATTACCAAATTCATTAATGAGCTTTATCACGCTGCGCCGCTTCAAATGCGATTAACATTAATAAGTGTCTCCTCTTTAACTGTTAACTTTCTGTCATCTTCCTGGAAAGAAAATTCTCAAAATTGTTCATTAGTTTTAGTTATTTACTATTATTTTGTTTCTTGCAAATCTGGAAGTTTTATTAACTTTATACGCTGGATCATTTGTGAGAAATGCTAGTATTTTTTTAACAACGGGTGGCAGCAAATAGTCCATTTTAATTGGTGCTTTCACTCGTCCAAGGTGGCTGGTGAATTCAATTCTTGGATGACAGGTAATGAACAGCATTCCTGGAAATCTGGTAGGTCTAGTGCAGTGACAGGCAGTTCCTTATCTCAGCAGAAAAGGTACACATATATGTACATATGTAAGTGCAGCAATGCAGATAAGAAATAGTAACGCCATTAAAAGGGACCAAGGTCTTGTTTAATAGGCTACACAATTAAAATGTATTTTTGGGTAAACAAAGATTAAAAACCAATTTTTGTACCTTCCTGCAAATATGAACACGTACACACACACAATTAGAATAGGAACATAGTTTTAAGATTTTGTATAGTTATTAAACAGGCCAGAATAAAACACATTCTCAATCAAAGACGGACGTTCTGCTTCTTCTTCTTGAATTTAATTGCATCAACCCCCCACAAGCGGTAAGGGGTACTCAAGTGGCATTTGACGCCATCTTCCCCCCAAACCACCCCCCAATAAATATAGTACACACCAAAACAACATGTACATACACACATACACATGTATATACAATTAATTAAGGAAATAAGAATTTGTATATAAAAGGAAAATATTTAATAAATATTCAGAATCGTAAAGACTCTCACCTAACACTCTTCTTCTCTATTTATTTTGTATGCTTTAGTAAAGCATTTAACAATCTTTATTCTTCTTTCTTTATTAAAGTTTTACTTCTCCCCACCAGCGGTAAGGGGTAGATAATTTCAAAATATGAGTATTTGTAGTTCACGCATTGCTGAGAATTGCTTGTTACCCCCCCACCCGAGGTAAGGAACAAGTGACTAAGCTCTGCAACGAACATTTTGGTGAATCGAGCCTCGAAATCGACAATAAAAACGACCGAACATTTGGTCCATACGAGTCTAAAAAATTGAGCTCAAGCGGCAAAGCATGGACAGGAACAGATTTTTTGCAATTAAAAAAAAACCAAATATAATACCAAGAATAATTGGTATATAGAGCAAATAAACGAAGCCCTGTATTTATATAGGCACAACAAAAAAGCCCTTTATTTGTATAGACAAAATAAAAAAGCCTTATAAATTCTGTAGGCATAATTAAATTAAAGAAGCCCTATCAATTGTATAGGCATATCCGATTTGTAAGTCGTTGAAGCACGAGACTTGCTCATAATCGATTTATTGTAATCTAAACGAGCAAACATCGGCTGTGAGTGGAGGCACAGCGAGGTCGGTCAACAAGGCGGCCAAACCAATTACCTCCAACGGCTCTTTTGGAGAAGAAAAAACAATATTCAATTGACTAAATCCATTAATAAAACTGATGGCAGAATCTAATGAAGCTGGAAAAGCCAATAATCTGGAAAGAAAAATTTTGTCACAAATAGCTCGATTTTGGAAACTGGCAAAATGGGCCAGAGAAGAAATTGCCGAAGAAGAACCGGGAGTGTTTCTGGAAATCCTTGGAAAGATTTATGAGTCACTCAATGAACTCTACAAAACGTATAGCAACCTGAAGTTTGGCATCATTAGAGACTTTTTTTCGTATGTCATTCTAAGGTTTTTGCTTGCGAAGACGCAATGCTAATAATTAAGAAATTAGCTAAAGAAATTAATAGCAAAAACCTAGAAGTGACAGTCGAAACAAGGATGGCTCAAGATGTCAACTTAAAAAATGCATACGCCAAGTTTGTCGACGAACACCAAAAACTGGGACGTATGGTAAGAATATTTGATGAAAGAGACTGTAAATATTATCTTACCCACCAAGCTGTTATTCGTGAAAGCAGTACCACAACGAAACTGAGGGTGGTATTTGACGCATCGGACCTAAATTACAAAAATATATTTTTGACATAATTTTAAAATGAAGATTGTAGAAGTTTGTGGTGACAGCAGCCGTTGAAAAAATATTCCGCCAAATTCGAGGTTCTAAAGAAGATCAACAGCTCAAAACATATTGTGGAGAAATGACAGTTAAGGAACAGCTTCAGCACCATGTTTGGCAGTACGCAGCTTAATAAATTCACTGAGGACTGCAATGAAGAAGGACTGAAAAAAGTTATAGACGAAAACTTTTACATGGATGACCTCATGGCCGGAGGAGATGGTGTACAAGAGTTTAGTGAAATTAAACAAGAAGTTGAGCAACAATTAATGAAGTTTGGTTCTCATTTAAGAAAATGGCTCACGATAATTCTTCGGTACTGGAAGATAGTATGCAACAGCGAAGTAAAGAAAATTATTTAATAAATCGTGATGAAATCGTGAAAGCGTTAGGACTTAAATGAGTGAAATTAAAATATACATATTTTCAAATGGAGCAACAAATCAAACTGGCGGAAGGACTAACAAAGCTTCACTTTAAGTGCATGGCAGTGGACTTAAGTGAAGGCATCGAGGGAATTTCAAAACTGATAAACAGCCTCGATGAGTTGTGGAACTCATTCAGCAGTGCCCACCAGGAGCTAATTAAGGACCCCAGCATGAAGAAATCGGGATGCGTGAAGGATGGCGTCGCTGATAAATTAAGTACGCTGTACACAACAGCGTACGCAAGGATGAGTACGTATATTATGGTGTATTCATGCATCACAGGCATATTGCCCCACGCATTGATGTAAAGGTGTAAATTGAATGTTTATTTAGGTAAGGAAAAGCAAACCATGCGACTCAAGGACACTTGAATACGTGATATTTAGCTTTGTAAAACTAAATCTTACTGATTATTCCCGTTTTCTTTCAACGATAATAATTGCAGCTATATAAATAATACACATATACATACGTAAAGGCATACTTATACACATGTGGTACGCACATTGTTAATGTACCTAAGTGTTAATCTATAAAAACCGGCAATGATCATAAAATATGGACCTTGATCCGTAGTAGGTAATTGTTTCCTTAGGCAAAAGCACTTGACATGTTCTGTTGTCCACATATTTAAAATCATGTACCCAAGCGACAGTCGCACTTGAGTCGCTTGGTTTTTGATCTTCTTATGATGCATATGTGCAAATAGATCACAACATACAAACATATGTACGTTCATCCAAATAATGAGATAAGAAAACGTCGTAACTAAAAACATGCATGTGCATCAACGTACAGGCACACACACATTGTAAATACACCTGTACACACAAACATGTAAATATAGACTAAGTAAAGGTTGTATTGTCAGGCTTAGGAAATTACTTATACATAAATAAACGCTCCACCGATGTTGGAGTGAGTTATACGTTCATCTCTAAAACAGTGAGCTAAACGTTCATCTCTAAAACAGTGAGTTATACGTTCATCTCTGAAACAGTGAGTTATACGTTCATGTCTACAACAGTGAGTTATACGTGCAGCTCTAAAACAGTGAGTTATACGTTCA
>NW_023458561.1:44231534-44233639 GCF_013731165.1 Rhagoletis pomonella | reverse complement strand
TCTAAAACAGTGAGTTATACGTTCATCTCTAAAACAGTGAGTTATACATATGTGCAGCTCTAACCACATGATTTGTGTCTTACGTTTATGTGCACAGCCAAAAGTACGAAATATGCATTGTATTTTAAATCTCAATATGTGATGCGACCTTAAACAGTGTCTGGATGCGTGTTGGTGTTTAATTAGGTTTAAGTTATATGTGCATAGCACAATGGAAGTGTTATGTACAGTAGATTAGTTATGTATGCAGTTAGGTTTAGAATCTTATATAAATAAAGACGGCTGGCTACTCTGTAGCGGTGTGATTGATTCTCTATTAGAAACTCGATGGCTTCATTTCATATCGGGCTTGTCACATCCATGGTGTGTTTTCACATACATACATACATATGTGCATATACACACACATACATATATAATTAGTTAAAGAAATAGAGTTAGAAAATTGTATATAAAAGAAAAATTTTGCATAAACAAATCCGATTCGTAAGGCGTCTCAACCTAACCACTCGTTCTCCGCTTCTCACTTTCTTTTATTTTTATTTTTTAATGTTCTGTTGAAAGTAGGTACGTGCACATAAGGTTTGAAAAAAACAACTGACCTACTAGCTGAGTGGTCGACACTCATTGTTATGTGAATTCCTTGTTCCTCGAATTCTATTAACAGGGATGGGTGCACTCATGGTTTTCAGCTAAGCAAGCAAATAAAGAAGGGAAAAAACTAAATGGTTTTCCCACCAACATGTTTGCCTTCCTTCTTTCGGACCGTAGATGCTTGGTCCATATATTTTAGTAAATATTTGAATTTGTTAGTTGGTTTGTGAATTCGGAGATAAAACAAATTTGAATTTTTTGGTAGCTATTTGTTTCAATACACACATTTTATACCCGAGCGCACTTGTTATCAGATACATTTCCTCAAAAATAATGGATGTAAGTGATTGACAGCAAATATCAGTGCATTTTTCATTAACAATTGCCATATTGTAATATGTAAATTGTCCACCTGCGTTTCTACATATGCTTACAAAAGCAGATAACATTAGATGAATCTGCAACGTGAAGCCGCTCTATTCCTGAACTGAGGCAACGAATTAATGAAATTAAGGATAAGATTGTAAAAGGGGAGTACACAATTCTCATTGAAAGTGGAAAAAGCAAGGTTTGGGAAATTTTTGGCAAGGTTGAAAGCAGTGGCAATGTGATAAGAGATGTTGTGGCATGCAAAAATTATAAAAGCGTTTTCAAATCTGGGCCAAATACATGCGTTTTAAGCTTTTCTCGCCTACGTCAGGATTTTTTAAAAGGACTTTGAAAATTTAATAATATGAGTAATTCAGAATGGGGTTTAAAAAATGTAGTGCAATGTACTTAGGAAAACGGTATGGGTATCCAATTAAAGAGAAAATTCTGTAGAGAAAGAACAGATTAAATTTTTTGGTAAATAAAGTATTCAAAATGTCCTTAAAAATTGTACCATTGAATATCCTTGCAATTTTGCGATATTTATTTTGAAAAAATCATATGTTAAGGACTAATATAAACTCGACAATGTCCTCTAATATAGTGCTTCTAACTTAATTGATAATAAAATTGGTTAAAAGGGCACTTCAATACCTGTTCGTCCTTGTGAACCCAAAAAATTTACATTTTTTTAAATGCTATAGGATTCTCGGTTTCATTTGGTACCAATATTTATTTTTCATTGCACTGAATTTTTAAAACAATTTTTAGAATTTATCATATCTTTGAAATTATAAAATTCTAATAAAAAAAGGTTACACATATATATACATATATGTATGTGTATTAGGAATATGTATATAAATATATATATGTATTTGTATATAAATGTGCTGGACAAACTGCGTTTGTCTAGTTAGAGATAGGAATAATTTTAAGTTCTCTATAAATAAAGGCTCCGCGCAATCGGAGCGTCAGTGTCCATTAAATGTACAGTGATTACAGTGCGTTCTAATTTCAACATTTGGTGACACTCAGGAACAGCAACTTCTGGTGAGTATTTTTGTATCTAAAATTTAATATCTGTTCAAACAACTTTGAACATGAGTACATACATATCTGCCAGGGTAATAAAATTTAAC
>NW_023458561.1:44203080-44231434 GCF_013731165.1 Rhagoletis pomonella | reverse complement strand
AAAATACAATCGCCGTTCGGAGTCGGCGTAAAACGGTAGGTCCCTCCGCTTTGTGTGACAACATCAAGGCGCACGCCACAAGTCGGAGGAGATGCTCGGCCAAACACTAACATATGTGTAAGCGACAATCTATTATTATTATTATTAATAATAATTATAGATGAATCGAAAAATATTTATTTTGATATAATGATTATTGATTTTATTATTTTCTCTTATAATAGTTATGTCTCTAATAAAAATGCTTGTGACAACAGAATCCATTAGATAATTAATTTTTTTTTGTTTGAAAAACATTAACGGTAATTCTTAAACGTCAATAAGTGCATTGCGCACGATTTTCACAGAAATAATTAAAATGTCGAAGCAAATTAGTGCCTTACTGGTAATACGCTTTGGCGTTTAAAATAATTTTAAAGCCAAACACAATAATACGAACACACTAATATAAATACACAAATACGAACATATTTAGATGCACAGTTACAGTACATACATATGTAAGTTATTTAGCATCGGTTCTATATTTAATTAAGAGCACTTACTTATTATCGCAAACCGCCACTGTCAGAGCCATTCAATGCAAATATCAATGAATGCATAAAAGGACTATTATCTTGACGTAGAAATGCCCGCATCGCATTGATGAAGTACTAAGTATTCAGGAGCATAAAAAGAATTTGACCCAAATTGATGCTCAAGCATTTAAACGTATACCTACTAAGTGTTGCTACATGGGCATTGGGCTGTGTTTCTACATTTAGTTATTGGCAGTTAGTGTATTATTAAACTCATCGGCGTCATGTATTTGTGTGTAAATGGTTAAGCATAGCTTACATTTACTATGTACATGGGTACAATGCATACTACATATTGTCATCGTTACTTACCTGCGTTGGCAGCACTATAAGTGCTACGCAAATCATGATCACCATATAAAGCTGTGAAGGCCATATATCGGGCACGAAATCGCCATAACCGACTGTTGAGAATGTCACAACCACATAATACGTGCTCTGGAACAAATTCAAATGACGATGACCGGCGCGTTGAAAATGCTGTATGCCACAGACGCTGTAAATGTAGAAATGTAGAAGGATGAGTTATGTAGAAAGAGAAGAAGAAATTAGCACAAAAAAGGACTAGTATCAATGAGTGTTGTTAATGATAAGGAGAGGTCGAGTGGGTCAAAAACAGGAGAATAAATATGCAAAAGCAGTTGACTTAAGCAGCAACTGAAATTGCGCATATGACATAGAAGTACATACGTGTGTATTTGTGTTTTTTTAGTACGATTGCATGTAGTGAATTTGATGGCAAAAAGTCATAAAGTGGCTCTTAGTAACTAAAATTAGATTTTTCAAATGTAAGTGCTGCTGCGTGATGAGATTGCTAACTAGTATGCGTATTATTGGAGAAAGTACAAAAGGGGGATTTCACGATATGCTTTTGGAAAAGCAACAAAATGCGTGCTAGTTTGCTACGTAGCAACATTTAAGCTATAATGCCACAAAGCGTGAATTCGCCTATTGTTTTTCAAGTCAGCTACAAGTCACAAGCAGTAATTAGAAAGCTGGAATGGTAAATATGCCAGAAAATCGCTTGTCATTTTGACTTGTCGATTGACACCAGATTTGCTGTTTATTTACTATTTACTAATACTCACCTTGTGAACACCAGGCACAACAGTGTGGCGGAGAGTATGGTGAGTTGTTGGGAGAGCGCTGATTGTGACTTTTGCATGGCACGATGCAGATCGTTCTAGAATAGTTAGAGAAAATTGGAAATTTTTATAGCATTATTAACGAAAATTTCATAATTGTATATCAGTTGTTAGCCTAGACATCTTCGATACTTACGAACATATTTTCCAACGATCGCTTCGCCAGCCAGCAATTGAGGAATATGGGTATAAATAGATTTCGTAAAGGCGACCATAGTATCTGCGAAGGATATAACGAAAATGAGACTTGCAATACATATATTCATCTAAACAAAATTTGCGAAAATTACACATGTGCATGTAAAAACCCTATCAATAATTAAAAATCACAATACGCAAAAAAAAATAATAATAATAAGCCCAAAGCAAGCATATCACGTGACCAGAATGAATCCTTCGATCTTTTTAATGATCGCTCTACCTAGAATAAACAAACTAGTCCGATGAGAGACGTAAAACTCTAGGGGAAATTTCAAGTTTTGAATGACGCAAAAAAAGCGACGTCCAGAGCTCACTGAGCTGACCAAAATGTCAATTTGTCCACAGGTAGACACAAGGTCAGGGAAGCACGCAGACTTACTCTATCCGGAAGTACTTCCCCAAGGGTTCCATGCCTTGACAACTCAACGGACATGAATTTTCCAGCGATTTCGCTGGAACCTTGAACCTAAATAAACTTAATAGCGAAGTAACCTGATGCGTTTGATAAGGAAGTCAAACAATCCTGAGTTGATCTCGAACGCACCGTTAAGCAGCCAAGAGCCTTGGTGGCTGCTTGGCTGTCGGAATAAATATTCACCACCTTTAAAGGTACGGAGAAACCAATCTGAAGCCTCTTTTATTGCGGCCCCCTCTGCCCGGAAGTCGCTGCAGTGATCCGATTGCCCAAATTTCAGGCTGCTGGAGAGTTATGCTCAAAAGAAACCTCCACCTACATTCCCACTAAGCTTCGATCCATCTTTAAATAAGCTTACAGGATCCCCGATTCCAGATACTGCATTCTGCTCAGTCCTTTCTCGCTGGAATGTTTGTGGTAAAACAGAAATTCGGACCCAAAACCGGCGTGCAGTGGTCTGTCCGCTAAATCATCAGCATAATCAGCACCAAAACGTCTTTGACGACAACGACCCAAAGCAGCGATGAAAGAACATCCCCTTGTGGGGCATTTCTACTCACACATATGCAGACTAAAGCGCTGCCCTACTCTGCTGCGATAGTTCTGTTGCAGAGAAAACGGTAATAAAATCTGACAAGCTCGGCTTCGATCTCTTAGTTATTTAGAGAGTTAACTATAGCGTCAGGCAAAATATTATTAAAAGCCCCATCGATACCAAGGAAGGTACCAACTGCGGATCCCTTCTGCAAAAAGGTCTACCCGATGCTCTCAACGACTGTGTGTAGGGCTGTTTCAACAGACCTGCCCTAGCAGTAGGCATGCTGATCGAAGTAAAGGCGCTCCCTGGAGATCCCGCTTCCTAAGGGCAGATCGATCAGCCTCTCCAGCGTCTTCGAAAGAAACGAGGAGAGATTTTTTCGGCCTGAAGTCCTTGGATGATACATGAAAGGCTTTACGAGCAGACAAGGAGTAGGATCCTACGCGAGATATGATGCTGATATCATATGTCTTGTGGCGCGAAACAAAGAACAGAAGATACTGGAATATCTCAACAGCCAACACAGAAAAGGCACCAATGAAGTTAGGAGGAATAGTAAACTACTTCGACCAAAAGCAGAAAAACGCAGAGTTTAGACATTTAATAACGGTAGTTGAAAGAACGCCATTAAGAAAAGAAGCGTACAAAATATATACTATCGCAAAAAACAATGGATGTAAAGAAAGCTTGATAAACAAGGTTAAAAGAACCATAGAAACATAAAAGGGGCGCACAAAATATAGACATGTAGCTGATTTTACTACCATCAATAAAAAGGGGCAAAGGTGTAATATAAAACGAAAATTTGCCGAGTCTGAAGAACTATGCGTAGAGCTTATGACAGCAGGCTTACAAAAATTGATTGCATGTTATTATTGTATACAGTTTAAGCTACCTTAACCTAAATTATGTGTAGATATCAGAAAACAATGAAAAGCTTATTGTTAAGGTAATTAAAGAAATAATAATAAATTTATAAAAATATTTTTATTTGAGCAACTTTATAAGAGTTAACTTTTTATATATGTATCTACTTACCGTTAATGCAAATGGTATTGTCGTAATTAATTCTAGAATGAAATGAAACGAAAGAATCTGTTGCCAGATATTTCCCTGCGAATAAAAAAACAAATATTAGAAATTTATATAGAACGTAAAAAATAGGGTTGCAATATAAGTTTTTAAAACGGTAATGTGCTGAGAGTGCTTTGGCCTGTGCATGTCCATATAAATTGTATGAAAGGCTTAAAAAAGCTCTGCATGCTAGCCCATCACTGTACAAAACAGTGACGATCAGAGAGAAATTTTTCGCTATACGCGCCTATATAAAGAGAATGGAAAGCTTTAAAAAGCGTATACCCCGGGATATGTTTTGCACGTGACTGATTTAAAAGTTTAGTAGCCTATCACTAATATTTCTGCTTAAAGTTTGCAGAGAAAGAAGAGCGTATTTGATACAGTGATGCCCGAGATGAACTCACAGGACAAGCTTTTTATGGATTTTATAAACAAGCCAACGGGGCGAGAGCTCGCTCTGATCGTTACTTGTAAAAACGATACTATTATTTGAGTTAAAATTCGAAGCATTTTCTGATCTTGCTAAAGGTGCTATTCAAAATACAAAGAGTTGCAGTAACTGTCAAAATTCTGCGGATTTTCTATTTTGAAGGGCAAAAAGATTTGTTTTTCTTCGTATTAGTCCCTGTCTTTATATACATACATGTCTTCATACTAGTCTACGCATTCACATTCACATATTAGACTACTTTTTCGTATCCGTCTACGGAATGTACCCGTATAAGTTTTCGTATTAGTATTGTCATATTATTATTCGTAATCATTTTTGACTTTGAACTCGAATCCCCTTCGCATCCGCACTTGTTTTTGCATTAGACTTCGCAGTCAAATTCATCAAGTTCATCGTCGTTTTAGTCGCTGCCTTAGCATTCGTCTTCGGATCGCGTGAGCATTCGACTTCGTAGTCCTCTTCATATTTATCTTCGCCGTAGTCTTCGTATTCATCGCCGTACTCGTCTTCGCATTCGTCTTCGTCTTCATTTTAGTGATGGCTTTGTATTTATCTTCGTAATTATATTCGCATGCGTCTTCATTTTCTTATTCGTCTTCGTATTCGTGCAACTTTTGGAATAAATATATATGGAGGAAACAACAACCAGACTAAGAGTCCTCGTATTCAAATTCAATTCTTTGTGTTCGTATTCGTTTTCGAAGTCTTCTTCGAATTCGTCTTGCTATTCGTCTTCGGTTGGTCAGCGTCTTCGTGTTCGGCTTCGTATTTGTCCTCGCTTTTATGTCCTATTCGTCTTATCTATTTCTCTTTCTGGTCGTGCTCGTATCCGTCATCGTCATCGATTTCGTTCTCGTACTCGTATTCGTCTTCCGACTAGTGTTCGTACCTGTATTTGAGTTCTTCTTAGTCGTTGTATTGGTCTTCGAAATTTTCGGCTGTTGCTCTTCGTATTTGTTTTATTATTTGCATTTGTGTATATCTATGTATTGGCATTTGACTTCTTATTACTCGCTTACCGTTAGCGCACCAAAAACAACTCAAATTGAAGGGAAATTTTTACGCGGTAATTACAACCATATTTTCAATCAATTTTAAAATCACAAAAACTTTTGTCAAGTACAAAAAAAAACCTTTCATATGGTGGTTTTGGTTTCAAAACCGATCCGAAGGCTTTATTCTTGCTTTTACTACTTTTTTCCTTCTTTCTTTCCTTGACTTTCACCTTTACTCACCTTATAGCCTAGATATGTTAGTAGTACTGCCTCCGTTAGTGATACTAATGCTAAAATTAATTGCGCTGCCCACAGCACTGTGGGCCGATTCACCCATAATATAGCCTCCCAATTGATAATAGGATTCTCCTGGAACTCCTCTTCGGTTAGTTGAGCCGAAACGAGAAATTCGGTTTTATTGCTCACTGAGCAGCCATAACTAGAAGAAGAAGAAGAAAATATAGTAAATGAAAAATATATTTATTCAAATGAAAATAAATTTCAGGTTTTGCACAATTGCATTGTACTTTTATTTTAGTTCTCTAGTAGTTTAGTTTAGTTCTCTAGTAGGTTTTCATTCAATTTAAGTTTTAAAATTTTTCTCTCTTTAGTAGCAGTTTGCCGTTTATTAGTTTTCTTTTATCTGCTTTAATTGCATGTTATTTTCTATCAAAATATCAATTATTTTACTTACCATGTTGCAAATGTTGGATTCGTATCCGTTATCACACGTAGTATATACAGAACACATGCTAGTAACTTAAAAAACAAGTCGGCAACTCGTATTCGTAGGCCTGTAAGTACAAAAGAAAGCAAAGACAAAGTAAAATTGATTGTAGCAGAAGTAAGAAATGTGGCAATTGTAGCTAAATGTTCTTTTATTAACAGGAACAACAAATAAATTACAATTATTTGCATTTAATTGTCACAGGATGCTATGGCAATTGTCTTTCAAATGTGATTTGGATAGTGTCAACAAGCTAATGGTAAATACAAAAGAGCGATTACATAAATAAATATGTTCATATACATATATGTATGTAGGTATATACGAAAGTTCACCGCGTTAACAAAGAAATAACCCAGTAGGAGAGCGCTAATTCAAATTCTATTTTAATGCGAGTTGAGAAAAAATTCGCGCAACTTTAAAGTATCCTAGAGTCCTTAATTCGGTAAAAGTATTTAATTTTAGACAGAATGAAGCTTAATAAGAGTACTAGCAAATATCCGGCGTGCTTCGCTGCGCCTTAATCTATTAACTAAGAGTTTTGGATGTGTGGAGAGGGAGTACCAACACCAAAAGGCGCAGCGAAACAAGTCGGATATTTGCTAGTATATACATAGATATAGAGGGAAAAGTATTGCATGAAGTTTAAATAGAAATAGCTCGCCTTGGGTACCACCTATCGCGTCGGACTATAAGTGCGATTTTTGCGAATAGATCAGTCCTTGTCTCACTTACCTCAAAAAAGTATCCTATAGGTTAATCAGGGCAATACGCAGCAAATTTCAAACAAACCGGACCATGAATGCGATCTTTTCGAATAGATGGGTCCCTGATCTACGTACCGGGAAAAAGTATGCTATGGGTTAATCCAGGTAATAGGCCGCCGGTCCAAACACTGGAGTAAAGTATTGTGTATTTCCCTAAAATCTTTTAAAGCTTCGCTTAAATTGGCTCAGACGTTGTTACGTGATACGCTAATAAAGAAAACGCCAACAGGTTTGTTGCACGAGGCGTAGCACTGCCCAGCTTTCCAAAATATCATGAATTGCTAAATATCATTAATCAGCACCAAATAGCTGGAGAGCCTTTTTTCCAAAAATAATACATATCCTCATTCAAGGGTTGTATATACCAAATATTGTACATCTGCGTCAAATAGTTGAGGCGATTTAACGAATTTGTCGAACTAAAATTTTCTCATCCCTGGGAGCGTGGCACCGCCCATTTTTCCAAAACGTTATACAATTTGATCTATGGTCCAAATTTCCAAATATCAATAATTTGCATCAAATAGTTGCGAAGATATGACAAATTAAAATTTTCTCATCCCTGAGGCCGTGGCACCGCCCACTTTTCCCAAAATAATATATATCCTCCTTTTCACCTAGGGGTCGCATGAGCCTACTGTAAACATTTCCTAAAGATCGGTTGAGCACTTTAAACGTCTATTAGAGTGACACACACATATTAAGTTTTATATATCATACATAGGCTTTATATTTTTGACCAGGTGGCAACTCTTGTTGAAATATTTTTTTGATGAAAGTGTTCTTAAATATCTTTGTGAAAGGCCATCCATCTGATATCTATACCGTATTATACCGTATCCAAAGCTTATCGATTTATCAATGTATATCGAGATATGTATATCGAATTGTATCGATTCCTAGAAAGGCACTGTTATCACAATGTATTGAAAATTAGTGGAGTTATCGAATTTTGTTGAGCTAGTGTTTTTGAAATTCATAGAATTATCGATATGTATCAATATATCGAAATTAATCGCCAGTTTCGTCAATTCCATGTCCTGCCAAAGTCCACTAAATACTTTCAAAGAAATAATAAATTGTAGTAACGTTTTAGTGCTAAAGCAGGATATTTCCCGGTAAGTAATTTTATACCTTATAAGTTAAACGACAGTTAGAAAACCTCTCGAAGGGTCTTAAAAAACTACAAAAACGGTGGAATTTTGACAATAACTGGCACTCCAAGTTTTTAAATAGAAAAACCAATATTTTTTGGATTTCTTAAAATTTTTAGAAAATTTGTTGCAAAAAGACAAACAAAACAACGCTAAGTCCTCTCCGTTAGCAGATCTTTCAATTCGTTCGTGGAACTGGAGAGAGCTCTCAAGATAGTTTCCATTATTACTCTCGCGAAAAACTGTGGCGAGTTGAAACATAGTTGCCACAGCCTTGCCCTGTAAGTGTATACTAAATAATTTAAATTAATTAATTAATTTTTTAAATAAATTTTTTAAAAGAAATTTTCAACCCTTCACTTTTCCTTCAGTCCTGGAAGGCTTTCATTACCATCCCTCTTAACACATATTTCGAATTCAGTTAAATATTTTCTGCTCTAAAAGTCATGCAGAATTTTTAACTGATATTTTGAGTTCCAACTTTGAAATTGCTTTTTTTTCGATACTAAGTAATTTCATGATACCGTAAATCATCCTCTTCTCTCCTGATGCCTGCTGCCGACTTTACTTAGCACACAAATATTGAGTGCTTCCAGCATTAAGTACTCTACTCGTATTACGACAATAAATGCATTAGAAATATTTATCAACTCATTTTCAAGTCATTAACAGCTCATTATCGACTCATCATCTAGTCGACCAAAAAACAAAATTGTTCATGGGGGAAGCAAATCATTTAGAGTGACACGAAATGCCGCAGGTCATGATGGGAAATAATAGCTAATAAGAGAATTTTGTAGATAGATTAAGCGAAGTTGGAGCAAAGAAGGAGACAAGCAAGTACATATGTATGTAGCTGCTGCACAATAGCATAGGGGAGACACAAGCATATCCATAAGATGACAACATGCGGCTGATGGCCATTGTACAACTACATATATATATATATATTAGAAGTCAATATTGAATTTGCTTGCGGCCGAAGGCTGAATACGTGCAATTAGGAGAGTACACATGTACGTACATAAATAATACAAGTGCTTACATAACTGTTATATATATATATGTATTAGTAATTGCTTATTTATCTAAATAAATGCAGCACGTTCATATGTATACGAACATTGTCTAGAAAAAGCATATATTGTAGGAAAACAGGCTAAATGGCATCTATTGTCACTATGAAATCATTACATCGACGATGGTTGTTTGCTATATATTTTTGCTAAATTGTACTTCTGCTATTATTTTTTTCGTACATGTATTTATGTAATTTGATTTGTTTGCCCTTTTTGCTTTGTGCCAAATAGCGTAGACAGTTTATTTGCAGTTCATGCTTTTGCCACATAATTTTGTACTCACAAATGTTTACTTAACCTAAATTGGCCAGCTTTCCGTGAAGGTCATCGAAATGAATATAGTCAAATAATGCGCACTTTTTGTTAATATGAAATATGAACTCAAACAAGAATAGTAGTAATAATTCCTAAGTATCTAATTAAATAGTATTTTGAGATTCGAGAAAAACTGGTACAATTCAGAAAAGTCATTCAATTTGCGACGTTTAAGAAAATTCATCTGAAATCTTTTATTTTCCTCCAGCGAATCGTGTAATTTGTTCCCCTTAGTTCCAATGTTATGAGGTATCGCTAATGATGCATCTGCATAAGTATTGTTATTTTTTGGAGAAACCAAATATTTATTCACTTCCAGAAAACTACAAAAAGTACTTTATATACGATTAAGTGTTCCAGCTCGTGGTACTACAAGCAGTCGCAATGGTGAATATCCTGCTCATATTTTATCTCACTATGTGAATTCCAATCGGAAAATGTCCTGTCAGTATATTTATTAGACATGAGACTTGCGGTTTTATGAGCCTAAGGAGATCCCTCGATCAGCTCCGTTCCTATTAGGACCAGAAAAGCATTGGTGTAGCACATTTCTTTTTTTATTGCGAGCATTCGCTGATCTAAAACAAGTCCCATTTGTTCTAGTGTAGTTAAAATGTGGTCAAAGGTATTCCACTGTCCCATTTCTCGGCTTGACGGACTCTAAGGTGTTTTTCAAGTCCGTCTCTTCTATCCCGATGCTTACATCACAGGCAGCCCATCTGACAGAGGAATACTCAGACGTGATCGAAAGAGGGAGCGGAAGTTCCTCACCTCCTCGCACCACAAGCGAGTCTAAGGATCTGGCTTCCGTTTGAATTTCCTAGCAGAGATTTACTTTCCAATGTCGTAGAGTGATCTGGAAGCCTAGACTCAAGGTTAGTAGAGAATTTCTTAAAAATGACTTCTTCACCGTCCCTTTTTTAAGCTCACATCCTTCAATCATTAAGCATCACAGCCTTCAATTCCATTATTTCCCCAGAGGGTACGTGAGTGGATAAAGAGATAATTGGTATCAGTTTAGCCACGCTTACATAGATTCGTGTTATTAGAGATAAAGTGGAAGCCTCCAAAAATGTTAGAGTGCCCATTTAATGCGTTAGTTTTCAGTGTGACTCTTGCTGCAGCAACGTACGATACCGACGGTTCTAAGCGCTACGGATTTTAATGAGCGCGGCTCGTTTTAATTATTATGGGAGTCCCTATGGTTTCATAGAGCAAGGAAATTACTTTAGAAGAGATACCCAAATCTCTTACCAATTACATTTCTGCAGCAGTTAGGGAGTCACTGATACTTTCTTCACTCTTTTCTCAATATCAGCTTTCCATGGTAGCTCCTAGTATCTAGAATCAAGCCCAGGTGCTTGAGTTTGCTGAAAAGCATCAGGCAAATGCCTCCAATTAACGGAAGGACGTCTGTGGTGTCCTTCGGATATACAGCTGATTCGTAAACCACTTAGTCACCATAATCAATGACCGCTGATTCAAAATTCATCAAATATTGAAAAATCATAGAGGTTCAAGAGAAGTTTTGCACGGAAGTTTAATATTTCCAAGACTTACATAGTCGAGTGATCGTTTTAGAATTTATTGAGGAATCATCAACTATTTATATTAAGGAATAAGACAATTGACAAATTTTGGAGACACAAAGGGATACAAAAGATTTTTCTGGACGCTGAAATATCTGCAATTCACGCGAGAATATCAATTAATTGCTATTAAAATTTCTTTTTGACACTTCGAACAAAGAAGTCGTCAGCCCTTAGATATCGATAGAGGTTTAAAAATTTCGAATGCTCAGACTCCATATAAACTCACAAGTATACTAGTTCATCTTATAGACCAGAGTTTAATTTTTAACTGCCGGGTTGCTTGCGGTACTCCAAACACAGAGGCATACACACCAGTACAAAATGCTCGGTTACACGTGTAGGTAAATGCATTCATGTGGTTTGCGGTCTATGGTTTACACAAAGTACATAAATATTTCAGTTATTTTATATTTGATTGCGCAGCTATGTGCGTATGTATACAATTACCAATTTATGGCCACAATGCCTGTTGACATTTGCTTGTAGCACTGACGAGTAATGCTGATTGAATATTAATTAATTATGTAATCATATTATGGCGATTAGGCAGTAAGTACAGTCATTTAGAAGCAAGTTAATGATGGGAGTTGGAATTATTGCAGCTTAATTTATAGACAACAAATGTATAATATTCAATTTGTTAGTAAAAATTATAAATAATATAAATAAGTTATTAATGCTGAAGTGAAGGACGAGGAACGTAAACTTAATTTTGAGTCGTAGATTACGGATACGAAGTATTCATTTTAAGTTTGCATTGCGAATGAAGCATGGAAAATGTTACTCATACGCCATGTAGGAATGTGTTGACAGTACCGCAATATACGATATGGCGTATGAGCAACATTATTTCCTGCTTTAATTTCGTACCAAAATTGTTACACATTTGACCATTTAAAAGTGGTATATTTGTCCATCGATCTTCATCGTTGGTAGCTTGATTTTTCAGAAAAATACAATTGAAAAAAAAAAAAAATAAAAAAATTTTTATTTTTTAAGGTTTCTTTGTTAAAGTTTGAATCGTTTTTTTATAAAACCTTTAATAAACTTTTAATAAACTTAAATTCACTTTTTTTAAGAATTTTTATCTCGCGAACTATTAATTATACCTTTCATGAGCATGAAATGGTATTATAACTTTGGTCCGATATTTGTAAGTACCAGAACAAAAAGAGATAGACCCATGATCAGAACGTCGAGCTGAGTTGATTTAGCCATACCCGTCTGTCCGTCTGTCCGTCTGTCCGTCTGTCCGTCTGTCCGTCTGTCCGTCTGTTTGTATGCAATCTAGTCTCTCAGTTTTCGAGATATCCGTATCAAATTTGGTAGGTGGGTCTATTTTTATAATGTATTAATCATTTGTCGGAACCGGAAGAATCGGACCACTATAACATATAGCTCCCATACAACTGATTGTTCAGATATGAGATTTTTCATTATAACTTCTCCATTTATGCAGCTACGAACATGAAATTTTGCAATACTTGCACCCATTATCAACAGAATACTTACAGTGAAATTTACCAAGATCGGGTCACTATAACCTATAGGTCCCATACAACTGATTGTTCAGATATAAAATTTTGCGTTATAACTCCTCCATTTATAAAGCTGGGAACAGGAAATTCCGCACTGTTTTCAATAATTATCAACAGAAAACTTACAGTGAAAATTAAAAAGATCGGGTAACTATAACCTATAGCTCCCATACAACTGATTGTTCAGATATGAGATTTTTCGTTATAATTCATCCATTTATGTAGCTAGGACCATGAAATTTCGCGCTGTTTTCACTCATTATCAACAGAAGACTTACAGCGAAAATAACAAAGATCGGGTCACTATAACCTGCAGCCCCCATACAACTGATTGTTCAGATATGAGGTCTTTTATCATAACTCCTCCATTTATGCAGCTAGGAACATGAAATTTCGCACCATTTTCACTCATTATTAACAGAATACTTACAGTGAAAATAACAAGGATCGGATGACTACAACATACATATATCTTCCATACATCTGATTGTTCGGATATGGGATTTTACTGTAAAACTTCTTTATTTGAACAGCTAAAACCGATAAATTTCGTAAGATATTTTATAAATAATAATACAAAGTCTACTGAGAAAATCGTCAAAATCTATGCTGTATAAGCTTTATCTCCTATAGCACTAATTGTTAAGATACCAGTTTTTGCCATAAATCTCCTTTATGTACGAAACTAAACCCAATAAATTGTGTTACCGGTTTACATACCGATCACATAGCGGTGAAAATCACTTAGATTGGTGTCATATAAATTATATCTTCCATACCTCTGATTGTTTAGATGCGATTTTTTATATAAGTATGTAACTCCTCTATCGATGTATGCAGATGTATTCAAAAGCAGTCATCTGTCAAAGTAAAATTTGCAGATGTTCATGAAAGGTATGAAGCCTTCGGCATAGCCGAAGACAGCGCTGCTCTTACTTGTTCTAAAATAACTTTTATACATATTTTTCAAACAATAGTTTTTTATTGTTGTTTTTAATCCGAAGGCAATAACCAAATTTTATAAAAAAAAAGTCTGAAGTGTCTTAAAAAATAATGCTTATTGTGGAAATGTGTATTTTGATTTTTTCGAGAAATTAATATTCGAAAAATTAAATTAATTTAAAGCTGAAATAAATGTTAAGAGGACTTGAAACCGCAATCAACACTTACGCCACGGATGTGAATGCTCCAATTAATCGGCAATTTTTGGGCAAAAAACTTTTTTAAATTAAATTATCTATCTCTATAATTTTGATATGGATGCACTATAGATAGTTGAGGAGGAATGAACTTTAAAATGTTTTCTCATTTCAAAATATAACTCCCAAAAAATTACCTTACCTAACTTAAATTGATATACAAATATACATATGTATGCAGATATTTCGATGTAATACAAATTTAATGCGCTCTATATTTAATTGGCAGTTAAGGTCGAAAGTTCTACTGACTGCACGTTCAAGAAATCTTGCTACTAAAAACATGTACTTGTACTCGCGTTCCACCTACATACATATTTTTAAATTTTTATTATAACTTTTCTGCCATATTTAGGTATCTTGGTATTTTTTTTTTCGTCGCGCAAGACTGACCACACCGAAAATCAAATGTCAAAACCAAACTAAGAAAAACTTTTTGCAGACATTGTACAAGCTATACATACATATAATGTATGTATGTAAGTATATGACATATAAATATGTCGGCTCGTAGGAGTATGTACATTCGTAAATACACTCATAAATATGCTTCTGCTGCTGCTGCACGTGTCCGAATTGCCCGCCTTGTTCGAGTTAGTTTTACTTCAATTGCACAATTGAGAATTGATTTGAAAGTTTCTTAAAGTGCTCATACGAGTACATAGATTATTTGTCAAAAAAGTATTTCGAGTTTAGTTTGAAAAAGTTTATGCAACTGTTGGGGGCACAAACTTCGGAGGTCAAACATACATATGTATGTTGGCGAGTAAAATAAATATTTATTTAGAAAATCTAGTTAGCTAACAAGAAAACTTAAATGCTATAAAAAATATATGTTGTACATACGTCTTTAGAAAAAAAAAAAATCCAACAATATTTACAAATATTTTTAATACTTTGCATTAGAAATAGTTACGAAAGAAATTGTACTTAGCAAGTATTGGGAACAAAAGAATTAAGTATTTATGTTAAGCTAAGTCATGAAGCACATGCAATGTATTTTGACTGCCACCTTATATCGAGTATGACATGGAGTAGTTGCATTAGGGGTTAGAAGTATTTATTTTAAGTATGTAAGTAAATGTATTTACTAACTTTCACAGGACTAAATACTGACTCTTAAAGTGTTAAGTTACTTTCACCTAGGAAAAGTGCTTAATATTTTTAGCCGCGCTAAATGCTACACAAATACAAAAGTGAAGTCCCGAAATAGGATAAACACCGAAAAGTCCTCAAAAATAAAGAAAAAATCCAAAAGTTCTTAAAAAGTGGCAGAAAGTAAAAAAGTCTAGAGAAAATTTTTAAAAGTTTAAAAAAAAACCGAAAATCTTAAAGCATTTTATAATATTGCCAATATCTAAAATAAAAAAAGCAGAATTTACCGATTATAATTTCTTTTCTAGTATGCAGATTTGATTGTCATTGAACTCGAATAAAATTTAATAGAAATACATTTTTAGTAAAAATCCATAAATATTTTAAGTCAAGTCTTTGTTTAGAATTTAAAATTGCACGTGCATCCAAATATTTACTTAGTTATGCAAAATTATATTTTTGTTTGAAAATTTCATGCTCAATGAAACCTTAAAGGATATTCTGCACAAACTTGTAGCGCACGAAAGCAGAAACGTTCACATAAACACTGGAACAGTAGGTAGCAGTAGAAATTATGCTATAAATGGAAATCAGCTGCAGTTCTTAGATACAGTTGCGTGCAACTTATTAAGAACGATGCCAACTCATTTTCAAATAGGTCGACTTTTCAGTTTGTGCCGAAATGAGTTTAATTCAACCTTCTAAATAAACAGCTTAGTACTGGAGTTATTCTAAAGCATTGATTCCCAAAGTGGTCCAGGTGGACCTCCAAGGGCCCATGGGAGACTCGCCGGGGGCCTACGTTATCATGAAAAAATTTTCTGTAATTTTGGGGAGAACAACAGCTTCTTATTGGCATTTATCCAAAGTGGTCTCACTTCACCAAATAGTCTTTTTGCTAGGTGGATAGGTTATGTGCTTGCCTTTCCTTCCACTACTCAAAAAAATTAAGGTAGCAAAAAAAACAAAAAAAAAAACACCGTATCATTCGGTGAACTTTGACAGGCTACATTTGGGAGAAAAACAGTCGAATTGAGGCTTAAAAAGAGAATGTTGAAGCTCTATTTTTTTAAACAGTGGTTGCTCATAGTCTAATTAATCAGAATATGATTAAGATAATTTTTTAACTAGTCCGGATTATGATTAAGTCAAAAGTTATTTAACCGATTAATAGCACATCGCTACTTTTTTACTATACATATTTCAAGTCGGGGCTCCGTTTTACTGAAACGTTAGAATTTTATGTATATGTAAGTTAATATAATCCGCTGGGCTACTTCGTTGTTAATTATGTAGTTCCACGTAACTGTACATAAATACATATGTTTTTTCACTGTAATTGGTCAGTCACATTCTGGCATACTGATGCACATTCTATGTATTTGTAGAAATAACAAATTAGTGTTGAGGTCAAAGCAAGCAAGTCGACCTAAATATGTACATATAACAATATTTATTTTAAATATTTAAAGCATAAAGCATAAAGATGTTGCCATTTGCGTTGGACGCTTATCATAATGTAACGATTTTTTTTTTACTTTTCCCAACTTTGTGTGGCTAAACGTGTGCAAGGGCGTATGAGCAATATTTGCTTAAATGCATTCAGCTAAAATTTTGGTATCTGGAAACACTTGTGCATTGGCTAATGCAAAAATGCTGTTTAAAAGCAAAAAACGGCTAGCAAAGTAAGAGTTCTTAGTTTAGGTTGAAACGACAGAAGAGCAGAGCCCTCCTCAATCAATAGGCCACGAATAATAACACTGCGATACCATCGGGAATACTTTCCAACTGTGAGATTTCTACAGAGATTTCATTAAATGGTTTGCCTAAAAATTCCTCTCTTAAGTCTTATACCATGGAAGACCAAAAACAGTCCTTATAAGAAAACTGAAGAGCACAGATGTGAGTTTTCTGTTATAGGATGGACGAAGGAATTTTTCCTGCATATTGTCTATTTTCAGCCATGCGATTTATTAAATGTCGTTCTAATGGGACCATTTATACTGCTAGTGTGTTCTTTCTTGGAAGGATGTGGTCAAATATTGTCTGGCTAATTCTTCACGCTTTCAATTCCTTTTCATAATAAGGCATCCATGCCATCAGATAGGTACCTCTCAGCGCCTATATTAATTTGAGTTTATAAATCTGGGCTTTCTCAATCAGGGATGTGTGGGATTGAGTAAGAGAGTTTGCATAGAATATGTGTGATTGAAAAGTGTTGAAGGCTACCTGACCGCCATATAATATAAATACCCGCTTTTGTTCTATCTAGGTCTCTGAGCGATTGACCCGTGACTGCTTAGGATATATGAATGGCCAGAATTGAAAAATGGCACGGTTTGAGCCAAGCTATACAAAGGACCCCAAGTAAATAAACAGATGCCACTACTGTTATATTTTACACATCTACTTGAATTTTACAACTTTCTCCTTCCCATTTTCTGCTCAAAGGTATATTTTTTCATCTTAAGTGATATATTACACGAGGAGCTTTTTGATATTTGCTTGAGTGAGGTAAAACTTGAAATTTGGCATGCCTGCTAAGAAAAATATAGGCTTCTACATGGCTATGGAGAACCCAAATGAAACACTGACAATGGAGCTTTTTCAGCTAATCGTATCAGCATTTTAGAAAAAATATTTTGGGTGGTATTTTAGTTTATAAATTCAAAGTTTCAAAAAATTTAACCCTTGTTTTATTTTGGCGGTCGTTTGGGTATAAAATAGGTCTATTAACCTACATTTTTTAAATTTTTCCAAAATGACCACGAAATTTCCTTCTAATTTGCCAACATATGCCACACAATTTTTTTGATTTTACTCCGGAAAAAATATACCCCAATATACTATACTTCTACGGATAGTTCGGTCATTTTTTTTGTATAAAAAATGTCCTAACCAATATACATATATCATAAAAATTTTTTGGCTTTGGTTTCCAACAAGTGTTTTTAAGGATAGCTCGGAACTAGTCCCCTTTGACACTAGTTGCAACTAGTTATTCATACCCATATTGAAGCCTGTGTTATTCCTAAAAATCATGCTAAATTGCAAGTTGATATCTTCGAAACTTTGGTTAAAATTGTGCGCCGTCACCGAACAGCAATTGGATTTTGGGAGAAGATTTTTCATAGCAGAAATATACACGAAGGTTTGCCATAGCCGGCCGAGGGGCGACTGCTGTTAAGAAAAAAACCTTTTTTCTATATATTCTGATACTAGATTTTTTTATTAGAAGCCCATTTCTAAGCTTAAAGTATTTTTAACATTACTGCTGCTGCTATTAACATTTGCAATGACTAGAAAAACACTTGGATTCAACATGTCGTAGGTACGTCGCCTTTTTGTGACACATCAAGACGCACACCACAAATTGGAGGAGAAGCTCGGCCAAACACTTGGCAAAGGTGTAAGCGCCAAAACATTATTATTACACTATTAATATTTGCAAATGACTAGGAAAACACTTGGAATCAACTTGGCGTATGAGTGATGTTTATCTATTATTAATGATAAGGTCCACAATTGATATGAATTATAATGTGATCATTGATGTATTAAGCATATGCTCAAAGGTTAAGGAACAAAAAAATATTGCAAATATTAATTGTTTATAAGGCAATACTAAGTTACTAACTAATTAATAAATATGTTTAAAACTGATTTATCGAACTTATAAAAACTGTGCTCTAATAAGCTGATATTCGGGAGTCTATCTACGAAATTTCAGCGAAATCCAATAAGACTTTATGAAAACACACTCCAAAGATGCATTTAAAATCTGTAGTTTCCGGAAAACAAACAACAGCGTTGAGCGACCTCTAAATCTTGTTCAAATAAGCTGAAATTTTAGAAGGAACTTGTCCTCCCCATTATCTTCAAGAATCCGAACGTTCTCAGTCGAAATTGAAAAAAGTTCCAATTTTGAATCATCCTAGTGTACATCGATTGACGCCACACTGGTTTTCCCAGCGGCCTAAAATTATTGAACTAAACTCTAGTAATAACAAGTGAAGTGACAAATTCGATTTTGAATAGTTTCTGTATAAACTGTATAGCCGCAAAGTTGAGCACAGGTCCACTGGACAAGATGTGACCATTATGGGTAAATAACTACCTTCTTTCGACCCACACCTTTTACTGAAGAGAAATTTTTTGAGGTCTGTAAAGAGTCAAGAGATAGCGCAGGGTAGAGGTTTTCATACGAAAATTAGCTGAGATTTTGCCCTATTAACATCACATCACCGTTCTCTATAGTATGTATAAATACTTGTTTGAATAAACATGTGTTTCTATATAGTACATACAGACTCGGTATTGCATTCAACTTAAAATTGTTCCATGTATTTAAGCTCTTTTACGTATGTATGTATGTAAATGCAATGTGCGCATGTAAATCTACGTTTCGTACTCACTTGATCTCTGATTCTTAATGAAGTAAAGTTGCAGTCTTTCTTTGAATGTGTTTTCATTTACGTAATATTCCACACGGACTCTGAAAATAGAAAAGAAAAAAAATCTCCCCAAAAAGGGAGAATTACAGCAATTAGTGGTGCTTAGTAAAAAGTAGTAGAAAGCAGCATATACATACATAGACAGAGAGTAGCGAATTAAGCAGTTTAGTACGTGAGCAGAAAATAGCTTCATGCAAATACTATGATTTAATTAGTATGCATTGCTTTGAAGAAACTAAGATCTAAAAAAAAACAACAGAGCACAGGAGCCATTCAAAAGGCTATGGCCAGAGTTGTGAGTGCTCTTACCAAAGAAACCGAAATTGTTCGACTCACAACAGAGAAGTGTATAAGCATATTTCCTTACATACACTGCCGGAAAAAATATAATAAAAAAAAATAATAAAAATAATAGTGTATGTATGTATTTACAACGCGCGTGTTTTATAAGAAGTGAATTATAAATTGTTATTTTTTTAAGATGTTTTTTTTTGCAAAAGTTTTTCCTGCTGCATTTCGCAACTGCAATAGTCGGCAGCTTAAAAAACTGTAGCTCGTGACAATTTTTTTGTAGTTTTTGCCTTGCGCATATTTCCACATACGCTTGTTGAATTTTAAAGGTGTGTATGTATGTATGTATATGTATTTATGTATATATGCACATACCTCACTCGTAAAATAACTAACTGTGACACGCTTTAGTATTGCTCTCAGCGATTCGCTGTCCTTGTTGAGCGCCCTTTTCGTTTATCGTTATTTTTTTGATTTACATGTGACTTTATTTAAAAACACGGTTTTTCCTACAGCTACATGTATAATATTTTTTTTTTCTTGAATTCGCGTGGTATTCCACTAATATCTGTGCTCACTCGAACGTGCCACACGCGCCCATTATTCGCAGCAGCTTCGACTCAAAGCTGTTTATCTTCAGCGTTGCATTCAAAAGTGTCAACCGTTTCTTTGCCAATTGATAATAGCTGCAGTTAGTATATTTTTTAGCTAGTTTTTCTTTTGCTATGAGCGTGCCTAAAATTGTGTTAATACATATGTATGTATGTATACATTTATACATTCATGTGTATTTGCTTGTGTAATCTGCTGTTAGTCGCGTGCGTTTTTCACATTTTCTTATCTCGCCAAGTGCTTGCAAGGAGCTATTTGCTTCGGCACACGTATGCATGTCGATATTTATGCCACTTCAGTTGTTTGCTGGAAGCAACACTTGCACTGTACTTTGTTGAATACTTCCATATATTTTTATGACACACCTTAACAATATGCGTCGCCACCCTGTACATATGTAACTTGTCTACCTGAAAAAGTGTTCGTGAGTTCTCGAGAACTGCTAAGGGCAATATTTGGCCATTTTAGCTCTTCTTCAAGTCCTTAGCAAAACTCAGAAAGTGCCCGCATCTCTTTTTGACAGTTTTCGTTGTTAGCGAAAAAATGTCAAGTGGCTTATGAAGATTAAGAACGGAAGTATGCAAATATGTAGATAGATATGCTGTATTTTCGCGAGCGATAGCAATCTTCACATACATATGAAGCCATGTATAAATTTGGCATTCCAAAAAACGAATTCGACTTAGCAGAGTAACGCCTAAAGCTCTTTGCAAATAGTAACTTTCTTTACCGTTTGAGTTCAAACAGTGCACGAAAAAATACATTTCTGGATTTTTACAGTCGCACGGATCCGAGTGATCCAATTCTTAATAACTCTGCTGCGCAAACCCGCCTGAATTTGAGTGATGGTCTGATTTATGTTGGCTCTAAGAGAATTAGTCGATTGCGGCGATATCAGCGATATCAGCGATATCAGCAATATCAGCGTGTACCTGTTACTTTGGAAAACCCTGCAAGAAAAAGTATAGCTGGTTCAAATCGCACGATCTTAGTGGTAACAAATCCACAACGCCTCTGCGAGAGATAACCATGCGCTCCATCCATATCGATCAATTGAGGGTAAATAAAATCGGCTATTATGGCTCGGCATGGACACTGAAGGCCCCATCAACGTCGTTTGCAAAGGAATATGAACGAACGATAAAGCCGGCCCAAAATCCACAACAAACCCTAACTCTTTGTGGATGAATTGCCACCTGGTGAACTGCAAGTGGGTTGGCTTATTAACCTAAAAATTCATCAAAAAATTTGCCTAGTCATAATTTGGCGTCTTCCCCTCCGAAGCCCAGTCAACAAAATTCAATATGATTAAATGATTTAGTTGTAGTATTTTATATTTGCATGTATGTATACATATATAAATTTTTAAAAACAAAGAACTCAAAAAATTAAATGTTTATTAAAAAATTCGGATATTTGACAGCCAGAGCCCTTAATGCTGTTATTATTATTATTCATTTTATTGTTGGCGATAAGGCACGGCGAACTCAAAATTTTCTTTTCCCTCTTCATGAATTTATATTGTGTCTCTTTATCCAATATCCGAGAAAGAGGTTATATGTTCCTAAAAGTGCTTTGGACTGCTCTGGACCTGGTAGAATATCTCAGTATTGATCTCTTTCAGCCCCTTTAGGTTAGAGAGTGCCCCTTTTCCTATGCCAGAGAAGGGCTTTGGGCCGTTGAAAGGGGTACATGATCCTTTCTTCGCAAATTTATGGGCAATCTCGTTTCCTTTAATGCCAGTATGTCCTGGAAGCCAGATAACACAAACTCGATTGGCCAGCCCAAGAGTATTCGGCTAATCAAGGCACTCCTTTACCAGTTTAGATGTTACCTGATGAGATCTGAGAGCATTGAGAGCCGCTTGACTGTCAGTCAAGATCGCCATGTTCCGATTTCGGTAGTTTCACTTGATCCTAAAGTCCAAATACATCTACCCGGTACCCTCTTTAGTCAATGAGCCATCAGTGTACCGGGTAATTATATTTTGGTTTATTCTATATGTCTCGCATATGCTTGCCCAGCTATTCTTACTAATCAGATCAGTTTGAACCTCTCTACAAAGTTGAAGCTCGGAGGCATGGTATCCCTCGGATTTGCGATTTCAGAGCACTTCTTCGCCAGAATATTCAACTTCTTATGACTAAGATACCCGTTATCCTTCGTGAAGCTCTTTCTCTCTCACGCATAACCTTTTATTTCTCTATGGAACTAGTTAAAACCTGTTCAAAGGTCTATAGATGTGAATAATTTTAATTTTCTACATCTTGTCCTTGTTTAAAAGGACAGTTCTAAGCGTTGCATTGAGATAGATCGAGATCCAGGAGCTTCCCCTTTTTATTACTTTATATTTCGTGAGATGCGAGTTATTACTTAAACATAGAATAATACAAATATAGAAAATAATGCACTTAAACTTTTAGTTGTTGAAAGAAGCACCATTAGCAGTTCATTCCGTATGTGTACCGGACTTTTGTTTACTATTGTCTATTTTATTCGCAAAATTTAATTTTTGTATGCTTCAAAGTGTTGTGGCATGAATGGCAACCATTCAATTGCACAAATGTTTGTGAACATTAAAAATGTATTAACTGAGTTGGTTGCAAGCTACTTATTTCAATAGAGCGGTCAAGAGCTTCATTTAGGAAATAGTTTTGCGTGTTTCACAGCAATAATTTTGCTTTGTTGAAAGTGGGTGCAACGAAATTTCTTTATTCCGTGAGAGTCTTTCTTTTTTAGTGCTCTTTGTAAAATAAACCAAAAAGAAATAACAACTTAATGTACATATATACAGGATCCTTATTTGTTCGATTTGCATGAGCGCAAGTGGTTATTCATTCCCCTGAATTCACACATTAGCGAAAATTTACACAATTATTTTTAAGCAGAGTGGGGTGTAGTTTGTAAACGAAAACTGAACTTGCTACTATGTTTTTATAAATTGTTTAGGGGTTTAAAGAATCTTGACGTGTAGTAAATTTATGTATGTACAGTAATTTTGTTATCAAATATAGCTGTACACCTTCGATACTAATGTTATTATTCTTTTAATAGAGCTCCAGAAAACTAAAAAAACCTGAAAAAAACTTAATGTTGGCTGTAACTAATATGGTCTTTTTGATTGCACTAACTCTGTTATGCCGAATATCTACACTCAGAAAAAAAATTGGATAATATTACCGAATTCAAACTTGAAAAGGAATTAAAGTGACTTTTGTTTAATATACACAATGCCACTTTAGACATTTTTTCAACAACAATTTGGTGATACTAACCACATGGTTGTTTACTTTAAAAAACATTTTGTTTAAATACACTTCAACTCTTTTTAATAAACTTTATTCGGCACTTCACAGATGCTTTTTCATAGTTCGGAAGCACAAAGCAAATATTTGTATTGTCATTCTAACGTGTTAGCAAATAACAGCAAACATATGTGCACACTAAGCTACAATCGTTCTGTTAAATTGTCCTCGTTTGATTTTATTCTTGACTTCACAGATGCTTTTTCGTAATTAACAAAAACTGAAAAGTGGGGGAAAAAAATAAAAATTAAGTGTTGCCTCCGATGGCCTTTGAGCGCGAACCTGCTGGAAACGAACAAATAACAACAAGCATATTCGAAATGCCCTGTGAAAAACAAACATAATGACTATTTTATTATTACAACTTTGTTTTTAAATTTTCTACAACAAAGTTATTGTTTTATTTTGTTTTCATGGTAAATATACCGTTTGTAAGAATACAGAGGCCTATAGAAAAAGACAAATATATGTATCTATCTACGCTTAAAGTTTGTATAAAAATTAAAACTGCAAGTGCAAAAAAATGTTTAATTAGCAAATTTTTTTCTTTAGCCATTAAATAAAATGTTTTTCGAATGCATATTGATTCTTTGAACAATTAGTACTTTAGCTCAGAGGTTCCCAAGCTTTTTTTTCTCGTGGACCACTTTAAAATTGTTACCGGTTTCGGTGCTACTACGATGTCCCCAAAACTCGTAGAAGAATGTGAAGATTAGATCTTCCAACCATAAATTCGGAGAAGTTAAAATAAAGGTGTGTCCTATTTATTAAAATGTAATGTTTACTGACTTGCAAGTTTTTACAAGTAACAGTCGCTGACCTTCTTTAAAAGAGAGTTCGTAAATCCATCAAAATACGCTCTCGCTCTGAGCAGTTAGATATATTTTATAGGAGCACCCCAAATTCAAAAACTCACAGCGCTAGCGTTATTTACATTATCTTCACTATAAACTCCTCACTTGTTGGCAGTGCACGGACTTCGAAAAAAATAATATTGGTAGATTTTGCATAAAAAAATTGGTAGAAGTTGGTAGATTTTTTTAAAAGAAAAATTATTATATAGTTTTTACTCATTTAGGATAAATGAAAGCTAATTCAGGTAAGATGGTGTTACCGACGCAGCTGAATTTTCGCCTAGGGGATTTTTAATGTCAAAATGATGTATTTGTTGTAATTCTTATTGTCATTATGGGTAAAATTTGTTAGTGGAATTTTTGTTTTTGAACTTTTGCTGTCACCTTATTATATGAATTCGCCTTGGAATAAATTGTACTTTTTTATAAAACAAAAAAATATTCAACAAAAAAGGTATAAATATGTAGTACATAAAAGTGGGCCCAAATCATGGCATCCGTGATCGAATGAAACCCGATTCGAATCGAATGAAACAAAATGACAGCTGTTTTCTCTCTAATACATTTTGAACTGAAAAAGCGAATTCGCTACCAAAAGCTGTAAAGAAAATTCCGATTCGAATATGATTCGATCCCGGATGTCTTGATTCTGGCCATGTTTTACAATAAAAAAAAAACTATTACTCTGCACTTCAAAATTTTTTGATTAAAATTAGTTTTGCAATGATTTAAAATTTTACACACCATTCCTTTGGCAGTCTCCCAAAAAGAACGTACTGCAAACGAAAAATATTTCCTTAAACAGTTGGTTATGGTCAAAGTTAACTCCTCATGTTTATTTTAGGTATGTTCCATGATAAAATATGTATACACGGTGTTCATTTATTTCTCTTTGCTTTCTTTCGGGAAAATATTGGTAGATTTTTAGCCTTTGTTGGTAGAAATGATAGAAAATAAAAAACAGCTAAAAAGTTGGTAGATCTACCAATAAAGTGGTAAAGTCCGTGCACTGCTTGTTAGTGTACTCATGAATTTGCATGAGAAGTGTTTGTAAAAGGGTTTAATCCAAATGACGGCATAACTTGTATTTTCTTTATAAGCGAAATAAGATAAAAATTCGTGGAGACTTACATAATTTTTGATAATTCTCTTTAAGAATCAGAACGTCAGATTTTAGGAGGAATTTCCGTCACCAGTTTCGTCGTTGTGCCACCTTTATGAAGGCTGTTGAAGGGTTAAAAATTTTATGAAACATCTGCTTGCGAAATTATAATATAGGGAATTACCCTCACGCATGGAAGCTTCCCGTTGATAATGGTTTGATTGAGGCTATACAAATGATGTTTTACGGTTAATTAAAAATAAAATAAGATATTCGAAATTTCCGATAAATTTAAAACTTAAATTTGTATCTTAAAGCTAAATGGAATTCGGTAAAATAGTTTTAGTTGATTGATGCCAAGTATATGTATAATCTTCTTCGAGACAAAGCTGACTCTTATACATATGTGGAGAGATTAGCAGTAAGTATTTATTCTTAGTTCAGTTCGGTTTTAGCCTTGTGACTTCAAGGTGTCGTGCCATTAAAAACGTGCCTACTTACCAAAACTACATACGAACTTCTAGGCGCATTATTTAAAAATATGCTTACATATACACTTCACCATCTTAAATTTTTTTTTCAAGCTTTCAAGTTAATTCCTCCAACACAGAATAAATCTACGATTTTTACTAAACAAATGCCTCCGCATCCGTATCCACTTAATATGCAATGGAAATGAAATAAAATAAATAGCTAAGCACTGGCGTTTATGCAGTTAACTGTCCATTTGACTTTATCAAGCGACACTCATTGTACGAACGAGCGCTTCATGCCAACAGTGATGCTTCTATACAGATCCCCTACGTGGCGAAATATTTAGTTTATTCTTATGCCTTAAGGCATAATACTCAGTGGCATAGAAGCACACAAATGAAAACCACTATAAATTGCTTTCAACGCAAACCGAATTACATGATTGGACACCTGTGAATTGAATTGTATGAATGGGGGTTACTAACAAATTTATGGCGGACGTAGAGCAGTGCGCAACCAGCAGTAAAACATACTTAAATATACATACATATGTATGAAGAAAGACTAGAATGCTAGAAATAGAGTGAATGCTCCAAAGATATCATCCAAATGGAAGTTGTATTAAATGGTGGTAGATTTAAGCTGATAGCAGGGTTGGCTACCGGCTTTGAGTGCACTGCGGCAGGAGTAGACTGAATGCCATTTATTATAGGCAAACTAATGTACTTAAACTCAAAATAAATAAACATGCAAACTAATGGGCAGAACTAAGTTGATAACATTTAGATATGCATATGTCTGTATATTGCAAAGATCAAGTCATAAGAGAAGTGCACAATTACATTAAAGCCTTATAAAAGTGAATGAAAATTTTATAAAAATGCCAGCGCGTTTAAATATTTTAAACATGAGAATTCTTGAAGCAGAAAAGTCCTTAATTCCGTTGGCAAAGCGTACAACAGAATGCCTGCTGCTGCTGAAAACAGATTTTGTTGTAGTGTATTCTTTGGTTTGTTTTCTGAATTCTCTAGATTTGTAGCTTGTTATTCTCTTATTGGCTCACTGTCAGCCGTTATCGGCTGTTAGTTAGCTGCCCCCAGCAGCCACAACTTGGCTACGTTAGTGCCGCAAGTGCTCTGGAATGCCACAACAGCTCGACAATATTATAGCTTGTGGTCTTTTGCGCCATGGACCAACCGACCAATGGACCAACCGACCAATTGTTATGGCACGTTGAGCCGCTGCTGTTGCTTGTCGCACTCAGCATGACGGCGACATTTGTAGCTGCCACAGCCACATCACAGCTGGCAAAAACTCACACTCAACCGCCACAAAGCAGTCGTAGTCGTCAAGAGTGTAACATCAAAGAGATTTCCATTTGCATGCGCGCAAAATTCGCGATTTTTTTTTGTTGCATATTTCATGAAATTTTGATACAGTTATTGTTGTTGTTGTGCTGACACAGCATGCGGCGCGAGACTTAGACAGATTAAATGCGATATTGCTGGAAAAACAGCTCAGCATAAGCTCGCAGCGGTGTACACTGGATGAGTATCTGTTTGGCTGGATGACGCCGGATGCACAGATGAGGGCTTGAGCGCACATGTGGCTTTGATGGATATGTTGGGAAAGCAGCTGGCCGCCTGCTGTTCTAATTTGTCTTGGTAGTAGTAATTTTGCATTTGTTTGCGTATGTGTTCATACGTATATGTAGATATGTACATTAGGGCGGGTCAATATTTTTTTGACTATGCGCGTCTAGCATATGAAGATTTTACGAGTAATTCTAGGCAAATTTGCTGAAGAAACTATGCGTCTAAAATCAATTTGGAGTTTTCCAAATAGCGAAAATGAGTTTCGAAGAAAATGTGAAAATGTTCACTGCAACGCCCTCTGGTGTAGGTTTTAAGAAAAAGATAAGGGCAGAAATGGACTCCACGTACCAAAAAAAAACCTTATAACATTTTTTTAAGCACTTTTTTACGACGCTGCAGTAAAATGCTAAGAAACCTATTTCCGCAATTTGGCAAACTCCAAATTGATTTTAGACCCATAGTCTCTTCTTTGCTTAGAATCACACGTAGAATCCTTCTGTGCTATAGGCGCATTTTAACCTAAAAAAATGACACGCCCTAATGTACCTGTATTTTCATTTAAGTTGGTAGTAAATATGTAGCAAGACCCTTGAAGAAGTACTTTCATGGTCAGTGAGTTAATCTGCATAGTTCAAAAGTTTACTTATTAAAGTTGTTTTGTGAAACAATTATTATTTCTTGGCACAATGAATAAACTGTGGCTGGACTATTTGGAATTTAAGACAATTAAAGAACAACAATAATTTGAATGTAGCGGGTGATTTTTTTGAGGTTAGGATTTTCATGCATTAGTATTTGACA
>NW_023458561.1:44201770-44202980 GCF_013731165.1 Rhagoletis pomonella | reverse complement strand
ACATGTTCATATGGATGAGTATATGTTATTGTCTAAGTAGGTACATAACTACATATGCACGTATTTTTTATATTAAATTTTATTACCCTGGCAGATATGTATGTACTCATGTTCAAAGATGTTTGAACAGATATTAAATTTTAGATACAAAAATACTCACCAGAAGTTGCTGTTCCTGAGGGTCACCAAATGTTGACATTAGAACGCACTGTAATCACTGTACATTAAAAGGACCCTGGCGCTCCGATTGCGAGGAGCCTTTATTTATAGAGAACTTAAAATTATTCCTATCTCTAACTAGACAAACGTAGTTTGTCCAGCACATTTATATACAAATACATATATATATTTATATAGATATTCCTAATACACATATATGTATGTATGTGTAACCTTTTTTTATTAGAATTTTATAATTTCAAAGATATGATAAATTCTAAAAATTATTTTAAAAATTCAGTGCAATGTAAAATAAAAATTGGTACTAAATGAAACCGAGAATTCTGTAGCATTTAAAAAAATTTTAATTTTTTGGGTTCACAAGGACCAACAGGTATTGAAATGCCCTTTTAATCAATTTTATTATCAATAAAGTTAGAAGGACTATATTAGATGACGTTGTCGAGTTTATATTAGTCCTTAACATATGATTCTTTCAAAATAAATGTTGCAAAATTGCAAGGATATTTAAGGATACAATGTTTAAGAACATTTTCAATACCTTATGCACCAAAACATTTAATCTCTTCTTTCTCTACAGAATTTTCTCTTTAATTGGATACCCATACCGTTTTCCTAAGGACATTGCACTAAATTTTTTAAACCCCTTTCTGGTGTGTGAAAACACACCATGGATGACCAGCCCGATATGAAATGAAGCCATCGAGTTTCTAATAGAGAATCAATCACACCGCTACAGAGTAGCCAGCCGTCATTATTTGTATAAGATTCTAAAACTAACTGCATACATAACTAATCTACTGTACATAACACTTCCATTGTGCTATGCACATATAACTTAAACCTAATTAAACACCAACACGCATCCAGACACTGTTTAAGGTCGCATCACATATTGAGATTTAAAATACAATGCATATTTCGTACTTTTGGCTGTGCACATAAACGTAAGACACAAATCATGTGGTTAGAGCTGCACATATGTATAACTCACTGTTTTAGAGATGAACGTATAACTCACTGTTTTAGA
>NW_023458561.1:44196755-44201760 GCF_013731165.1 Rhagoletis pomonella | reverse complement strand
AAAAAACCTACCAAAAATTAGAAAAAATTAAAAAATATTTTTTGAGGAAATTATTTTTTTTTCGAGGAAAATACAACAACATTTTCCGATAAATAATAATTTGGTTTAAATTTAATTTCAATAGTAAAATTAGTTTTTGATAGATGAGTTTGAAAAAAAAAAAATTATTTATTAAATTCACTTTTTATTAAAAATTAAAAAACGTAAACAAATTTTATTTTTGTAGTAAAGAATTTCATAATCGCCTCGTTTTTATTTATGTAGATATGTTCTTAATATTTAAGATATAGAAAAAAATGGACTAAAGTTCCGTAAAGAAAAATATGAGTGAAACATTTTTATGAAAAAAATGCGCTTTTTCATATAGAAATTTGTCAGATTTTGTTTATTAAGCCCTTGATGAATCACAATTCACAATTTATATCTTAATTTTTTTAAGTATAGTTTTATGGCCCTGAAAGAGTTAAAAGAAATGTATTTTCAAAATAAAAGTATATCTAACAAGGATAAGTTCTTGAAGATGATGGCGTGGTAAGGCTAACGAGGTTATCAATGAACATCATCGTCTGTGTTGACAGCTCCGAATTTGACGGAATCGTGGACAATAGTGAAGACGCCCAGCGGCCAGTGATTGACCGAAGTCAGCATATTTTCAACGAGAACAGCAATGAAATATACCGGCGTTTACAAATGATATTCAACTCCTCAACCTGAGACCCAGGAACATCAGCGCAGCATTTGCCACCTTAGAAAAAGCAGCAAAGGAATTCGGTCTTATAGCTAATGATTGCAATAAAATACTTCGCATTTTGAAACACATACCAGTGTTGGCATTTCAAGCTTTGAAGTAGTGAAGCACTTTTTGTCTACCTTGGACCCAGCATAAACACCACCAGCATGCATTCATTATGACGCTTCAGTGAAAAGATCCATCGTACTGGAACTATGGATGGACAACGAAAGAATGCAAAGACGCACCATTCCGTACTCGGAATGAACAACTGGCGAAATCTTTTATTTTTGTTTTGGCCCAAATCGACAAATAAAAAGCAAGAGAAGGTGGCTTAACCTTTAAAGTGCAGAATAATGTGGTTCTTTAAAAGTTTGCAAAAGCCACCAGAAAGAAACAGGTTTTATTTGGATCAAGGGACCATTATGAGCGAAGAACAATTCCACGGAAGTATATGTTGCTGGTGAGATTTTGTGGGCTTCAGTAGATTATTGAACTACAATTATTTAAAAGGCGAAACGAAAGAAGTATTCCCAAAACAATCCAGTGCTGAAGACCATCGACCATAAAGTTATTGAATTAGATCAAATTCGAGCCATATGACAGGAAGCAGCCATCATATTTGCTGCCTTGCCACGCCTTTGCATTATATTATTTAAATATAATTATGTGTAATTATCAAAAAAGAAAAAATGTTGGAAAATATAAAAAATTTATATGCAAAACTCTAATGCTGAATTTCCACTAGGCACTAAATGACAAATTTTGTAATGAGAATGTTTAGCATTAAAAACACTCGCGCCTTTCGTTGATAAAAATAGTCATTATGTCTGTTCCTACATGACACTTTTTAAATGACATATGTTAATTTTTTGTCATTGCGATGCCTGGTGGAAATTCGGCTTAAATTAAAAGTGAATTGATGTAAGCAAATTAAAAAAGAAAATAACATTAAATAGATATTAAAAAAATTGTTGGACTAAGACAGAAGTTAATTGCGCAAATATTGTAAAGAATTTATGCATAATTATTGAAACTTATTCTGAGTTTTCACTAGGTATTAAATGGCAAATTTTTTTTATGAAAATGTTCGGCATTAAAAAAAATAAAACCGTGCCATTATATTTATAAAAATAGTTATCTGTTTCCACATGACATTTTTGAAATGGCGTACATTTTTTGTCATTTTAAGGCCAAGTGGAAACTCGGCATTAGTACGTAGCTTTAAATTATAAGTTCAAAAAACTTTTATATTAGCCAAGAATTAGATTAAGAACTTTATTATAAATAAAGAAGGCTAACACCCAGTTCAATACGGTAAATGCAACCCGCTTCGTTTAGTTATTTTCCTCGTTGTTGGATCAATACATTTTTTTCTACACTCAGAAAAAAGTCAGCCAAATATATTCCTCTCAACACATGATTTGGTAACTATAAACAAATAATGTAACTATAACCAAATCATGTGTTGATAAAAACATATTTAGTTGACGTAACTAAACTCTTTTCTCGGTGTAATTGGTAAGTACTTACTTATATTCCTATAAAACCGTACTGTCCGCCTTCTCGAAGTACTTACGGAGGTAGTTCGGGCACACAATGCTCACAACGGTAAGCGACATTGCACCCTGACACTGTGGGGAAATAGTGTGGGTTATTTTCCCCAAAACATATGCTGTGCGTCAGTTCTGAACCACATTTGCCAAAGAATTGACTCGTTTGAAATACCAACGCCCGTATAAACCAGATGCGCCCACAGCTTTCGAACTGACTATTGCTATGAAATCGTTCCCAAACAATAAAGCAGCAGGCTCGGATGGAATATCAGCGGGGTTTGAAAAGTTTCTCCAAAAACTCGCCGCTTGGGATAGCGCCCTCTTTTTAGATGAGTGGACTGATGGCATTATTATCGAAATCGTGGGAAAAGATGAACTGGGCGATTATGATAACTGACGTGGTAACTGCGTTTTCCACATACCAAATAAACACAGTGAGAATAATCATTGCACAGTGCACTGATATCATAGCTGATCTGCGTTTTTTGTTTGTCTATTCGAAAAGCTTACGATAATGTTCGTGCCTTTGGGCAAGCCTACCTCGTAGCTAGGTACTTCACAAAGGACAGTCGTTCAAGTGCTACGAAGTTCACAGCAGTGTTCGAGAAGGTTGCTTGCTCTCACCTCTTCTCTTTCTTTGGGTTGTTGTTTTTGTTGTCGTTGTAGCGCCTACAATAACCCCGCCCAGATCGGTTAATATCTCAGTCGTTGTCGTCAAACTCAACTAACGGTAGCCCCAAGAAGTGTCTGTTCTGTCCACGTCTGTGGCTCCCTACTAGCAATTGCTTGCAGAGCATTGTGTTGTGCTCCTTTATGGGGAGCATTTTCGCCTCGTCCTGCAGGTGGTGTTCTGGCGAGATCATCCAGTCGCTGTCCGAAGTGCAGTGTTTTGAGCCGTCTGCTGCTTCATCTTTCTTTTGGTGATGGGAATGTGCTGGAGACTGCCCTGCTACTACTAAACTACTCCGCAACTAGTGTCGAACTGGCCCCACCTAGCCCCGAGCTGGTCCCCAAATAATATTGAAATGCTCCTGATCAAGTCCCGTCTTTTAAGAGTTAAAAAACTGTTTCGCGCTCATAATTATTATGAAAAGACTTTAAGTCTTAAAATAAAAGTCTTTGAAGACTTAAAAATATTTATCTCTCTGATAATTATTATGAAAGGACTTTTATAATAGGGCTGATGATTTCACCCGGGTAATGAGCTACCCGGGTACCCGGGTAGCGGGTGAAGCCCTACCCGGGTATTGAATTACCCGGGTAGCCTGGATATTTTATAACCCGGGTAGACCCGGGTAGACCGGGTACCCGGGCAGTATGGTAATTACCCGGGTACCCGAAAAAATGTGGAGAGGTGAAAATTAAACGCATTTACGATCATATAACGCAAACGAACGTACATAGGGAAAATCTATAAGAATCTTCCGTACCATATGGGGAAATATTATAATATACAACACATACATTGCACTTGACAAATCCGTCATTCATCACACAAGCGTACTTCCAAACCCAGCTTGTTTTAGGCATGTCTAAAATATTAATATTTACGAAGTTGGTAATGCACGTACAGATATCGGATCGGTAACAAATAAAATTATTGAGACACACCCACCTGCGAATCTAAACGATGACCGACAGTTGAGGCAATTTTTGTGTTGGAATGAAAAAAATTTTAAAATTTCTTCCACAATTATTTCACAACAATACGTTCATCAACCTACTTCTCGTATTAAGGAAACTTCATTAAATAATTGTGATTTTAAAAGCTTTAAATATTATGAGAAAAGAAACTATAATTTGAACAAGCTGATACAATAAAAGTACAAAATCTTTAGGTGAATGAATAGCATAAGGCTTTGTTACCTTACTTTTTGTACCAGAAGTGGCCTACCACAGGGTTTAGTTCTTATATAATTCCCAATGAGAACGTTCTCGTCAGTTTTGTTCTCATTTTGGTTTTGGTTTTGACGCGTTCTTGGGAACAAAACTACGAAAATGGCATTTAGTTTCGATCATACATTTCGTTCTCAGTCCCTGTTTTAAAATATTAATATTTAATATTCTTTAAAATATACATACATACATACATATGTACACATGCATGTATGTATATGCATTTACAAAAATTAGAAGTTTGAATTTAAGTACAGAAACTAATGTTTTAATTTACTTTTCTTGTCTCCGTCTACTCAGGCAAGCGGTTAGGTGTACATAGTCGCGTACACTCTAGACATAAAAAAATAATTATAAAAAAAAATTTTCTCACTGAAAAAATATTTATCCTCACCAAAAAGATTATACAAGAAGCTTTATGTCGCATTACCCGGGTGTTTTTCGTTTAACCGGCACCAACATATGTATATTACCCGGGTACCCGGGCAAATCGGGTAATACCCGACTACCCGGGTAATAAAAGCCCCGGGTAATACCCGGGCATTACCCGAATTACCCGGGCACCCGGGTAATACCCGGGTAACCGGGTACCCGGGTATCATCAGCCCTATTTTATAATATAAGTCCTCTAATAATAATTATCCGCCGCTGTGGTGTAGTGGTAAGCAGTGCGCGCTTTCACTCATCAGCACCTGGGTTCAAGCACTGGTCAAAGCAACATCGCAAAAAATATAGAAAACGGTTTTTTCTTAACAGCGGTCGTCCCTCGGCAGGCAATGGCAAACCTCCGAGTGTATTTCTGCCATGAAAAACAGCTTCTCAT
>NW_023458561.1:44187858-44196655 GCF_013731165.1 Rhagoletis pomonella | reverse complement strand
CAAAAAAAAGGTGAAGATATACCACAAAAGATCCCAAAATTTTTATACATTCAAATTATTGTTGTTCTTTAATTGTCTTAAATTCCAAATAGTTCAGCCACAGTTTATTCATTGTGCCAAGAAATAATAATTGTTTCACAAAACAACTTTAATAAGTAAACTTTTGAACCATGCAGATTAACTCATTGACCATGAAAGTACTTCTTCAAGGGTCTTGCTACATATTTACTACCAACTTAAATGAAAATACAGGTACATTAGGGCGTGTCAATTTTTTTGGTTGATATGCGCCTATAGCACAGAAGGATTCTACGTGTGATTCTAAGCAAAGAAGATACTATGGGTCTAAAATCAATTTGGAGTTTGCCAAATTGCGGAAATAGGTTTCTTAGCATTTTGCTGTAGCGTCGTAAAAAAGTGCTTAAAAAAATGTTATAAAGGGTTTTTTTGGTACGCGGAGTCCATTTCTGCCCTTATCTTTTTCTTAAAACCTACACCAGAGGGCGTTGCAGTGAACATTTTCACATTTTCTTCGAGACTCATTTTCGCTGTTCGGAAAACTCCAAATTGGTTTTAGACGCATAGTTTCTTCAGCAAATTTGCCTAGAATTACGCGTAAAATCCCCCTATGCTATAAGCGCATAGTCAAAAAAATATTGACCCGCCCTAATGTACATATCTACATATACGTATGAACACATACGCAAACAAATGCAAAATTACTACTACCAAGACAAATTAGAACAGCAGGCGGCCAGCTGCTTTCCCAACATATCCATCAAAGCCACATGTGCGCTCAACTCCTCACTTATGCATCCGGCGTCAGCCAGCCAAACAGATACTCATCCAGTTCACCGCTGCGAGCTTATGCTGAGCTGCTTTTCCAGCAATATCGCATTTAATCTGCCTAAGTCTCGCGCCGCATGCTGTGTCAGCACAACAACAACAATAACTGTATCAAAATTTCATGAAATATGCAACAAAAAAAAATCGCGAATTTTGCGCGCATGCAAATGGAAATCTCTTTGATGTTACACTCTTCATGACTACGACTGCTTTGTGGCGGTTGTGGCGGTTGCCAGCTGTGATGTGGCTGTGGCAGCTACAAATGTCGCCGTCATGCTGAGTGCGACAAGCAACAACAGCGGCTCAACGTGCCATAACAATTGGTCGGTTGGTCCATTGGTCGGTTGGTCCATGGCGCAAAATACCACAAGCTATAATATTGTCGAGCTGTTGTGGCATTCCAGAGCACTTGCGGCACTAACGTAGCCAAGTTGTGGCTGCTGGGGGCAGCTTACTAACAGCCGATAGTGGCGGCTGACAGTGAGCCAATAAGAGAATAACAAGCTACAAATCTAGAGAATTCAGAAAACAAACCAAAGAATACACTACAACAAAATCTGTTTTCAGCAGCAGCAAGCATTCTGTTGTACGTTTTGCCAAAGGAATTAAAGAATTTTCTGCTTCAATATTTTCATGTTTAAAATATTTAAACGCGCTGGCATTTTTATACAAATTTTCACTCACTTTTATAAGGCTTTAATGTAATTTTGCACTTCTCTTATGACTTCATCTTTGCAATATACAGACATATGCATATCTAAATGTTATCAACTTAGTTCTGCCCATTAGTTTGCATGTTTATTTATTTTGAGTTTAAGTACATTAGTTTGCCTATAATAAATGGCATTCAGTCTACTCCTGCCGCAGTGCACTCAAAGCCGGTAGCTAACCCTGCTATCAGCTTAAATCTACCACCATTTAATACAACTTCCATTTGGATGATATCTTTGGAGCATTCACTCTATTTCTAGCATTTTAGTCTTTCTTCATACATATGTATATTTAAGTATGTTTTACTGCTGGTTGCGCATTGCTCTACGTCCGCCATAAATTTGTTAGTAACCCCCATTCATACAATTCAATTCACAGGTGTCCAATCATGTAATTCGGTTTGCGTTGAAAGCAATTTGTAGTGGCTTTCATTTGTGTGCTTCTATGCCACTGAGTATTATGCCTTAAGGTATAAGAATAAACTAAATATTTCGCCACGTAGGGGATCTGTATAGAAGCATCACTGTTGGCATGAAGCGCTCGTTCGTACAATGAGTGTCGCTTGATAAAGTCAAATGGACAGTTAACTGCATAAACGCCAGTGCTTAGCTATTTATTTTATTTCATTTCCATTGCATATTAAGTGGATGCGGATGCGGAGGCATTTGTTTAGTAAAAATCGTAGATTTATTCTGTGTTGGAGGAATTAACTTGAAAGCTTAAAAAAAAAAATTTAAGATGGTGAAGTGTATATGTAAGCATATTTTTAAATAATGCGCCTAGAAGTACGTATGTAGTTTTGGTAAGTAGGCACTTCTATGAAGAACATACTGTATATATATAGCCCAAACGATGGTTTTTAATGGCAGGACACCTTGAAGTCACAAGGCTAAAACCGAACTGAACTAAGAATAAATACTTACTGCTAATCTCTCCACATATGTATAAGAGTCAGCTTTGTCTCGAAGAAGATTATACATATACTTGGCATCAATCAACTAAAAGTATTTTTACCGAATTCCATTTAGCTTTAAGATACAAATTTAAGTTTTAAATTTATCGGAAATTTCGAATATCTTATTTTATTTTTAATTAACCGTAAAACATCATTTGTATAGCCTCAATCAAACGATTATCAAAGGGAAGCTTCCATGCGTGAGGGTAATTCCCTATATTATAATTTCGCAAGCAGATGTTTCATAAAATTTTTAACCCTTCAACAGCCTTCATAAAGGTGGCACAACGACGAAACTGGTGACGGAAATTCCTCCTAAAAGCTGACATTCTGATTCTTAAAGAGAATTATCAAAAATTATGTAAGTCTCCACGAATTTTTATCTTATTTCGCTAATATAGAAAATACAAGTTATGCCGTCATTTGGATTAAACCCTTTTACAAACACTTCTCATGCTAATTCATGAGTACACCAACAAGCAGTGCACGGACTTTACCACTTTATTGGTAGATCTACCAACTTTTTAGCTGTTTTTTATTTTCTATCATTTCTACCAACAAAGGCTAAAAATCTACCAATATTTTCCCGAAAGAAAGCAAAGAGAAATAAATGAACACCGTGTATACATATTTTATCATGGAACATACCTAAAATAAACATGAGGACCTAACTTTGACCATAACCAACTGTTTAAGGAAATATTTTTCGTTTGCAGTACGTTTTTTGTGGGAGATTGCCAAAGGAATGGTGTGTAAAATTTTAAATCATTTCAAAACTAATTTTAATCAAAAAATTTTGAAGTGCAGAGTAATAGTTTTTTTTTTTTATTGTAAAACATGGCCAGAATCAAGACATCCGGGATCGAATCATATTCGAATCGGAATTTTCTATACAGCTTTTGGTAGCGAATTCGCTTTTTCAGTTCAAAATGTATTAGAGAGAAAACAGCTGTCATTTTGTTTCATTCGATTCGAATCGTGTTTCATTCGATCACGGATGCCATGATTTGGGCCCACTTTTATTTACTACATATTTATACCTTTTTTGTTGAATATGTTTTTGTTTTATAAAAAAGTACAATTTATTCCAAGGCGAATTCATATAAAAAGGTGACAGCAAAAGTTCAAAAACAAAAATTCCACTAACAAATTTTACTCATAATGACAATAAGAATTACAACAAATACATCATTTTGACATTAAAAATCCCCAAGGCGAAAATTCAGCTGCGTCGGTAACACCATCTTACCTGAATTAGCTTTCATTTATCGCGAAGAACGGACGAGTCGTCGCAAATCGCTCCAACTGTCCACTTGTCTTGCGCCGGAGGCTGTCATCCTTTATCGATAAGCCACTTGTGCAGGCGTTCGTTGTGAGATTTTAATTATTCACTAATTGGTTATAGTGAAGTTCTTTAGCAAATTTGCAAAGAAAAGCGCGCCATATTAGTACTAAAAGCCGAATAAAACCACTCAATTTATATTAGGAATAAAAACTAAAGTGCCGAATATTGAAAAAACTGTGTGTAAACAAACAGCGATTGGCATATGACAAATGTCAACGCTGAACTGCATTATCGACCCTGTATGAATCTGTGTTGCCATATGAGAAAAGCTTCAAAGCAATATGCCTACTATTAATACCCCACCACCGGGTGGTGGGCCTGCAGAAGAAATGGTAAAACTACAAATCGAAAATAAAGAATTGCTAAATAAAATAAAAAACTTAGAAAACATGTATTCGTTATTAGCAAACGAAATAGCGTCACTTAGAAGTGAAAACGAAAAACTAAAAACCACCCAAAACATTGCAGAAAACAAAGAAACGAAACAAAACAGAACAAAAATATATGAAACCGACGAGGAAGAACTTGCCAGGGAGACCGACTGGATCCTCAAAAAGAAAAGACCAGCGAAAAAACGAAAGGCCGATTCCTCACCTGAAGTGGCCAATCAAAGCGGATCCTCAGATCCTAGTCTAAAAAAGAAAGCTACGGTTAGTAAGTCAGCTCGGCCTCCTCCAATTGTTATTAATGGTACGAACGACTTCAAAAAATTGCATGCTCAACTAATCGCAACTATAAAGAACAAGTTTTTTGTGAAACTTATAAATAATGGCTCATATAGAGTAACTACCTTTGACTCTCTTGACTACCGCTCTGTTACAAAGCTGCTAACAAACGAAAAGATCCCCTGGTTTAGCTACGAAGACAAACAAACTAGGCCAATAAAAGTTATAGTAAAAAATCTACACCACTCGTGTGACCAAGGAACAATTGTAAGCGATCTGAACAACCAAGGTCTAAAAGCAATTAGTGCAATCAACAAACTTAAATGGAAGACCAAGGAACCACTTGACATGTTTCTTGTGACCTTTGATTCATCCGAAGATGTGAAGAAAGTTTACGAAATAAAAAACATTCTCAACACAATTGTAAAGATTGAACCTATAAAATCGTCTAACTTAATTCCTCAGTGCAAAAAATGTCAATCCTTTGGCCACACCAAAAACTTTTGTGGAAAACCCCCACGATGCGTGAAATGTGCAGGTAAACATCTGACCTCGGAGTGTCAAAAAACAGTCATTGATAAACCCAAATGTTGCAATTGTGGCGAGCCACACCCAGCAAACTATCGCGGTTGCATTATTGCGAAAGAATTGCAAAAGGTTCGATCAAAAAAGTTATCACTAGCGAATAAAGCAAAGGCCAGCGAAAATATTCAACCTGCTGCAAATACACCTCCCACAGTTTTACCACCTGTGGATACAAGAGCAGTCTCCTATGCACAAATAACTAAACAACCTGCTGGATGTGTTGCCTCACAAAGCTCAGATACACTGTCAATGATTTTATCTAAGCTTAATAAACAAGAAGAGGTGTTCAAAGCTCTTAAACTGCGTCTGGACGCCTTGGAACATAATATGCAGTTTTTTGATTATGACTAACCGTCTTAAACTCATCTTATGGAATGCAAACGGTTTATCCAAGCACAAAAACGAGCTAGAAGTGCTACTCCATAATGAAAATATTGACATTGCTCTAATCGCTGAAACACACTTCACGAAACAATCGTATTTGAATTTTAAAAACTATGCCTTGTACCATACTATACATCCTGACAATTGCGCAAGGGGTGGCAGCGCTGTGTTAATAAAAAATACAATAAAACATCACTTAGATGAAGAAATTTGCACAAAGGAATTTCAAGTCACATCCGTTTCCGTTGAAACTTTTAAACAGCCAATGTCATTAGTAGCTTTGTACAGCCCACCTAGATACCAGCTGAAATCAGAAGACTACTTAGCTCTTTTAAATCGGTGGAAAGGTCGTTTTATAATTGGAGGCGATTTCAACGCAAAACATACAAAATGGGGCTCAAGGCTGACCACGACAAAAGGACGAGAATTGCTTAAAGCTATGCAGCGCGCAGGTTGTAATTCAATTTCAACTGGTAAACCGACATATTGGCCGTCGGATACTAATAAAATTCCAGATTTGATAGATTTTTTCGTCTACAAAAATATACCTACAGCTCATTTATCTGTCACTGAAGGTTTTGACCTGAGCTCCGACCATTCGCTGGTGCAACTGGTAATTTCGCAAGATGCAGCACAAAATCAAAGAGGAACAAGGTTGACGAATGCTTTCACCGACTGGAAATATTTTCAACTACAGCTAGAACAACTAATCGAATACAACCACATCACTACTAGCGAGCAGCTGGAAGACGCTGTACTTCATTTCACCCAACAAATTCAGTTGGCGGCGTGGAATAGTACACCCACACCAAAATCAGCTCCTCAGGGAAAAAGATACCCACCCTTTATAAGGAACTTAGTGACAAAAAAACGGAAATTACGAAAACGCTGTCAGCAAACCAGATCTCCAGAAATTAAATCGAAACTGAACTTAGCAACTAAACAGCTACACACAACTATCAAGACATTTAAAAACGACGCATTTAATCGGTTCCTGATTGGTCTCACGGCTGATAAAAGCACGGAATACTCCTTGTGGAAGGCGGCTAAAAATTTCAATAGACCAATGCAACACATTGCTCCCGTTAAAATCAATGAAAGGCAGTGGGCCAAAACATGTGAGCAAAAAGCGACACTGTTTGCTGAGCATCTTGAAAAGACCTTTAGCCCTAATGATGGCTTGAATGAAATAGAAGCAACTGGATGCTGGTCTGAATGCGATATCCATTTTAGTCCATTTACACCGGAAGAAGTTGGCATACAGATTAACAAAATGAAATTAAAAAAGGCTCCTGGATTTGACTTAATAACGGCTGAAGTTCTTCGCAAATTACCAACAAAATGCATAGTTTATTTGACCAGCTTGCTAAATAAGTGCTTTAGCTTGAAGCATGTACCTATATATTGGAAATTCGCGCAAGTTACTATGGTACCCAAGCCTGGCAAACCACCCAACGAAGTGTCCTCATATAGGCCTATATCCCTACTACCAGCAATGTCGAAGCTATTCGAAAAGCTGCTTTTAGCTCGGCTAATGCCAATTATTGAGAACAAGAAATTGATTCCCGTTCACCAATTCGGTTTCAGGAAAAATCACTCAACGATTGACCAAATACACAGAGTTGTAAGCACTATTGAAAAGGCTATGGACGAGAAGAAAGTGTGTTCCGCAGTTTTCCTTGATGTATCGCAAGCATTCGATAAGGTTTGGCACGTAGGGCTACTTCAAAAGCTTAAGTCCATGCTACCAATACATTACTGCAAGATGCTTTCGTCATATCTCAATGACAGGTACTTTTGCGTAAAATACGAAACTGCCTTTTCATCTCTAAAGAAGATAAGCGCTGGCGTACCACAGGGGAGCATCTTGGGACCTCTACTATATCTCCTGTACACATGCGACCTACCATCGGCCAATCAGTATGTAACCGCAACATTTGCAGATGATACTGCGCTACTTGCAGTCGATAACACTATCGAAAATGCTACGACCAAGCTACAAGAAGCTGTTAACCAAGTTACCTCGTGGGCTAAGAAATGGAGGATTAACCTAAATAAAAGCAAATCAGCGCACATAGTGTTCTCTTTAAAAAAAACATCACATAAACCAATTTTTATTGACGGGTCAATAATCCCATACTTCGACGAAGCCAAATACCTGGGTATTACACTCGACGCCAAATTGCGCTGGAAAGCTCACGTCAAGAAAAAACGAGATGAGCTTGATCTGAAATTTAACAAACTATATTACCTCATTGGTAGGCGCTCAAGGTTGACAATTCACAACAAAATTCTCGTATACAAACAAATTCTAAGGCCAGTCTGGACTTACGGCATACAATTCTGGGGATGTGCTAGTGTGAACTGCATTACTTCCATCCAACGTCTGCAAAATAAAGTGCTTCGAGGCATAGTAAATGCGCCATTCTACGTAAGAAACAGCGATCTACATCGTGATCTTGGCATGCCAACTGTCACTGAAATGACGAAACAATTCGCCATAGCTCACAAACAGCGATTAGTAGGTCACGTCAACGTAGCAGCGTCCAGCTTACTTCGGCTGAATCCTACGCAAAGACGGCTAAAGCGCACAACAGTAGCAGACCTTATGCAAAGCGAGTAGCAGAAATTTATTTTTACTTATATGTCTTTTGAGCATGTATTTAAAATATAAAATGCTTTTTCTTGTAAACTAAAATTATTAAATTAAAATTGCTTGTTAGTATCATTATTTATATACTAGTTGCAATAATAAGACGTTTCTGTAAATTGTCTAAGATTCGTTAACAAAAATAAAAAAAAATAAAAAAAAAATAAAATAAAAAAATTTATCCTAAATGAGTAAAAACTATATAATAATTTTTCTTTTAAAAAAATCTACCAACTTCTACCAATTTTTGTATGCAAAATCTACCAATATTAATTTTTTCGAAGACCGTGCACTGCTAGCGCTGTGAGTTTTTGAATTTGGAGTGCTCTTAAAAAATATATGCAACAGCTCAGAGCGAGAGCGTATTTTGATGGATTTACGAACTCTCTTTTAAAGAAGGTCAGCGACTGTTAATTGCAAAAACTTGCAAGTCAGTAAACATTACATTTTAATAAATAGGACACACCTTTATTTTAACTTCTCCGAATTTATTGTTGGAAGTAATCTGCGACGCAAATTTCCATCCTTTGATCTAATCTTCACATTCTACGAGTTTTGGGGACATCGTAGTAGCACCGAAACCGGTAACAATTTTAAATTGGTCCACGAAAAGAATCAATATGCATTCGAAAAACATTTTATTTAATGGCTAAAGA
>NW_023458561.1:44183672-44187758 GCF_013731165.1 Rhagoletis pomonella | reverse complement strand
TTTTTTTTTTTTTTTGGTTTTCGAAAGGCGAATGTTCTAGTTCGATGTAGTTGAAAAAGTGAATGTTAATACATATGTACATGTCTATGTAGGTATAAATACGTGTACGTGCGTACTTTTATTCATACATACTAAAGGTCTGCAAATATGCCAGCAGAAATACTCTTCACATGTGTACATGAGTAAATGGAACATAAATTTTAGAGTACTAAAAAAGATAGGAAGAAAAAAAGAGAACATCATAAATTTGAATAACTGAGCAATGTTACTCAACAGTGCTCTGCTACATAAAACACTGTTCCGCTTTTCCAAAACACTTGAGTATGTTGATTGAATTCAGTAGTATTTGAAAACTTCATAGGAAGTATACGAATACTTATGAAGTTTTTTCTTTCAAAATGTTATCATTTAACATAATGTTAAGAAAATTCATAAATTTTATTTTCATTGTCGAATTTGATTCGTTGAAGAAAGGGGGCTTATTTTATTGTTTCGCGCAACTAGGGTTTAGCTAACATTTTGCATTGTGTATTATTTGAACTCTCGTTCGTATGATCCGCAGAAAAATTATCTTAAAGAAGTGAGTAAAATATAAAAGAAAAATGTTTTAATTATAAACGAATATTGATAAAAATTACACAGGTTTACAAAAAAAGTGTATGCATATTAAACCAAACCCTATGTTATTCAACAGGCTGAATGCGAATCCGAGGTCCGTTAGCCTCTATCACGTCAGGTTCGTGGTCAGTTGAACGTCAAGCAGGGAAAAATGCATTGAATAAACCTGAAAATTCATATATGTGGGGTTTTAGAACCCGAATCAGAGGTCCGTTAACCTCCATAGTGTCAGGTTCGAGGTTTGGGTTTGTCTTCATATATCACTCAACCAAATTCCAAAGCTCTACCGCAAACACGCACGCGCCCTTGATATATCGAATTTGTTATTGGCCTATGACCAGTCTTGGAAGGTGAAGCAGTTTGGTAAAAAATTACGTTTCTTCTTTAACAGGTCATCCGCAGATAACCCATATGGAATGCTTATTCATCTCATATTTTAAAACGCTCCTTCGAGGTGTTGCTGTGGGAGTCCCTTTTGTCTCTCGCTCGGCATTGGGCTAGCTGGGTATTAGCCTTGAAAATTCCCTACATTGTTTTTCCATGAATGTTAACATTATGTAGTATTTATTAAACGAAAACTTCCAAAAATACTCAAAAAATACTTGTGAAGGAACATATTTTTTGTGGAAGTTTAGCACCATAGTACTGCTTGTTTATGTTTTTCTTTTTTTCGGAACATATTTTGTTTGAGTACTTTTTTCATGTATACAGTGCTCAAAATTTTCACTTCTCTTCCTTCCATGCCCTCTTTGTTAAAGTATGAGTAGTTTACATATTTGAAAAAAACTTCACAGTGAAGCAAACTGAATTCCGATGCAGACCTTTAGTTAGAACCTTTGTGAATTAAGGTACCGATATATAGAAATATATCATTCTTATTACTACGAGGGTTGTCTTTTATATTTTGCACCTTTGCAACACTACGTGTTTCGACATTTTTATCGACGAGTTTTATTTGTTCTTTTTTCAGTGAGTAGAAAAATTCATCTCGCCCAAAAGATTGATTTAACTAGTGAAAATTTTTGCGCAATAATTTATTATAATTTTCGACATAAATTATAGAGCTATGAGTGCATTGATTAACCTACTTCGACTTTCCCCGTTGAAGCACCACATCTAGCGATTCTGGTACAAGTTCCAACATGGCCGTCGATCCTTGCAGCATTAATTTCGTAAAGGCCATCCAAAAAGGATTGTTGCGCCAGAAATAATCGATGCTGTGCGTCAACTGATAACGCAAGATCGTCATGTGATGTATTGCAAGATAGAGAAATCCTTGTGGACCATGCATACATTCAATATCGCAAGAACATTTGGTCATCAAGAATTTCTGTTCTCGTTTGACAACTGCCCAAAACAGAAAAATTTGAAAATTGGTTCAAGCGAATGCAGACCTCCAAGGAGAATATTTTGGCCATTTCATTATTATTTTACTGTGTTTTCATTAAAAGGCACAAAATATAAAATGCAACCCTCGCATGAAATGCTTTTCATATCGTAGACCATCTCTTTTTTCAATGCATATTTCGATCAGAGACCGTCCGCTCTTGTTTCCCCGTATACACTGTATGACAATTTTTATGTTCCAAGTTGTTTCCAAGTGTTTGATGCAAGATTTAAAGCTATAAAAACTGTAACTCGTATAACTATTTTCTAATGCACTTTTACTGAGAAAGATATTGTTAAAACTCAAAAAGGCCTCTCAAAGGACTCTGCAGGAAATAGCTAAACAAGTCAGTAAAAATACCAGTTTAGAACTACCATGAGCTGAAGCGGTGGCCTACCAGTTCGACTTATGCGATCAGCGACATCTGCCTAAAATTGTCAAATCCAAAACGCAAATGCAATTAATTCACACAAGTGTCGGCTTAACGACTAGCGCTTCTGGTTCCGAGATCACAGGTCAGCGTTGCCAGAAGTGAAGACTTATTTTGAAAAAAAAATATATCGTTAAAATCTTAAACTGAAGAAGTTACAATGAAAGAGAATATATCAAAGATATTCACTATGAAGGCTTCTGGCAGCATTTGAAGATTTTTTATGTGATTTCAACAAAAAATGTAAATTAATTTAGATAAAACAAAAATTAGTAAAAAGATGGAAGTTGCCTTTTACAAAAACAGGCAACGAAATTGTCTCATAATATTGATTCAAACGAAAATTAAGATATATTAAAACATTTTAAAGCTATAATTTACAAATATTAAATCATATGGATATAAATGGGGCATTCTGTCTTCTTTTCTTAATATGCAAGGATTTTTTGTTTTTCGAAATTTTGAATTTTTTGGCCTTCGTGTAGTGTGCCGATGAAATAAAATTATTTCGAATATTTATGAACTATTTGCTTAGAAACGATGTGTGATTAAAAAAGTAATTAAACACTCTTGAGATCTTTTTTTTTGAAGAATGTGCTGAATTTTTCTTTTTTAAAATTGAAATGTCATATTTTTTTGTTCGCCATTTTGATTCGCGGATTTCTTGAAATTGTTGAAAATAGATATTTGATTCACGAAAAAATTATTATTTTTTTCCGAGTTTTAAAGATTTAGACTTGACCGATTTTTGAGGAAAAAATTCTGGTAACACTGTATTAGAATCGAATTCGCAAAAATTTTTCACATTAATGCTACTTAATTTGAATAATTTAAATTTAAATATAAATCACAAATATGAGAATTTAATTTCCTTTAGGCGCAATACATTTTAACACCATAAAAATCAAATTAACTAAAGAAAAATTTGTTTCTTGTTAAAACAAAAAAATTTAAAAATTGCAAATAAAAACAAGAATTAAAAAAAAAATACCATAAAATAAATTTCTGCTGCTCGAGTGTTCGAACCTTGGATCTCTCCAAGGGCGCGCTAATGTTTTCAAAAAGTTAGAATGCCTTAACTGAGATACTAGCAAATAAAAAAATGCCAAATAGAAAAATTTGTACAGGAAATTAGTTTTATTTCCGAAAAAAAATCTTGAACACATTTCAAAAAGAAGAACATGAAATGAAACAGTTAAATATTTGCAAAAATATTTTAAGAATAAACCACAAATAAATGATATTTTCTTTTAAGACTACAAATAAATAATCATTCCATATGCGGATTTATATAATTCTTCTACATTTTAATGAAATAATAATCGTTTTATGTAAATAAATACATTATTTTTCGCATAACTTTAAAAGCCTTTCTACAACTACAATTGAACGATTCATCTTATCTATATATGCACATAAATAACATAAATACAGTTAATCACTATGGAGCTTAAACTCAAAATTTTCAATTTCAAACCTACTGCATATTTTAAATCGTTGCCTTTGAACGAGTTTTAATTTGACGACATTCAGCCTTTGTCCCGAATTTTCCTACTTGTTTCCATCGCTCACTCTTCAATAGATAATGTGCATATCTAACTACCTACACTCCAGTTACGCAATTTCAATTGCTCCTAACTACTTGTGCTTA
>NW_023458561.1:44181582-44183572 GCF_013731165.1 Rhagoletis pomonella | reverse complement strand
ACTTAAGAAAAATTACATATCTTTTCTATAGAAAAAAACCTTTTTAGAAAAAGGGCATTTCTTAAACAAAAATAGTTTTACAAAAAGCAAAAAAAAAAATTATTATTACAGAAATATATTTTTGTGGAGAAATATTTTTGAGGAAATTCGATTGCAAAAAATATTTTTTTTCCATTTCGTATTTTAAAGAAAAATCAGATTTTTACCGACTTCGTTTTATTGTGTATATTTTCAATTGTGGGCTTACGTACTCAAAAATATTAAAAGAATAACAATTCTACATCCTTACAGGAAAAAAGTTCGAAGTGCAATTTCGTGTTTGCGGTACTTTTGCAAGGCAATTTCGCGTTGGCGATGGTCAATCCCGCGGACCATGGAGCGATGAGTTGTATAAGCTTTACAACGATATAGACGTAGCGTAGTAAATTAAAATAGAGCGGCTTCATCATGTCGCTGGGATGAACAGAAATGCTCCAGGAGGAAGAGAAAGGCCTTCACTGCTATGGGAATACCAGATGAAAAAGGATTTGGTCTCGCTTGGCATTCCCAATTGGCGTCAGTTGGCACAGAGGGGAAGCGATTGGCCTGCCTCGTTCGACTCAGTCAAAATCGCTTAGGCGGTTACAGCGCCAGTCCAGAAGAAAAAGAATAATAATAATTTCTAAAATATATACATACATACATATGTGGGTACATACCGCGCCTTCGTACATTTTCGGTGACACCTACATTCGACAACCAAACTTTTTTTAAATAGTTCTATTGCAATAATCTAAACACATACTTAGCAAAAGTGCTTTATTTTTGGGAAGCTTTTTTACTAACATCAGAGAGGTAAGTTAGGGTGATAAGAACTGAGATCTGGTTGGTAAGTACTAGAGCCGATAGAAATGATTTTCTCGAGACACAAGATCGATAAAACATACTTCAATAGTTAACTGTTAACCCCGAAGATGTGCCTAAAAAAGATTTTTTTTTTGAAATTGCCTTGCAAAAATACTTTGGACTCGAAGGTGTACGGCGAACTAGGTTTTCTGGTACGGTTTAATATACATAGCATAAAAATCAATTCACAAAGAAATTTGAGATATTTTTAATTTTTTTACTTATTTTTGATTTCCTTTTTTCTCTTTTGAACTGGAAAGTTACCAAAAAATCTGCAAAAATCGCGGAAATAGAATATCAAGAAATTCCGAAAATATAATCCCGGGAAAGACTCCAAAACTCCCAAAAGCTCCAAATTCCCATAAAATAGCGAACAGTTTTTGGAAATAAAAAACTCCAAAACCCTCGAAAAAATTCTAATGAATCCGATAGAAAGTCAATAAAACTCTCAGAATTTTACCAAAAATATTCTGTAAAATACACATAATCTGGAAAAAGATCTTAATAAGTCCCAAAACATGATTACGAAGAAAAAAATTAAGAATAATCCCAAAACCTTAAAAAAATGCGAATAAATAGAAAAAATATATAAAACGGAAAGGATAACAAAAAACCAAAAGCTTGCGATGAAACACAGAGAACTTCTATATATAAAACCAGAAAAATCCTCACAATATTTCTTAAGGTCCCGAAAATTCTTCTTCAATAGAGCTGAATACATTCCAAATATATCTGGAAAAGTCTCAAAAAATTTATTTTATACAAGCGAGCGTATATGTATTTTTTTTAAAAGATGACATTGAGCTGACCATTTTCTCTGAACATATCTAGTCATAGTCCAGCACAATGCCTGCCTTGCCATTTTGAAGAGAAGCATGCCTTTTCAAAAAGTAGAGGTTAGAACAATTAGAACATTTTTTGTGCATAATTTATTTTCATGAAAGAAATTTTCGCACTAGATATACTTATTTCTCCTGATTTCTTGTTTAAATGGAGGGTACACAAGAATTATTATTATTTTTTTTTTGAAGATATTATAAGTTTTTTCAATTTCGTAGTCGTAGTACAAAAGACTCATTACCCCTTCAGTGAAAACGCAATTTTT
>NW_023458561.1:43998471-44181482 GCF_013731165.1 Rhagoletis pomonella | reverse complement strand
AAATAAGAGATCAATGCGTTTATCTCTTGCATACAAATATATATACACACATACCTATGCATGCATTAGAAAATGCATTAGATAATAGGCTTTGCATGTACATATATAGCCGATGCACATGCAAGCAATAAAAATATAATTAGAAGACCAAGGCATTGGTTGGTAATCTTATGTAAATATACATACATACATGCACATGTACATATACACACACATACATATATAATTAGTTAAGGAAATAGAGTTAGAAAATTGTATATAAAAGAAAAATGTTGAATAAATTATTCAGATTCGTAAAGACTCTCAATAACACGCTTCTTTTCTTTCTTTTATATTTTATGCTTTACTTCCCCCCACCAGAGGTAAGGGATAGAGAAATTTAATATAAAGCAATCAAAACACTTGGGCTGCATTGGGATCCACAAAAAGATCAGTTTCAATTCCAAATCAATTTGAAGTATATTTAGTTAGGACAACTGGGACACGCTTCTTATCAGGAGCGTGTAACCAGAATAGTATCTAAGCACATAAGATACACATACATACATATATGTGTATTAGAAAAAACAGAAAATCCTTAGCGGAAAAATAAGGAAGGCTTCATATCTCGAATATATTCAACATATTCAAACAATGAGGACGGAATTCAATGGAAATCATGCAAAAATCATAGCTAAGCAGAGCCAAGAAACCGACAAATACATTGCCAAGCATTTAAAAATACAAAACGCAGCCGAATATTTACGAGCAATAAGCGACAAACAACTTGAAGCTGAATCGATGGGAGAAATGAGTGAGTTCGAGCCATCAAATAGTAATTCCGACGTAGAAAGGAGATCTCAACGTCGAGGAACAAAGCTCAAAATTACCTTAGAAGAAATTCCACAAAATAAATTGGATTCTCTCGAAGAATTAATGAGTTCAGGTCTAAGCTTCAAACACAGTTTGTGTTCAAATATCTTTGAATATGGATACATATCTGCCTGAGTAATAACCTTAAAAATAGCAAGAACTTTTTAAAAAATATGTATACAGTACATAAATAATCACTTTTTTGCACTCATTGATATTATTTGCATGTATACATATAGCCGAGGCAAAAGCAAAAAGCATTAAAATTATAAAATTATGATAAGACCAAAGCGGTTGTTTGTAAATAGTACATACCGGAACAACATGTACATACACATACACACACACACACATACATATATATTTACAATTAGTTAAGGAAAATAGAATTAGAATTTGTATATAAAAGGAAAATATTTAATAAACAGATGAGAATCGTAAAGACTCTCAGTTAACACTCTTATTAAGTTTTACTTCTACCCACCAGCGGTAAGGGGTAAAGAATTTTAGAATAAGAGTATTTGTAGTTCAAGCATTGCTGAGAATTACTTGTTACCCCCCATCCGAGGTAAGGAACAAGTGACTCAGCTCTGCAACGAACAGTTTGAATATGTAGAAGAAGCTTTTTCTGAAACTCGCTGTGCCCATTTAAAAGTCATTACTAAAGACTCAATAGAAGAACAAATGGTGGACTTCCGAGAAAAATATTGAGAAGTTAATAGATAAATTGAAAAGGTGCACGCCAACTCAAACTGTTTCATCTACTATAAAACCACAGGAGATTAAGATTCAGATATTTTATGGCGAGATGAAGGAATGGTCATTATTTTGCGATATTTTTTAAGGTTTAGTGTATAATTCGAAGCACTTTATGAAGTAGAAAAGATTTTCCGACTGAAGTCATCATTAGGAGGAAATGCTGGAAGATTAATTCAACATTTACAAGTAAATGAATCCAACTTTTAAGACGCTTGGCAAATTCTCTAGCAGGAAAGATATGACAACAGAAGGCTGCAATTGAAAACATAAGTAGACAGACTTCTCGATCAAGATTGCAAGATTCTTGGGCATCAAATTGTTGAATGCAGAAAGTTCCCGACATTGACTACGATGAATCGTAGAGGTTTTATAGTTAGTAAACAATAAGCTACGCAATATTTGCCTCGGTCACGTATATGAAGGCAATTGTAAGAATAAGAATAAATCGAGTAAGTGTGGAAGATATCATCTTAATTTACTGCATTACAATGAATTTCAGAAGGAAAAAGATGCAGGTGAAGAAAATACGATAAAAAAGTCATCCACTATGATGACCAACAACTCCGAAATAGCAATACTTCTAGCATTAGCCCAGATAAAAGAGTGAAGGCAGCAAATAGAGAGTACGTGACATTGCGAGTACTAATCGATCAAGGATCACAGAAGACTACCATTACCAAAGAGAAGTGAAGTAACTGAGCTACAAGGGCTAGTAAATACTACGGTGAGGGTCTCCAAATTTAAAGTCAACATTGAAATCAAGCTGAGATTGCTAAGCAACGAAGTGTACAATATTGAAGCATTGATTTTGCCGAAATTGGTGAGTGCACAACCAGATAAAACATTTAAATGGGATACAAAACAATGCAGAAACTATTGTTTAGTTTTCTTATCGGAAACCTAATTCAACAACGTAATTTATTGTCACAAGTATTAGTCGATAAGATGTATACCAAAAGATAAGCAACAAACCAATGCATTGGTCCTTAGAGTATTTCGCTTATCTGCACATACTAAGAATAGCGATAAGCACTTCGTTCCCCCTTCTAACAGCGTAAGGTTTGATGCAACTATGCATTTATATATGCTTACCATATGTAATACTTGTGTAAATATGTAAAGTCGGATTTTTAATGCTCTCACCCCCTAGGATTGTTCTATATCGAAAAAAAGTATACCCCTATTTATTTATTTTGAAATCAAAAAATATTTAGAGGTCGCTAAAAGCGTTCCAACTTTTCCATGTTTTTTGTATGGGGAAAAAACAACTTTTCGTGGAAATGGTATGGAATTCTTAAAAATCAATATTTTTCTATTGGAAAACTCTAGTTCTCTTCAGGAGACTTCCAATAACAATTTCAATTATTTATTTAACCCTTTTTTAATAACGAAGATTTTTTATTTATCCCCCCATTGCTTTCTCTGGCATTTTCTAGAGGTTTTGGCGGTCCTATAAAATATAGTTACTAAGAAAAAATAAAAAAAATAAAATATTGGGTTTTATTACTCGGAATCTGTTGAAGAGATCGAAAAATATTGTTGATTTTCAAGAATTCCATACAATTTCCACGAAAAGCTCTTTTTTTCCCCATACAAAATATATGCAAAACTTTAAGCGCTTTGAGCGACCTCTAAATATTTTCTGATATCAAAATAAAAACTAGGGTTATACTTTTTTTTGATATATTTAGAATACGATTTTGATATTTAGAATAAGAATTTATGTAATATATAAATTAAAGTTCTGAGAAACCAGAGGTCAACCTTGTGCGAAATCTCTCTCTGCGGATAATGTGTTTTAAATGAAATCGCTGTTATCGTACATTATCCTTTTAATTTATCGGACTAGTGGTAAGGGGTAGAGAATTTTAAAATAACGGTATTTATAGTTCAAGCATTGCAGAGAATTATTTGTTACCACCCACCCGGGGTAAGGAGCAAATCACTTAGCTCTGCAACGAGCAGTTTGGTCTATACTATTTTTGTGATCGTCATTATCCCACACCCGAGGTAGGAGGTGAAATTTGACGTGAAATTTAAAAGTTTGTACTACAATAGCATATCAGTTTTATAGCCAAATCATCATTTCAAATAAGCTAAAACTAAACGGCAAAAATAATAAACACAATTGTACAGGGCATTGCTAAAAACCCGAATTAAAGAATGGCTGAGTGCAATAATTAAATCGAGAAAGTCAAATTATGAAATAAATATTGAAGCTTTAGCAACCTCAACAATAATATCTAACCCACGTAACAGGAAAGTAGTGGTGCCATGCTTATATGCAAAGAAGGACATACTTAAAACGTTTAGGTAAGGAACACATACCATGCCACTCAAGGACAGGTATGACTTCGATTTAGTGTATGTTCTGTACCGTTAGTTACTTTAGTTAGTTAGACTTTTAGGCTTAAGTTCTGTGTTATATACAGCAGTTTAGGTTATGATCAAGGATAAGAATTTTAGTATTGTCAAAGCTTTCGTGCGCACGTGCAAACTGTATTGTAAATATACATACATACACAGTGCACATGCGCACAATATGAACTAAGGGATATTAGAATTCAATGCCAGGGTGTAAGGGAATAGTCACGTATGCATTTCTTAAATGTTGCGAAAGGCGATTGGCTTGAAATGCAAGTGAAGCCGTTGACTATTTTTATTACTTCCTGGCAATGTCGATTTAAGTGTTTTTCTAGATAAGTTATACATACCTACTATACATTAGGCTAAGAACTATGTATGTGTAGGTTAAGAGCTTTTGTTATAGATAAAGGCTCTGGGATACCAGAGCGTCAGTTATCTACCAAACCCCCGCGTAAACAGTTGGTGACCCTAAGTGAGTTTTTTTGAAAAGTGAAATAACAGTTCAAATAAAAGTTTGGCCGTATAAGAGTATTGGTAATATTAATATATACATACATACATGGTTTTTGTTTTGTGTGTAGTAAAAACTTAATAAAAAAAAGTGAAAGCAATGGATTCTGCGCTTAACGAAAATCAAACCATTGCAAGCAGAATCTCTGCTCTATACCAGGAAATAAAAAATTTTAGAGGGCAAAATATTGAAGAGGGACAGATCCAACGTTGGAGGGGTGTAGTGACCAATCTGTCAATCTGTCGGCCTTAAATTCTCATTTGTACAGAATAAATTTGTTGTCTGTCTTGTATCACCCCCACCCGAGGTAAGGGATATTAGATACAGCTACAAGTCTGTACAGGTGGTGTGTTTTAATTAAATTTTCCGTTGGCGTACATTTTGATGAAACCCGACGTTCTCTAATCTGGTAATTTTGAAATTAACAATTTTTATTCAAAAAAATAATAAATAAGGAAGCTGCTATTATGGCAAATAAAATTGCAGGAGATAAAGTGACAGCTAATGGACACCGATGCTTCAGCTCTGAAAGTATTCAACTCGTAACCCGCTGAAGGTAGCAGAGGAAGAGGGGGGCCCCCACTGCGATGGAAAGATCAGGTGGAGAAGGACTTGGCTTCACTCGGCGTTTTCAATTGGCATCAATTGGCACAGAAACTGGCGTGCTTTGTTGAACTCGGCCAAAATCGCTTAGGCGGTTACAGCGCCAAAAAAGAAGAAGAAGAAGAAAGTGACAGCACTTTGTAATGAGATTTTAAATAATAAGGAGCTACCAACAGAGGGACAACTCCAATAGTGGAGAGAAGCACTGACCGGGTTGTCCTGCCAGTTTGGGCAGAATGAGGAACTCTTGAAAGAGCCATCATCTGCATTGTCGAGGAATTCGTACTTTATGCAAAATGACGGTCAATCGATAACGAAAATTTTGTGTGATACTACCACACTATCATCACATATTAGTACACAATGTAGCCAATATCAAGCAGCGGCTAAAATGTCCATTACTGAGTTCAGCTGAAGTTATTCGATCGAAATTCAATCCAGGTAATAAGATAAACGGCTGGAGATGAATTAGCAATCGAAGGCCTTCAAAATGATATAGCAAGCATTAGTATAGCAATAGAGTCAATAGAACAACTTCAAGGAGATATTAAGGATTTAATTTGGAATTCAAAGGGAAAATTCTTGAAAAGGATTCTAGGCATAGACAGATTACAAAACCAAATGATAAATTGCAATTGCCAGATACCGTTCTGCTTGAGCTATCAAAAATATCACAGCTTACAGCCAGAATTAACCAAAGATTCTGTTTATTGCGAATTTAAATGTGATGCTCTAGTAGAAACTCGATGGTTCCGTTTTGCAGCGGAAACGTGCGTTTCATGGTGACCCCGACGTAATCGCGTAGTGTATTAACTAAAACTTGTATTTAAATATATCGTGTCGCGAATAAAAAAACACGAATAATAAATATACGGTTTACCGAACAAATTATAAATAGTAGTTTAAATGGCAACCTTCAACCCAATAATAGGGAGGATCGGCACCGAAGTGGACTGTTCATCGGGTGCGGTCACCAAAGGACTGCCAAACAAAGGTTATGTTTGCAGGGAACAAATGGGATTATTATCACAATTGTATACTAAAATATTTTATATACGCTACAAATGTAGATCAAAAGATAAAAAAAATAGAGCAAAAGAAAATGTAGACATACAAAAGTATGTACACATATAGTTACATATAACTCTTGACATTAAAATTTTTGGCCTTGGCAGTATGTTTAAACATCTTTGAAAATGAGTACATTTCTGCCTGGGTAATAAAATTTAACACAAAAAATATACAGCCCATTTAAATAGAAGGCTATGTAAAATCAAAACTATCTGGAAATTTAATTGTAAACATATGTTTTGCCCTCGGCAATATGAACATATGTGCATACATACATATATATATATGCCTAGTTAGAGATAGGAATAGTTTTAAGTTTTCTATAAAAAAAAAGGCTCCGCGCAATCGTAGTGTCAGTGTCCTTTTAATTTACAGTGAATTGGTGTCTCAGTTTTTAACAGACTCTACTTGCCCCCACCAGTGGTAAGGGGTTGAGAATTTTAGAATAAGAGTATTTGTAGTTCAAGCATTGCTGAGAATTACTTTTTGCCCCCCACATGAACATGTATGAACATGTGTGCATACATACATACATTCTGCCTGGGTAACAAAAACTAAAAAAAAGAAGTCTTCAAGAATATGACAAAGGGAATGATTGTAGAAAACAAGTTTATTCAAATATCTGAACACGAATATACATATGGTCCAAATCGCCGAAAACGAAACCAAGGGGAACAATTTGTTTCTCAGGTTTCTCGGGCTAAAAAAAGGGAAAATCTAGTTTTCGTCCGCCTTTCTAGCACTTTTGACCTTATTTCCCAGTAAAATTAAATAGTTCCATATACTCTTCATTATCAATTGAATGAAATCTATTGAATTTATTTCAACTTTTTTTCTAGTACTATTATTATTCTTCAAAATGCCGTGTCCTCGAATGTAACATTGGAAGTGTAAAAATAGTACTAAATGGCAAAGAGCAAACAAAATAAGCCACTAAAGACGTGTTTCGTGAACTTAACCGCGAAAAATCTCAACATATTGGCCCAGTTCTAAGATCTAGATCGAGTTCTATGCAGAAAATATAGCCTCAAAATTAATTTTATCAGTTCAATTAATATGTAGTTCTTGAGTTCCATCCTTAAGCTAATAAACTGTGTACCAACTTTTGAAAACATTGTATTAGGAGAGCAAACTTAATCGATAATATAAAGCAACTTTAAAAAGTACAAGTTACAATATATACATTTTTTGTGTATATTAAATAATGCCACATACTTATGCTTTCAGATGCAAGAAGAAGATGTATTCTAGAAAAGGATCAGTTTGTCTGCACATACAATGCATACATACATAGTTCAGTTGCGGTTGAGTACGGACGTGTTCCTTATTCGCTCCATAAAAAAATCAGATTTATCGTGTAACTAATAATACTTAACCATAGAAAGACACACTAAACTATCGCGAACTGCCCTCAGCAGTGTAAAAAATCAAATCTTGATCGCGCAAAATACCTAAATAAACAATAAAGCATTGTGCGCATCAAAATAAATAAGTTATTGTTTACATACAAAATGCGAACGGTAGCTCCCCTACAGGAGCGCCGGCACTCAATGCAAAGCGCAAGCAAAAGAAATGCATATTTGGCAATTACTGCATACAGCCCAAAAAGCAAAACTAGCAACAACAACGCAACAAGAAAACTCTTATGCTGGATTTCCACTAGGCATTAAATGGCAAAAATGATAAATGACAAAGTCGGGCATTAAATCATAATCGTGTCATTACATTAAAACAATAGTCATTAAGTTCATTTCCACATGGCATTACTTTAAATGGCATACATTTTTTGTCATTTCAATGCCTAGTGGAAATCCAGCATTATACTGTTAACACACCATCACAAACAGCAGATGCAGCCAAGCAAAGAGCATCATCTTGCTCTCCAGCACCCGGATTCCAGCATTCGCTCTCGCTAAAACTCCAACACCAAAAAGTGCTAAATGAATTTTAGCAATTTTCAGCGATTTTCGCGATTCTATCATGAAAATTCAACTCTAAAAATCGCCATATTTGGCTCATTTTTTGACAACTTTTAGCGATGAACAAAATGAACCCGGATAAAGTGAGTGAACTGTTTTTAACAGCTCAAATAGCTAAATTGGCGATTCCAGCGTTTTTTCCATCGCTTAAAAGCCTGCAAATTTGACGACGACACATATTCGGTGCTAAAAAAGTAAATCAACAAAAATAGGTAATATTTAGATTGTTGTTTGTTTAAAATAGTCGATTAAATAAAAGTTGTTGTAATTCATATTAAAAATGTAAAACTGCAACAGTGGAAGAGCACAGGGATTTGAGAAAGTAGACTTATCTGGAAAAAGCATAGAGAAAACAAAATTCCTCAAGCGAAACTAAAACAAGCAAGCCTTCAGTGGGCTATAGGACACAAATCTAAATTAAGCCTAGATAACAAGATGGTGCTTTTTAATATGATGATTAAACCATGTTGGGCATATGGAATCGGGCTTTGAGGCACAGCGTGCAACTCCTTTCTGAACAGACTTCAAAGACTGCAGTCAAAAATTTTACGCGCCATATGCGGAGCACCGTGGTACATAAAATAGGCGAATATCCACAAAGATCTTAATGTAAATACGGTGCATGAGGACATAAGAGGGCTAAGCACTAGTTACTCAGCACATTTAATGAACCATCCAAATCGACTAGCAAGAGATCTTCTTAGCCCGCGATATGCAAGAAGACTAAAAAGAAAGGCTTTCTCCGATATTATCAAATGATGCGCAATATAATAAATTTCGATATTTGCAATATATCAATTTCGGCTCTGGATGTCGTCCTTTCAGACCGACTACCCAACACGTTTCCCCCCACCCTAGGTAAGGGACGAGTGTCACAGCTCTGCAAGATCCATAGTGGTCATTCGAGCCCTAAAGTTGAGCTCAAGCGGCACTAAAAGCCCGGATATAGTTTTCCCGCATAATAAAAAACCACTGGTTTTACAAGTAACTATGTCACTGGCACAAAAAAAAACATTGAACAAATATCCTGTGTGTATTGTAAAATACCAGTGCATAAAATTACTTACTGCAAAAAATTCAAAACTTTCTTCAAACTGTGCTTCGTTTGCATGGAGCTCTACTATGGCTCAAAGTGCCAAAATCCTGAAAAAAAGTGCGTAAAATGTGAGATTAAATATCACTTTCTGTTGCATGAAGACTATAAACCAAAAGTGGTCGGAAAAGTGGCCAAAATGGTGTCAAGAGAAAAGTCATCAGCAGTGCTTTTAGCCACAGCTCAAATAAGAATCAAATCAGCTAATAGCGAACATATTTTACTTCGAGCTCTTGCTGATCAAGGGTCATAAAAAAATACGATTTCCGTAGAGGCGAGTCAGTTACTTAATCTACCTCGAATGAAATCGAAATATACGATCTTGGAGTGATCAAATTGGATGTTTCTAAACTAACTAAACTATTATAGGTGATAAGGCAGGAACAGATTTCCACATACTAAAAATTTATACATACAAGTGGCAGGGCTGCCAACTTGGCTGAAAACGTGCCATTTTTTGGCTCCATTTTAGTTCAAATGGCACTTAGTTTCTCAATTTGGCACAAATGAAGCCATTTAAAAATTATTTTACGCTATCAAGACAGATATTGTGTTGGGCAATGACTAGGGGAAGTAGCAATAGGAGATTCATTGAAAAGTCAGAGGTTGAATAACAAAGGTAGTGGCATGCTAAAGTTTTAGTTACAAAATTAAAATAGAATAGTGTCTAATTTTAAGCCGAGGCTACGCAATGAGTGGCTTAGCGGCTTAAATATAAAACATATACTATTGAAGTGGCCACGCAATGAGCGGCCTGTGACCGGCATTTTTGAGTGGATGCTCGGCGCCGTTCAGGAATAAAAGCCGCTCACCGCTCATTGCGTGGCCTCGGCCTAAGAGCCCCGTGAAGAACTAAATTAGCATAGAAGTGGCATCAAAAAAAAAAAAAATAACCAGCAAATTTTGAAGAAATTGGTAATGGTAAACTAGAAGTGTAACACCGTGCCACAGTAGTGGCATTTTCTTTCCTCGAAAAAAATGTCACCTTCCTATATCGAAACATTATCTCTCGACGCCCTGGCGCAGGGCAGAATAAATGCAACTTTATTTCGAGCAAAGAAAACGCTATGAATTTTACACACAAATTCAAAAATATATTCGCAAAACTATGGGTAAACTATAGTAAAACTGCGTACTTAGTTTTTCTCTTTGACGTCAGAATTTTTTTTTAAAGGTCTATGATTATTTCAAAAAATTGTTCTAAAAAATTCAATGCAATATAGGGTAACAATAAGGGTATCAGAGTAAATTTTTATGTACATAAGAACGAATGGATATGGAAAATGTCCTTTACAAATTTCGTCCTTAAATATCCTAGAAAATGTGTAATTATTTTCGAAAAAAAAAGTATTGTTTGCGGACTAATATACACGCGGCTTCATCATCGCACTTCGTACTGCAAAATTTATTAACTTGAAAAGATAAAATTTTATCAAAAGCGCATTTTCAGTACCTATTCGTCCTTGTAAACCAAAAAACTTTATGGTTTTTCAATTCTATTGAATTTTCTCTCTCATTTGGTACCCATATTTTTATTACAGATATTTTAAATAATTTTTTGAATTAATCATTTAAAATTTCAAAGCCTTTTGAAAAAAATCCTGACGTCAGAGTGAAAAACTAAAAACGCAGTTTCACTAGATTTGGCCCAGAGTTTCACGAGTACATCGATTATTTCGTGTGTTTTGAAATTTTTTTTTGTCCCACGGTGTAATGGGTTATTAGAAGAAGCATAGTAATTCAGTACATTGGAAAATTGAGGTTTAGCAGGAAAATATTGCCATATGTGTTGCCAAATGTGCACATGTACATATCGCTCATTTTCTTCAATAGTGTCATATTCCAAAAAAAAACAAATATTGAGCTAAGTATGCAAAAATTGACGTTACCTCTTCTTCTGCATATGTTGTGTAAAAATGTCATAGCTATATCGATTACCAGTATCTCACTAGAACAAAATATATATGTATGTAATCATTTTTTCGTTTTTCTCGAGTTTCGCTTTTTTGAGTTATGACACTATTGAAGTCAATGAGCGATATGTATGCATAAAAATACATTAGGGTGCATCACTCTACTTTCAATACAAAGATCGCTACTGTTTTTCCATTGGATTTATTGTATTTATTTGATTATAAGACAGCTGCCGAAATATTTCAGAAAATTATTAAGATCTATATTAGCTGTACCGATTTGAAAATAATGCAAAAAAAATCTAGAATATTTAAAAAAAATTGTTTCCAAAAAATTACCTCAGATAATAGAGTTTAAGATTAAAAAGTCTGCATAAAAATATTTAAAAATTTTAATTAAAATTAAATAATGACATTTTTTGCGTTTTTTTTTTAATTGGAATCAAATTGCTGAGCTCTTAAAATATATAATAGATGGAAAACAGTAAATGTTTTGGTGACGCACCCTAATATACAAATATATGCACAGAAATTCTTATTTTAGTAGTAGCTAACGTAGTTAGCGGAAAGGAAACCATTTGGCTTCAGCAACGAAATGGATTCTATGAGAAATGATTTCAAAGAAAGTGGCAATAAAAGTAGGTAATATAAATTATACTGTAATTTTTAGCGTCAATAATGAAAAGATACTGCTAGATGGGAATGAATTAAATTCAGTGAAAATTACAAATTTATGCCGATAAAAAGTGTTAATAAAAATAGCAAGAGCAATATAAAGTGGTGAAAGTCAGGAGCGTAAGATAAACTATTTTAAGGCTTGCAATTTTTCGAAAAATTCAGCGATAAAATGGCATAAAATGGCCAGTATGCAACAATAAAAAGGTATATTCGCACAAGTTGTAAAAACGCATGAATATAGAAATGTTATATTTTCTCTACTGCAATAACTCAGGAAACTATTAAAAGTAAGCAAATCGTTTAAAAATTAAATTGTGGCACTAAGAAGGAAAGCAAATCTATGCGTAGAAAGGAATACAATAAAGTCAGCTTTATGAAAAATATATGAAATTATTATCTAATCATTTGCCACACTATATAAAATTAGTAAATTTTTTTAAATTAATTTTGCTCTGAACCTCCTATTTCATTTTACGCCCCCCCAATGCCTACTGCACTGTCCGAAGCCTGACTCAATAGCGCAAATGTTTTTGTAATAGCTTCACTTACCCGTTGCCAGTAAGCCTATTTGAAGTACATATTTTTCTGCATAGCTGCCGACGATGATGCCAGACCTCGGTGGTTGAACTAAAACTCTTTGTATCCTCTGCTGATGCTGCTTTTGAGTAATTTCCTCCACAATCATGTAATATTTATGTGGTTTTAAATTTATTGCATTTGGCATTTTGCTAAATAGTTATTGTTTTTTTTTTTTGTTGAAAATAACTGCAGTCTCTTTCACTTATTATATTTTGTTTATTATAAATTTTCTTTAATTTTTTCTTCGAACGGGCTTCGAACTTTTAATTTTAACGTGCGAAAATAAATATTATGATTATTAATGCTTTACTACGCGTCTCGTATATTTCTTAAAATTTTATTTTATATCTATGTATATTTTTTTCATTTCTCACTGGCCGCCACCATGAAAATAAAATTGTTGTACGCAGCAGCGGGGAAAAGAATTTAACGCGACGAGCTGCGTTTAGAGAATCACACTGCCTACAAAATATCCACCTTTTTTATGCTAAAACTCTTACTCACACTCTTAACTAATCTTTTTGTACATAACGCTTCTATTGCATTAAATGCACTTATCTATGTACATACATATATACATATCTAACTTAAACCTAGCTACCTGCGTAACTAAACAACAACAAGCATGTGCATCAAGGCAAATAAATATGTATTATTAACGACCAAAGGACATAAATATGTACATATGTCGAAGGGCACATCTTGCAAACTGTTTGGGTCGCTGCTACATTATGTATTGTTGCTGTTCACTTTAAAAATGCAGCAAACTAGGTACATACATATATACATATGTTTAGTGTTAAAATGTGTCTCCGTCTCCTTCTTCGAGCAGTCGTAAAGAAACTTCATTTATTTAGCAAAAAATGCTGGTGCGTGTTGTATGGACATATGCTGTTTATAGATATGAACGCAGATTGTTGTTTGCTTTTTATTTTTAGGCTCGCCAGAGACTGCTCATTTTGTGCTTCTTTGTTGTTTCTCCGCCTGTTGAGAGGCAGCTTGAAATTTTTACAAATAAATATGAGCCGTTTATTTTGAAAGTGGCATAAGTCACTTTGTTTTTTAGAGAACATATACCTGTATTTTTTTTATCTTAGGTTACCTATATTTTTCCCTGTATAAATAATTTCGTATAGTCATGGAAAAATCACACTTTTCATTATGCTAAAGTGACTTATGCCACTTTAAAAATAAATAGTTTAGAAAAATTACTGACTTACATACATACATATGTACAGTCAGTCAATAAAGTTTAGGTACAGCGAATTTTTTGCAATACCGGCAACTATTTTTTAAATATTTTATTTTTCGCTAATTTTTTATAAAAATAGACATCCAAATATTGCACTTTTTATATACACTCTTTAAACAAAAGTTAGGTACGCAGTTTTTTATAACATTCAAATTTAGTATAAGAAAGTGCAGTCAATAAAGTTTAGATACAGCGAATTTTTTACAATACGCACAACTATTTTTTAAATGTTTTAATTTTTGCAAATTTTTTATAAAAATAAGGTTAATTCTACAACAAAAACTCCAAAAATCAGAGTTCCAAACCTTGTGCAAAATTAAAGAAAATTCTGCAAAATTTCATCCAAATATGGCACTTTTCATTTACACTCTTTAGAAAAAAGTTGAGTACGCAGTTTTTTATTACATTCATATTTAGTATAAGAAAGTGCGAGTTTGGGGTAGCTAGGACTTACCATTGATTTTAAGCATTTTTTTTTGATGATGTGGCTCAGTTTCTCCATATAAAATAATGTTTGATAATTTTTGTATATGGAAAAAATGTGCAACATCTTCAACAAACAAATTTTCCAAAAATCAGTGGTAAGTCCCAACTTCCTAATACTTGCATTTTTCTTACACTAAAATTTATTGAGCTAAAAACTGCATACTCAACTTTTTTCTGGAGAGCGTAAATAAAAAGTGCAATGTTTGAATGAAGATTTTCAGAATTTTCTTTAATTTTGCACAAGGTTTGGAACTCTGTTTTTTGGGGTTGCCCGTATTGTAAAAAAAATCGCTGTACCCAAACTTTATTGACTGACTGTTTTACTGAAGTGATGTTTTGAAAGGACAGTGATTTGCCCAAATTGAATATGTTACATACACATATGTATAATAATAACAATTTATACCATGTATTATATGTAAAATTTTATTCAAGCATGTAGATATATATTTTTTTTCATTTTCATATTCATAAAATCTAAAAATAATTACTACATTTTAGTCCAAGATTTCAGAGCCGCCAACCATATATATACATATATGATATATTTTCTCACTAACAAAATTTAGGGAATATACATAGTGTTATGTGTATTTAAGAATGTATGTATGCGTATGTATCTGTTTGCTTGTGTAGACGGTCCTTTTACAGGAAGCAGGTAGAAAAGTACAATTCCAAGGCACTATGACTACATATGTTCAGAGAAAATGGTCAGCCCAATGTCCCCTTTTAAAAAAATACATATACGTATTATCTATATATTAATACGCTAACGAAATCCCATACAAATGTATTCCTCCCTACTGCTCCTATGTTTCTCAACCAATTTGAACGATTCTTCTTTTGTTCGAAAGGTATTTCAATGGAGAGTTGCGCATTTTGTTTTTTCAGTAGGTGGAGTAGGAGTGGAGTTATTCCGAAAAATTTCATTTATGGTCCGATTTGCAGTGCATATTACTAATTACGATATTCAAAGTGCATATTATTAACATCAAGAGAAATACACCTGCAAAAAATGGACCCGATAGGTGGCTCCCGAGCCGAGTTATTCCAATTTCCGTATAAGCCTATGAATGCCTGCTTTGGTTTCACCATCTACTATATATATATTAATTCGCTAACGGATTCTCATTCAAATCTATTCCTCCCTATTGTTCCTATGTTGTCAAGTGCATTGGTGTAACTTAAAATGTCGTTGTTTTAAGCTGAATTGCTATTAAGTAAAAAAAATATAGAGCGGAGTTATTTCCCGCTTTGGGGAAAGGGAGGGGTGAACTCATTATACGCTGCTAAATTCAGTTTTTCTGTGTTTCGTTGTTTCAAGCTGACTCGCTATTTATTAGCAAAAATATCAAACCAAGCCACTTCCCCACCCTGAGCAAAAGAAGTGGTGAAGTCTATCTAAACGATAGTTACCACCGAAATCGAGCTATCCCAAATTAAAATTCATGAAATATTTTCATGTGATGCGACTGACTTAGAAGAGTGCATTGGTACAGTAACTTATAAGTGGTTCTAATGTAATATCTTTTTAATATCTATATATTAATACGCTAACGAAATCCCATACAAATCTATTCCTCCCTACTGCTGCTATGAATTTCAAAATTATTTAACATAATACAAACAAGTAAGAAGGTCTAAGTTCGGGCGGAGCCGAACATTAAATACCCGGCGCAAGTATTAAAGATATGTTTTCCACCTTGCCGAAAGCTGCCGCTAGATGGTAAGCCGGGGTGTATACATTTTAAGTAAATTGGCGTCCTTAAATTTCGACATATTGAAATTTCAAGCATTTCTGAAATTTATTGTTATATGAAAAGCGGCCGTAATTTAAGACCGATTTCAACAATTTTCAACGGTTTGCTTTTATGTGGCAAGCACAATAATCATACCGAGTTTGGTACAAATTGCTAGAACGGTTAGCGAGATACATATATGTAATCACAAGTGGGCGGTGCCACGCCCATTTTCCAAAATTTTATCATAAACGTATTTCTTGGTAAAGAATTGTTGCAACCATCAATTTTGAATAAATTAGCTTTGATATTTACTGATTTATCGAAGATTTTGTATTTCTCGAAATTACCGTTATATGGAATGTGGGCATGGTTATTGTCCGATTTTAAAAAGTTTCGGCCATTTGGTATGCTGTACCAGGACCAACAACTGTGCCAAGTTTGGAAGAAATTTGTGCAGCGGTTACCAAGATATACACATGTAACCATAATTGGGCGTAGCTACGCCCATTTGCCAAAATTTTAAAATATTCTTATTTTTCGTCTAAAACTCATTGTAAATATCAATTGAATTGAGTGAATTATCTTCAGTAGTTACTAAAATATCGCAGTTTTCGTATTTCATAAAATTACCGTTATATGTGAGGTAGGCGTGGTTATTGTCCGATTTTTTAAATTTTCGGCCATTTAGTATGATGTATCAAGGCCAACAACTGTGCCGAGTTTGGAAGAAATTGGTGCAGCGGTTACCAAGATATACACATGTAACCATAAGTGGGCGTGGCTACGCCCGTTTGCCAAAATTTTAAAACATTCTTATTTTTCGTCTAAAACTCATTGTAAATATCAATTGAATTGAGTGAATAATCTTCAGTAGTTACTAAAATATCGCAGTTTTCGTATTTCTGAAAATTTCAATACCATCCGTCCTACGCCCAAAAGAAGTTCACGTACCAGGTTTCATTAAGATATCTCAATTTTTACTCGAGTTATCATGTGCACAGACGGACAGACGGACGGACGGACGGACAGACAGTCACCGCTTAATCGATTTATCTTTTCATTCTGATCATTTATGTATACATTTGTCTATATCTATCTCGATTCGTTTTGCCTGTTACAAACAACCGTTATGTGAACAAAGTTATAATACCCTTGTGCACAAGTGCGCTCGGGTATAAAAACCTAGACGATCAACAGGTGATGATGGACATAAAAACTTCCCAAGCAAAATGAAAAATTGTGTAAAAAAAGTGAGGTGATCGGGGCGATACTAGTAATTATTATTCGACTTAAATAAGGCTTAAGCTTGTTCGCTTGTGTAAAATAAATTTTTTGAGACTTTTCCAGATATACGTATTTGGCATGATTCAGAAAAAAAATAATTTTTCTAAAAATGAATTTTATTCTAAAAATTTATTATTTTCTATGATTTTTTCCCCGTTTTGGTATAAATATTTATTTCTTAAATTTTATGATCAAAATATCTTCATACAGAAGACGAAGAAGAAGAAGACAAAAAACATAAAACGTTAAAATAATTCACACAGTTTGCTTATAAGTGCGAAAACTCTTTGGGAATTATGCTGCCCTTTATTCCCAAAGCGTTAAACTGAAAACCTCTAGCTAGCCTTCGAAGCCTCGACATTTTTACCAATCGGTCAAATTATTTTGAAATATTTCTTAAATTTCGAGATAGCCAGTTATTTAAGTTTCAGAAAATCGTCCAAATATTAATTTTAATTTACTTCAACTGCACTTTTTAATACCTATAAAAGTTCCAGATAGCAATCGACAATTTTTTTATGATAGGCTATTCCGATCTAAATAATTATTGCTAGTGCAAATAAAACATTTTTTTTTTTTAAATATGTTTGGCGCCACGATTTTTGTAAGTACTATTTTACTTGAAAACAAAATCTTTGCTTCACATGAACTCCGCTATGTACATATATTTCACCGCTTTAATCGTTTCAAACGCCAATTGACCCATTTTCCCCATGTCAAATCTACTTTGGCATTTAAAGTTTCCAATAGATGCCGGTCAATGGCGAAAACTGAATGCATTGCATGCGTACAAAAGCAGGAGCTTAGACGAGTAAGTGAGTGCAAAAAATAACGTTGATAACACGTAGAAAATAGCAATGGAACGCGAAATGCATAAAGTTTGGCTTTTCATTTTCTGAGTGTGTGTGTGTTTTTTTTTTTTTTTGCCGTAGTGGATGTTAATCAACGACTTTTGTAAGTCTGTTTTGTGTGTATGTGTGTAACCTACGCACAGAAGAGAATGAAATTGCGTAAATTAAATTGCAGCATAAACGTTAAGAAGTTCATTGAAGCATTCGCTGAAAGGAAAGCTTAATTGGCAACTGTGCGTGAACGCTTTTGTAACACATTTATGGTGGCACTGCTGGTTTGCAATCGAATCGGACAGAAATTTTCAAAACAAATAATAGATGACCATACAACAACTACAATGAAACGATTGCAAACGCATCGAAAAGCAAACCGGCAAACAGGCATCGCTAGCCATCAAATGTGGCAGCCATCAGGCAATCCGTTGCCAGCCAAGCGTCGAATGGCTGACATAACTGACCCATGTAGGCTGCTGACGTGTGCTTACAGTTCTCCTCTTGTTGATTGGCAGCGTTATACATACTACATATGACATGTCCAAATGATTTTTGAACTAAACACACACTACCGCATAGCTTGCAAGCCTTTCCACTGCCTTCTACTGTTTATTAATGCTCTCGATATTTTTAACTTTGGTATTTTTTTTTTAATCTGCTTTTCACCACTTCAACACTGGAAATTGCTTACATGGGATCTACACGTGCATGTTTTTGTGTGCCTATTTCTGCGCCACAGTTCGAACAATTGGCCTTCACGTGGATGGAGCGTCAGAAATTGGGCGGTAGCTATTCGTCGCATCGAGCGCAAAGTGAAAAGCACGTAGTCGTCTGTTCTACAACACTGCATGCCGATACAATCATGGACTTCCTCAACGAATTTTATGCGCATCCACTGCTGCAAGACTACTATGTGGTGCTGCTGAGCCCCATGGAGCTGGACACAACAATGCGTATGATATTGCAGGTGCCGATTTGGGCGCAACGTGTCATTTATATTCAGGTGAGTAGCACGTAACGCGAAAGCGCTTGCACACATCCGCTTGTTGTGCTGATTAGTTTGCGCATGATTTTGTCTGTCGTTGACTGCAGCTAATCTATGCCTACATACGTAAGTGTGGCACTCTAATACGCTGTGCAGTTGAAGCGATTGCCGCGCTGACTCTTGCCCTCTCGAGCTTTTCTAGAGAGGCTCTGGCCTGTGCACTAATTATGCCAAACATTATGCTTTTGTCTTTACAGGGTTCCTGTTTAAAGGATGGCGATTTGGCACGTGCGCGCATGAATGAGGCGGAGGCTTGTTTTATTTTAGCTGCTCGCAATTATGCCGATAAGACTGCAGCCGACGAGCATACGATATTGCGTTCGTGGGCGGTTAAGGATTTTGCGCCGAGTGTGCCGCAATATGTGCAGATATTTCGGTGAGTTTTTAGCAAGAAAAATACTCCAAAAATACGCAGAAAATAATGGTTAATATATCGTTATGCCGAATTTCCACTAGGCATTGCAACGACAAAAAATATATGTATGCCATTAAAAAAGAAAATGACATATGGAAAGGAAATTAATGACAAATTTTTTAACGTATTGACGCGAATGTTTTTTAATGCCCAACTTTGTCATTTGTCATTTTTGCCATTTAATGCCTAATGGAAATCCAGCATTGCAAAAAGTAGGAGGAGAACTTGGCTTCGCTTGACATATCCAATTGGCGCCGGTTGGCACAGAAGAGATTTTAGGCATTAAGTAGGAGTTGCAAGATAGTTAAGTAAAATAAATTAAAGTATTTATCTGACGCTATAGACTTAGGGTGCGTTCACGCAGAAAATCGAGCGGCGCCGAGCTAAGCAAGGCGGAACAAAGTGAAGCTGCTGGTGTTCTTACTGAACGAAGCGAAGCGGAGCTTTTCTCATGGGCTCGGCTGCAAAGCTACTACAAAAGTTATCGTCAATGAAAAGCGGCGAATATATTTGCTCAATTTTATTCAAAAGATTAGTTGTAAAATTCTTTTTTATTTTAATATTTTCATATCTTGTTTGCAGCAGCGCCATGAAGCTGAAAAATTAAATAGAAAATTCAAACTAAATACTTTATGGGTTAGAAAACTTACACCTTAGCTTCTTCATACCTCAACTAAACTCACCTCACCTAAACTTGCCTCAGCTCGCCTTAACTCACCTCAGTTCGCCTAAACTCACCTCAGTAGACCTCACATAAATTCATCTCACTTCACATCAACTTAACCCACCTATCTTCACCTCACCTTAGCTCACCTCCACTCGCCTCTGCTCAAAGAAGCAAACATATACATATGTATCATAAAATTGTAACAGGTCGATGTCTGTACATTACAGATATTAAAGAAAAATGAATATAGGGGTATTTATTAACTTAACTTAACTTAAAATACAGAAGGAAAAACAATTAGGGGTTGCCACCATATTGCAATATGGCTGTCAAAATAAATACGTTTAAGAAGGCTTACAGCCGAAAATATTTTTGTGGAGGCTGCCACATGTTTGAAAATTTTAATTTAATGCAATTGATAAGATAAATTTTCAACTGAAACTGAAGAAGTTAAGTAAAGTTAACTTCCGAAAATGTTGCTTAGATGGGTTGCCAACTGTGTGAAAAATTTTATTTCATTAATAATAATAATAATAGTAATAGATTGGCGCTTACACATATGTCAGTGCTTGGCCGAGCTTCTCCTCCGATTTGTGACGTGCGCCTTGATGTTTTCACACAAAGGGGAGGGACCTAAAGTTGTATGGCGACCCCGAACGGCGATTGTATTTTTATGAGAAGCTGTTTTTCTTGGCAGAAATACACTCGGAGGTTTTCCATTGCCTGCCGAAGGTCGACCACTGTTACTTAAGAACCCAGGCCCTGCTAGTAACAAATAAAATTTATTACTGGAAATCTCGAAGCAGTCTCGAAAATCTCCAAAAAGTCCCTAATACAAAAATCCAGAAGTACGTATTAATGAAAATACAAGTCACCTGATAGATTCTACATCATGTCGAGGAGTAGAAATTAATGAAAAAAATCTCGGACAAGTAAAAAAGGTAAAAAAGAAAATTTCAGTTTTTCAAAAGCAGGTGTGGGTTTTTAATCAACAACAAAAGTCCAAACCGCTCTTAAAATGCGGTTTCGATCGAGGAATTCATATTTTTTCTTTGCTTCTGAGGCGGTTATGCAAAGTTTTTGCACTGGCGAGGCAGAATTTTTTTATTGAATAAATGAATTTAACCAAAAAATTGACAATTGGAAATTTCTTTTTACTTATTTTTTTAATGATAGAACAAATAAGAATGACATTAATAATTAAATTATAATATATTTCATATAGAAAGCCAATACATGCTCTTGCAGAATTATTATTTTTTTGTTTTTACTTTCCGTTTCCTTATAATTAATTTCTATCTCTAATTCTAGTTTATTTCACGCACGGTTTTTTTTTCTTCAGAAAAACTGCGTCCAAAATTATTTTTTTTTTTTAGTTTTGAAAATTTTCCACTTTACAATTTTTTTACGTTTAAAAAGTTTTGTTTTTTAACAAGACATGTTAGAAACATGTAAACGGATATGAAATCAGGATCCAAATAAAATATCGGATGCATTTTAGAGTGCAGTAATCTTAAAATGACATTTGTTATCAAGTTTCATTCGATCACATAAGTATGTGCATACATATGTCGTGCTTCGGGCTCTGTTTGGTCTATTCAACTTGGACATGCAGAAAAGTAAAAGCAAAATCCCACAAAATTTAATAGAAAATATTTCTCCTGCTGCTAACTTATTTTTATTTTTGTAGTATGCGTAAATCAACCTGTTTTCATTGAACTTTTTTTTTTTTTGTGTTCACACACTGACCCCAAACAAACATTCAAGCAAACATAAGACGAACACAAAATCGAGCGCATTACGCGACTGAACGGTTGAATTATATCCCATTAATCTTGCTAAGTACTGGCGGTTTTGCGATGGACCGTTGCTAGTGGCATTCAAAACAATGGATCGACATACCCTGAATTTGAACCAACTTTGTAAGTACCAGTATGTACATATAAGGGTGGTCCAAAAAAGTAAAGTCGGAATTTTAATGCTCTCAAACACTAGGAAGGTTCTGTACCGAAAAAAATAGACACTAATTTTTTTTTTTTTTTATCAAAAGGTATCTCGGGGTCGCTCAAAGTATTCCATGCATTTTACCTGAAAAAAAAAAACAATTTTCGTAGAAATGGTATAGAATTCTCTAAAATCAATGTATGTCGTTAAGGAAATTCGGCTTCTCTTTACGAGACCTCCGATAATATTACGCAATTGTTTATTTTACCATTGCATTTTTTGGTCTTCTTGGGTTAACTATAAAATATAGTTTGTATAAAAAAATGGTTAAATTAACAATCACGTATTATTATTGGAAGCCCCCTAAAGAAAAGCCGAGTTTTGCTATCGCAAAATATATATTTTCAAGAATCCTATACCATATAATTTTTTCCTATACTAAATACAGGGAAAACTTTAGGCGCTCTAAATATTTTTTGATTTCAAAATAAAATAAAAAAAACAGGGGTCTATTTTTTCGTCATAAGAGAACCTTAGGGGGTGAGAGCATTTAAATTCAGACTTTACTTGGTTTTACCACCCTAGCATGTATGTAACTACCCTGTCGGAATAAAGTAACAGTCTCAAAAATGAAGTCGTTGGAAATAAATTACTTTGAAGCAAATGCTGCTGGCGAATCTACGGCTCGGCTCATTAAATTCTGTTTTTACTATCCATTCAGCCACTTACTTATTTTAGATATCTTTAAGCCAAATTCAGTTTAAATAAGTTTAAATCATATGCAGACTGGGAAGTGTTTGACTCGCTCACTGTACTTCAGGCTGAACATTTGAAAACAAATTTACATATCTGGCTGTATCTGAGCAGAGGAGAATGCTGTTGTTTTTTAACTCCAGAAGGTCCAGGTTCGAATGCCATCAGAAGCAACATTTTAAAATGATAATAAACATTTTTTTTTGTGTCTCCTAACTATGAAAATGCATATGTGAAGTGCAGGGCGAAAGCGTATTCAAACGAGAAAAGCACAAAAATTGGCAAATGGCAATTCTAATGCAAATCCAAGACCATCTGCACATTATACTGAACAGCCCTACTAATTTTGAAGTCATTTAAACCAAATGCGTCTTAAAGTAGTTGAAATCAAATGGAGAGTCGGATAATTGACTTGCTTCAGAAGAGCGTTTTGTTAATAAAGTTAGTTGCTTACAAGAAAAAACCACTTGTAGTTGGTAAAAAAGTACTTTTTAAATTGCTTTTAAAGTTGTTCCATTTCCGGCAGGGTTGGTACAATTAATTAGCCGCAATGATAAATGGGCGCTGATAGCGAGCGCCCTACAATACATGGCAACAATGACTCAGAAGGGGAGTGCAGAGCAGTAGTACAGATGTACTTATATAGGTCGCAACTCAAACGCGAAAGGGTAAACACCTTACACAAAGTTAGAAGATCTCTCAGCAGTGGAAAACGGCACGGTTGCGGTTATAGTTTTTCCAGTGGTAGTTTTTTATTTATGTATATATATGTATGTAGTATTTATACTTGTATGTACGCACTTAAATCATTTTATTGTTCGCTTTATTATTGTTAATTTTTCATGAAATGCTACACTCGCACCCCCCTCGCACAACGCTGGATCGTCCACCGCAACAATGACACTGGACCACTTTAACTAACGCGACCTTAAAATGCAAAAACAAAACATCCAATATTTGCTGCGTATACATAAACAATGGAACCCTGCGGATATCAACAATTGTAACAATGAATGGATTCGAATGGATTTTGGCAACTCGACGCATTCTCGTTCGACCGCAACACATGGACTTGGCTCAATTTTTGTTCTTCCATTTTTGCATGGCTGTTGGCACTTTTTATATTTGGTTCGTTGCTGGTTTTTGGCAAACCATCATTTGGGAACGGCGGACCGCCAACCGCAAACCGCAGACCGGAGCACAAACTTCATGTGAAATTTGCGGAGCATGTCGTCTGCGAGGATGAATTCAAATATGCGCTGCTAGCCAACAATTGCACTTGTCCCGGTGCGAGTACGTTGGTCACATTGTTGTTGCACACGTCACGCGGACAGTAAGTAAACGTTATGTATATTATTTTTTATTCATTTGATGGGCATTTCAATTTCATACACTTTTACATACATATGTATGTACATAAATATATGTACATATGGAAATACATAAATATGTTGAATGCGCAAATGAAAATATTTAGACAGAAATTTACACACTGCCATTAAGCCATTGTATATGTATATTTTTAGGCTAGTTTAAAAGGAATTATATTAATAAGAAAGGGACTTTTCCTACAATAAATGTTTATATAAATATGTACATACAGATAGTATTTGCCACACACATATTTTCAGGGACCCTACCGAATATGCACTTAAAAAATATGCATGAAAAAAATTGAATTTTTTAAGCCAACATTTTGAAGCCGAATTTAATTAAAATTCTTTTGAGGAGATAATATTCTGCACTTTTGAGACTTTTAACGCTAAATTACGGTTTAAATGTACCTTTAATATGTACCTTTAAAAATGAAAGCTGCCGAAAAATCTCAAAATATTCGTAATTATTCTAAATAAAGACGAAATATACCGAATGTACCCGCAAATATACCAAAGGGTTCCGAAAAAAATATGAACAAATAATCTAAAACATATGGGAAAAATCCCGCAGTCTGCGTAAATTCTGTGGAAGGTTTCGAACATATACTGAAAAGCTCCTAAAGGTACCTAAGGAGTACCAAAAAGTGACAAAATAATCCTGAAAGGAACAACAGAAATCCCAAAGAGTTCCAATACGCATGAACTATAAAACATCCCTTTCCGAAAATTCCCAAAGAATCCGAAAACCACCAAAAACTCATAACTCACTTCATACTCTTATCAATAGCACTACAGGGGCGGACCCAGCCGCAATTCTTGGGGGCGTGGGAAATTTTTCAACATATATCGTGTATATAAATTTAAAAATCACCGCAATTTAAAATAATAATGAATACTAGATTTCTAGAAATTTTTTATTTTTCAAAAATTTTGGGAATTGTAGGAATGCCAACAAATTTTTTCTAAGTAAAAGTGTCGAATATACAAAATTGATCAAACGAAATTAAAAGTTTTAGAATGTTGAAAACATTTTCATATTACGCCGTTTTTTCAAAATTTAAAATTTTCGTAATTCTTGAAGATTCAAAAAATTTTTGAACGTTGATGTTTTAAAAATTTTCAAAAAATTTTAAATTTTCAAACTTTGTTTTATCAATACAAAATTTTGGGAAAGTTCAGAAAAGTGGAAAAATTTTAGAATTTTTCAAAAATGTTAATATATTTTAGAATTCTAAGAAAATTCTATTTTTTATACACAAGTACCATGAACATAAGAATTTTTCGACAACTCGTGATGTTTCACATTTCTACATTTTAGGATGGATTTTAGATTGTTCTAGAAAATTCTCAAAATTTTGGAAAATATAAATATTCCTAAAATCTCAATAATTTTGTACATTTCAAAATATTCTCATTTTACCAAAATTTCTAGAATCTCCCGGATTTCGATAGTTTTTGAAATTTTGGAAATTATCCTAAAAATAAAAATCTTGACATTTCTTTCAATATAATAACTTTATAAAATTAAAAATTCTGGAATTTTCGTTGTTTTCTAAACCTGTGAAAATATTTAAACTTGCTATGACTTTCAACTGTGTAAAATAATACAAATTCGAAAATACAACAAAAAAAATTGAAAATTAAGTAAATAATTTCAAAATTTTTAAAATTCAGTGAATTCGAAAAACTGATAGGCCTACTCAAATAACACGATACTTCAAGCTTCAAGCACACAGCTAACATTTCAAACTCAAGTGAAATTTGACACACTTTTTCCATGAATTAAAACTTTCAAAAGCCATTCCATTTTTTTACATTTGGTACATGAAAATTTTGCCTGAGAAGACCCCTTGTAAAATTTTCCTAAGAATCTAGAGAATTATTCTTAGGAAAATTTTAATCCTCTAATGAACTTCCAAATTTACTTGTTGGGCGGTTTCTCGAAATAAAGTCAAAACGACCCTATCTGGCAGGAGCTGGTGGGTTAAAATGTTCTATAAAAATATTTCCCATGAAATTTTACTATGTGCCTTTAATTTCGCTCAGACATTTATTTTTGAAATTGTCTGAGGTTTTTTTTTTAAGACTTAGGTGATAAATTAAAAATTCGAGCCAACTTTTGCAAATCCAGCGAGTGCGTTACAACTGGATAGGTATACTTTCAGAAAATGTTAACAAAGTTCAGACTGGTTTCGGTTGTCGCACAGTGTTATCTCTCGCAGCGGTTTCGTGGACTGTGTGACTTAATCCCACAATATCTTTTCTTGTAGGTTTTCCTAAAGTCGCAGGTTAATGCCAATAAATCGCATTCGATCGTTTTCCTATATTACCCAGAGAAAATTCTGATTACTTGCTGTATGCCGATGATCTGAAACTATTTCGTTAAATAAATGAACTGTTACTGGCCCGCGGTTAATTCAAGAACATCTATATAATCTTGAAATATGGTGTTGCACATATTGCGTTAAACCAAATCCTGCTAACAACAACCTACTTCTGGTGTTACTTTCAAATGTTTTAATTTTTATTTTTATTCTTTTTTTTTGCGTGCTATAGTTCGTTAAAATATTTCTTCTTCTTTATTGGCCAGTTTAATGCTGGATTTCCACTAAGCATTAAATGGCAAAGTCGGGCATTAAAAAATAATCGTATCATTACATTAAAAAGATAGTCAGTCATTAAGTTCATTTCCACATGGCATTTTTTTAAATGGCATAAATTTTTTGTCATTTCAATGCCTAGTGGAAATTCGATAAGAAATAATTTTCAAATGACAAAGGATAGGTTGGTCACCGCAGTGTAAGGTGGCCCTCCCATGGAAACACCCATATGCATATGGAAGCGCAATTTATTTACTTTTATTTTACACGTGTAGCACTTCGCCACATGTTTACTTGCTGTTTGCAAAAACTTATAGTTTTGACCTCGACTGGAAACATGAAACCGGGTCACACGGAAATATGAGTTTGTATTTATGTATTTATTTGCATGCGTCCACAGCAATACAAATGTCCATATCTACCATACAATTGCTGTCATTCCCAATTCACCAACTATGCATAATACTTTTTGCAAATAGCAACTACGACGAGCAATCAGTTAAATGCAAACAGTGCAGGACAAAATATTAATGCATTCTAAAAAAAACTAAATTTTTCAAAGCTGTAAACAAGATGAAATAAATTTTGGCTGTGAAATACTATAAAGTTGTTCAGAGCGAAGAAATAAAAATTCGTGCATCCCCAATCTAAGTAATACAGGACGTATGAGTAACGTCTATACATTAGTATGATCGTCCAAACTGTAGAAATCTCCACCAAACCGAAATTTGGAATAAAAATTCTAGATTTTATAAAATCGTAACATATTAGTTAAATTTGCAAATTTGGATATCTATATTCTCGATCAAATTTAATTGTTACATTCAGATTTAATTTTTTGAATCATTAAGTACTCAAAGTAGGCATAAAAACTCAAACGTCTAAGACATAAAATAAAAGCAGCCAGTGAACCCCCGTGTTGTTAAAATGCCAAATTTTAATTTAAGTTTTAAATAGGTGGCAACCCTCTTCAAAAATATTTTCAAACCAAAATTTTCTTTAATCTTTTTCTCTGTTGATAAAGCGCGAGGTTTAAGGAGGTTCTATGCAGCTCTCAAGAAAAAAAAAGCCGAGAAAATCTTCAGGATTTTTTTTAAATTTAGAGCATTTAATTTTATCACCAATGCAAGAAAACATCAAATATTGCCAGTGGCGGATTTGAATATTTGTTGCCCTTTTTCCGTTAAGAAAAATATTTTGAGGTAAAAGTACCAGTTATGCAACGATTAGCAGTAAATAGTAATATTCAAATTTATGTTATTTACTATACTTTTATTACAATTTTTAAGAAGAAAAAGTGGTATTTACCTTGAATAAAGGTTTCCAATTTTTAAAGAAAGCCATCATCAATAAAGTTTTTTCACTTGGTAAGTACTAAGTAATCTCAAAAGTATTAAATTGGTGTTTTAAAATATTATCATTTAAATAATATCAAAAATACCGGTGTTGTCCTATTTTCTGATTGCGTAATTGAATCTATGTATGTCTCAATCTTGAATCTGTGTTTCATTTCGAAAGCGAAATATAATATTAAAAAAAAAAACTTAATTTATCGGCATGCGTCACTTCACAAATGTTTTTAAAACTTTAATGTTTAATTTTCCTTGCAACGAACCAGCGGCCAACCAAATCATCGAACTTACCCTTCGCTAAAAATATATCAAATATATTTTTAGACCACGGCTGTACCGGAAGGATTCCAGTTCACCATTTTCTTTGTTATGTAGACGTACACAAGCAAATATTTACTATCTACAATAACACTTTCAACCGCACAATGGATTTTACTTTAATTTCATTTTAATACTACAAAAGTTCTTCGTAAGCCAGCAGACATAAAAACTCACACAAATACAAATACAAATACAAATACACAAACATCCTGCTGCTTATATTTATACCACGCAAATATATGTATGTATGTACATAACCATACATACATATATATTTGTATTGTTGCTGTCGTATCGCGGTGTTGAGCTTTTCCTGGAACACATTAAACGGACATTAGTGGCGTAATCGCTCAGCAACCCGTTTGCGCGCTGTCAATGCTTTTCCGCTTACTTTCCGCATTTTATGACCATTTTGCCAATTCCGTAAGGTCACATATCTTAGGCTTTCCCACCCGATGCCGTTGACAGATGCATTTGCCGTGTAATGGTGGTGTACATATACATATGTATATGTATGACTACTAGAATTTGTGGTCATTTTTCCGTTATTTTTTTTTCAGTTACCTGGATTTTACGGGAAGCCCCCATAACTTAGTTGGTATAGACCTCCTTTTATGTACATATTTTTGTTTGTATGTATGTACTTAAAAAAACCCAGACAATGACACGGCCTTTCCCATTGAATTCTATAGTCCAGTAGCGGCATCATTGTTGTACGCTGCCATTGTGTCGATCCACTCTAGACCTTTGCAGGTACATTAGCGTGGTTCAAAAATGCAGGTCAAAAAGTATGCGATAAAAAATATACCCCTATTTTTTTTTTTTTTTTTTTTTGAAATCAAAAAATATTTAGAGGTCGCGCACAAAGTTTTCCATGTATTTTTATATGGGAAAAAAACAATTTTTCTTAGAAATGGCACAGAGTTCTTGAAAATTGATATTTTTCGATCATTAACTCTGTTTCTCTTCAGAATATTCCTAGTAATAATACCCAATTGTTTATTTAACAATTTTTTCTTACTAACTATATTTTATAGCTCCGTGAAAAACCTCAGAAAATGCAATTGGGGACCTATAAAAAATCTTTAGTATTAAAAAATGATTAAGTAAGCAATTCGGTATTGTTATTGGAAGTCTTCTGCAGAGAACCATAGTTTTCCGATCGAAAAATACATATTTTCAAGACTTCTGTATCATTTCGACCCCTAAATATTTTTTGATTTCAAAATAAAAAATTACGGGTATATTTTCTTCGATATAGAATAATTCTAGGTCTCACCCCCGCATTAAAATTGCGACTTTACTTTTTTTGGACCACCCTGGTGTATATACATATGTACATATGTATGTAAATACATGTGCGTGTGTGTGTTGCGACAATACTAATTTATTTCACGACCAACTGTCGCTTTTGTGTACCCAAGCGGAGCACTCAAACCAACATTTAACCCGCCTATAATACCTACAGGGACTGGATTATATATATATATACTTACTTTCATACATAATAACCATTTCCCTACAAATACACAACCATAGCTTTTGGATGGCAAATCCCTACGCCAGGTGAGTGGGTGGACATAATTTAAGGTCATGACTTAATAAGAATTACATGGACGTAGTCTGATATTGTATATAGGTTAATTGTATCTACATATGTATGTATGTAACTTGCAATCTACACTTAGTACACACACGCATTTGCTTATGCATCAGCAACACTTTGGTAGGATTGCCGACAAAATATGTACGTAGCTACGGCTTGCGCTCGTTGCGCTGAAGCTGTCGTTAATAAATTATAACAGAATGTAATTGAATTAAACTCTAGCAATTAGAATTAGGAATAAAGAGCGCAACAGGTAACGTGGATAACGTAAAGAAATTCATTGTATAAGTAAATACATACTAATGAGCTGTTCTTTTTAAAATGGGCGGATTTCGTAAAAATAGTGAAGTGATAGTTTGCGAAAAGTTCCTTCATTTTGAAACATGAATTTTATAGAGACCAGAAAATTCATACAACATCGGCTTCCTTTGCCGTTTGGAATACTAGTACTGTTATTTTTTATTTTATTAAAAAAAAAATACATCGTTTCCGCCAACCTCATACCACTGTGAGCCGTGGTACGTCCAAGAGGAAAATATGCATAGAGATCTGAGTAAACGAATGGTTAAAGCTGAACTGGAAAATATTGCTGAAGAGTATAAATGCATATTGAGAAATCACCAAACCCCACTAGGAAATACTAGCGGCGGACGTAGCATTTTATCTGGGGGGCTTTGGAATTTTAATTTTATCACCTATTTGTGTTTAAGATAGTTATCAAGAACTATCAATAAGTATTTTGTGGAAGTAGGTATAAATCGTTCGTACCTTTATTGGCAAGGGCATGATGGAACTCCAGCGATTAGTGGTAAATTCCACGGAGCCCAACGTACAACCAATTGGATTTTTTCTCTTACCATTTATGAGCATTATGCTCCACATTGTCTCAATTCAGCCGTAAATGGAGCATGTGAAGTAGCTGGCATTGGTAATGCATTGGGGACTATTGCAGTGGTACGCGTTTTTTTCTTAAAAAGAAAATCCGAAGGAAAAAATTAGACGTACTTGCCGCAATAAGAAGGGAAAGGCCAAATTGCGTGAGGGCGAAGAGCTTGAAATGCTGGCTGATAGAAAAACCGCCTGAAAATTTTACCAGAGAGTTAGGTGACTTACGGAAAGTTTCAAGACTAGGGCAAAAATGGCGACCTAGTTACCGATGTCCAGAACGTACTGAAATTATAAAGGGAATATTTTTCCACCCTACTGAATGGTAGCAGCCCGAAAATTTGTGGTTCAAGTAGCAATTACACGGCTGAAAAAACAAAGCTATGGGAGCTGACGGCCTGCCAGCTGAGCTATTGAAATACGGCTGTAAAGACCTGGGAAGGTGCAGGCATCAACTTTCGATAGCCCTAAAAGATGTTGCCTATGCGCCGCGATGTCTGAATTGGCTTTCCTTGCGAAACTGATACAGTTGCGTAAAATGACGTTGAGCAATATCACTAACTCCGTCCGAATTGGGGAAACACCTCTCCGAGCTGTTCACAACCAAACGCGTACAATTGCTGGCGTATGCCGACGACATCGAGATTATCGGTAAAAACAAGAGCTACGTCTATTCCGCCTTCTCGGGATTAGATCGAGAAGCAAAGCGAAATCGTCTGGTATGGAGCGAGGGCAAAACGAGTTATCTCCAGTCATTACACAAACTGTCAGAGCATACGCGTCTTGGCACCCACGTCCTTGTTGGCAGTTACAAGTTTGAAAAACTATACGACTTCGTTTATTTTGGAACCAGCAATAACATCAACAATATTTTCAGCCTTGAAAAACGGACAATTACTCTTGCCAACAAGTGCTACTTTGGACTAAGTAGCCAATTCAGGAGTAAAGTCCTCTCCCGATGTACGAAAACCACACCCTATAAGTGAGTCATCATGTCCGTATTGATATATGGCGCAGCATCATGGAGAATGCAATATCCGTTGAGACGGCTCTTGGAGTATTCGAAAGGAAGATTTTGCGGAAGATTTACGGGCCTTTACGCTTTTACGAAGACGAGTATGGCAGGAGATGGAACGATGAGCTGTATGAGCCTTACAACGTCATGGACATAAGTAGAGTTGCTCCGACGCTCCAGCTCTGAAAGTATTCAACAGGGAACCCGCTGGTGGTAGCAGAGGAAGAAGGAGGCCCCCACTGCTATGGAAAGACCAAGCGGAGAAGGAGTTGGCTTCACTTGGCATTTCAAATTGGCCACGATTGGCACAGAAACTAGCGTGCTTTGTTGAACTCGGGTAAAATCGGATCGATAGGATTCGAAGTAAATTCAGTCATAAACAATTTAGTTAGTTATGCTATCAAATTACTGAAATTTATCAAATCATCAAACTTTATAGTTATCGAAATTTATAAAGTTATGCATGCTATCGAGTTATCGCAACGTATTATTTAAATCGATCAATGTTTATTAAGTTGTCGAAATTGATAGACACAGAAAATTAGTTGTCGAAATTTACGGATAGTTATCACGCTATAAAAATTATTTATTTATAATTGATATTTATTGATTAATTAAATTATTAGATCTATCGAATCGAAGTTTTTGGAATTTTCAAAATATATCGTGCTATCCAAATTTCAAGGTTATTTAATTTTATCGAGTTATCACTGCTTTTGTCGATAGCATTCGAAAAATATGGAGCTATCAAAACTAACCGAGTTATTGAAATTTATAGAGGTATTCAGTGTTTATCGAGTTATCGATTTTTCATTTATCGAAATTTATCGAGCTCTCGAAACAACCATATATTGAAATTTATCGAAATCAGTCGAGTTATCGAATTTTGTTGAGGTATCGGAATTTAAAGGGTTTGAAATTCATGGAATTATCGATATGTGTATAAAATAATCCAAATTTATAGACAAACTGGAATGTATGGGCAAACTCCAAGTGCTGTCAGAGGCCTTCAAAAATATTAAAAATTGTAGTAGTCCCGTCTTAGTTCCAAAGCAGGAAATTTTCCGTTAAGTAATTTTAAACGACGTGCTAAGTTAGAAAACCCATCGTAGGGCCTTTAAAAAAAATTAGAAAAAGAGTCGAATTTCGACAGTAACTGGCGCTCCTAGTTAGAAATAAATAGTTAAACATAAGTTTCAAGCAACGCCATTTTGAATTTTGGTGCTAAATCTTTGAACATAGCTCCATGTCTATATTTTTATCCATTCCTCTAGGCTGTTATGCGAACAAAGGGCAGAAGAAAACAAGACAAACATGTATTTATTGTATTTAAGTAACTCCCACTGTTCACTTTTCAAAACTTTTTTTAACACATTGCGAGTTTTAGTTTGCCTACGAATTTCCAATGCAAAATTCTGTTGCAAAACTTTAATTTGCTCATTGTTAGCGAATAGAACAATTTGGTTCTAACTAATCGCTAATAAAGAAAACTGTGCAAACTGTTAGACTTCTCATACTGGCATAGTCAAGTAAAATCGAAAAGGAGCAAATTAGACAAAGAAAGTTGAGAACAAAGAGAAAGTTAAAGACATTTAGAAAACAAGTTCAAATTATTTACTTATGAACGTCAGCAACAACCATTCAAACGGCGAAGGACACAGGACGCAGCGGCACTACACTCACATACATGAACACTTACACTATTCCTGAGTACAAAGAGTACTTAAGCTGGGATCACACGATTTGTACATTTGGCTAAAAATTTGTCAAATTCATAGACAAATCATGTGAACGCTAAATTACATTTGTCATTTATGAGAAAAGCCAAATATTTGCCTTCTTGTGGCAAATGAAAAACAACCCTGGTGGCCAAATCGTGTGAACGCAATGCTGCTACATAAGCCAAATAAAAATTACGCAAATGACCAAATATCTGATTTGCCACTTGATGACAAATGCCAGTGACAAATATACAAATATTGTTGAGCGGTATTGCCATTTCGTGCCTTGTATTTTCCAATTTTGGTAAAATTTTAATATTTAATATAATATTCGTATCCGAAAACTACCGAAAAATATCACGTTATTTGAAAACAACAATTTCAAAATATTTGCTCAAACTGAACATTTGAAAACGTGTACATATACGTATTCGACAGTAGCTGAGTGTGCAGAGAAGCGTGCGACTATTTGTAAGCTTTCATGAGGTCCCAGGTTCTTATGCCGGCAGACGAACATATTAAAAGTATAATTAATTTCTGAGTATAATTAACTTTGAAAAAGCATATTTGAAGTTCAGAATGAAAAATTTCAGAAAACCAGTCGGAAAAGTATTCGTTTCACAACCCTTCGTGGCACTTTACTATTCACCTTTCTTTCAGTTTTCGGATCTCTTTCCGAAGTTTTTGCTGGCTATACACATATACATACATGCATATCGTCGTATAAAGTACAAAACCGCGTACCGTCATTCTGCAAAATCGCGTAACTGACATTTGCTGCCAAAAATTGAATTTGCTTACAGAAGCTGTTGGCTCAATCCTTATCCATTCGTCCTGAAATATACATACGATTGCTTTATAAAAAAGATAACCATTTTGAAATATGAGCGTTTTTACTATCTAGATAATAATATATGCAACCTCACATAGGCGGCTTTGCATTGTGTTAATACGCGGTTTTGTACTTTAAACGACGATATACAGATTATTAAAGACGATCTAAATTACACTATGTGACAAAAAAAAATGTATATAGTTTTTTTCGAGGTTCATACTTGTTGTAGGTCTATCTAAGCAGTAAAATCTGCATACTCAAAATTTTAAATACACCCTCAAAATCTGGGCTTAAGGTCAAAAACCGCGTTTTTCAAAGGGTGCCGCACAGGTATACTTGCTAGTAACTATTTCTGTTTACCCGGTGAAAAATACGTATATGTGTATGTGATTCAAGATAAGACATATCGCTGCTTACAACAATGTTTAAATTGATGATTTGTCTTAAGAAATGGCAAAGGAATCAGTGATCGGACTTAAAAAAAATTTGTGTGGTAGAATCTAAAAAAAATTGATAGATTGCAAAAAAATGTGGTAGATCTCAGGTTTTGGATCAAACTTTGTAAAAAAATCTGCAAGGTTTCTCCTAAATTGCAAACATTTTAATCAGAATCTAAAACAAAATTAATTTTAGTATAATAAAGTGCATGATTGAAGTTGATAAAAATTGCGTTGGTTTTGGCAATTTTTTTCCTTGACAGTTTCCTTCCAGCTTTTTTTTATCACATCACGATGTAGCGAACAAACGTGGCTCGTTCCAGAAATGCTACTTGGGATTTGCCGATTTTGACAATTCTCAAGTAAAAGTAAACAACGCTTTAGAAATTTGAGATGCACTGAAATTTGCTAATGCTTTCACAAAAATCGTCGGTTTTTATCATTTTCGCTATTAATTCCTTTTATAAATCATATATTTTGCAATTTAACACAATAAAACCATGTTTGATGTCGAAAAATTGAATATTGAGAAAATCTATAATTTTACAGTTTATTTTATCCTCCCATTCTGCCTGTTGTTAGTGTTTAGTGTTGGACAATTTTTGCTCTTAAAATTAAGAAAATTATGTTGAGCAAAAATAAAACTACTCAAAAACGCGAATATGTGGTAGATTTCTGACCTTGTGTGGTAGGTGTGCTCAAAAAAGTGGCAGATCTACAACAATGTGGTAGAAGCCCGATCACTGAAAGGAATCTTACAGAGTATATCGATGGCTGAGTGGAAGATCGACCTATCTCGGCAACCAGTTCGAAAACGCCCTATCTCAGAAAATTTTTTAACAACGCTCTATCTCAGAAAACTTTTCAAGAACGCCCTACTTCAGGATTTCATTGAAAAACGCCCTATCTCAGCTGCCAATTCAAAAACGCCCTATATCGGCTTATTTTCAATGTGTTTTCGTTTGAGATAGGGCGTTTTTGAAATGAATTCTGTGATAGGGCGTTATTCAACCAAATTCTGAAATAGGGCGTTTTTCAATCAAACTTTGAAGTAGGGCGTTCTTGAAAAATTTCAGAGACAGGGCGTTTTTGAACTGGCTTCCGAGATAGGTCGATCTTCCACTCAGCCATCGATATGCAAAATTTAAATTTTTAACATTTTTCATTTTAAATTACGACTTGTCCGACTATTTGGTTAACTAGTATACATACATAGGGTGCCCATTCTGAAGACAAATTAACCATTTATAAATGGTTGTAAACAACGAAATGTTTTCTCTTAAATGGCATATGTAAGTATTTTTCATCGGGCAAACAGAAATAAAGTTACGAGCAAGTATATGCTTCAACCTATGAAAAACGCGTTTTTTACCTTCAGCCCAGATTTTGAGAGTGTATTCAAAATTCTGAGTACCTGTGCGTACATATTATTTTTGTTTATTTCACTTCAAATCTCACAAAATCATAGATGCAAGAGTATGGTTGACACTGGATCAGCTGTTTAAGTATGTATTTATGACCAAATAGTCAAATCGTGTGAATGAATGTGGACAATATTTGTCACTTTACTGCTGTGCGCAAATGTGTGCCAAATCATTTGGATCTTTGGCAGCCAAATCGTCTGATCGCAAAACAAATCATTTGTACATCGCTATCCAAATGCGCAAATGTGGACAAATCTAAATTTGGCATTTTGTGTACAAATGTACAAATCGTGTGATCCCTGCTTTACAATCTATACGATTTTAACTGCTCGTAGTCATACTTGTTCAACAAGCACAAAAAACGCCGAAGTGAAATTGTTTTAACGTTGGTTTTTTTTTCTTATTGAACTATTGCAGGGAAGGTCAACAATCACCGGAGGAATGGCATCGTCTTTATGGCAAGTGTTCCGGCAATGAGATCTATCACATTGTACTCGGCGACAGTCGCTTCTTCGGCGAATACGAGGGCAAAAGTTTCACTTACGCCAGCTTTCATTCGCATCGAAAGTGAGTAGACGACGTAGTCCAAATGGGAAGATGATTTTTTTTTGTTTTTTTTTTTTAATTCAATTTGTCACTTTTTTGTTTTTGGTTTTCCATTTGAGTCGTAGTGTTGTCGTCTACTGCTAACTGACTGACTGATGGACGTGCAATTGAACTAAATTTAATTTGGCGCTGATTGAATTTTGCGCTAGTTCATATATCACTTTCAAATTCATTGATGGACACAGATTTTTCATCGTCTTTGATAGCGTTCTAAGCGATTTTGCTTGTTTTTGTTTTTCTTTTTCCTTTCTTTTTTTTATGTTTCCACTAGATATGGCGTTGCATTGGTAGGCGTACGTCCAGCCGAGCTGCCTGAATTCTACGAGGACACAATTTTGCTGAATCCCGGGCCGCGGCATATCATGAAGAAGGATGACACATGCTATTACATGAGCATCACAAAGGAGGAGAATTCGGCATTTGTTGTCAATCAAAATCAGAATCAAAATTTGGATACACAAGCGACGACGAAGGAGGGTGGTAAGTGTGTTGACTGGCTGCCTGCCTGCCTGACTGGTTTCATTTTTGTCAGCTGCTCGGGCGGCAAAGCCAATAAGCCTGATTTCCTCTTTGTACATCTAAAGTTATTTCTTATCTATTTATGAGTCTATACTATTTTATAAGTATCTACTATAGTATGATAATAAAGGGTATGTGTGAGCGTATGCGCTTTGTATATGTATGTACACCTACTCTCTCTTGGCTGTATGTATGTGCGTTTGCGAATGTTCACGCAAAGTATTAAGCACTTAATGCATTTTTTATTGCATTGAGTTAAAAGCTACTTTAGAATATTAACTTTTATATAATATATACATACATATCGTCGCCTGGGTAAAAGATTGTCGTCAGCGTCAAACGTACATGCGAAACATACGAGAATCGTTTACCCAGGTGACGATATGTGTAAGCAAAAAATACAATTAAAAGCTATTAGGGGTGTCGTCTTTAGTGGGAATAAAATTAAATAAAGTTAATTTTATTAGCCAATGTTTTTTGCTCTGTAGTTTCATATAAAAAAAAAAGTAGAGAGACACACACTTCCGTTTGGGCATCCTCTAATGGCCCTGATACAATAATCAAACCTAGCATGGGCAACTGGATCTAAGTAGGCTAATTTCGAGTTTAAATAACCACACCTCTCTAGTTTTTTTTTAGACTAAAGTCTGCTTAAAAAAAGGTACATGATTTCCATCTACGTCTCTACATGAATCAGCCCCGGTCTTGGAACCATTTGATTGCTGCCTTATTTTCTAATAGAATATTCGAGTCGCAATCCTGTCTGCCAGCATCTCAAGCTCTTTGCTTTCACGTCTTTCTGCCTGCAATTTTATTCGTTTGAATATATGTCTCTCATCCCTCCCCTTTCTCCGGTATCGCTCAACTGTCGCTTCTTCTAGGCGCTCGTAGAAGCGCGCCATAGTCTCATTATCCGTTTTCTCGCTTGCGACGAAGGGTGTGAACCTGGAGGCAAGGTATCGCAATGGCAATGAGCTGGTGCATATTCGTAAACTGTTTTCCTTATTTCTTAAGCGAGGCTCGTTTCCATTTGGGGTAGCTGTCAGAGGCGTTTGGTGCCCTTTCATTGAATCAAATTTTTAACTGGGCAGGTGCCAAGCCCAGCGATCAACCAATTAACTTTTAAGTTTTGAGAAAAACTTATTTCACTTTGAGTTCTCCTACCACGAAGGATTAGAGAGCCTCTCAGTAATTATAGGATATCTCGAAAACTATTCATAGGACTTATGTGAAACTTACAGGTAATATTTTCGAGGCTCACTACTTTCGGTAAATGGAAAAAAATACTAACGCTTAATTTCTTTCATCTTTATTAACTTGTTCTGCGTGATGTATTATGTTACTTGTAATAAATTACCTATATATGTGTATGTAGATTGACAAAACACTTTAAACACCGTAGTTACTAAAGAGGACACCCCTTTTGCTGACCTAATAGATTGCTTTTATATGTACATTATGGTGTCGCAGTATATAAAATGTGAATTTTTTATACAAAAATTGGATACACATACCCTTCAATTTTTTTTTCTTTTTTGACCTAAATAACGTTTATACATAGTTTCTTTTGGTTGTTGTGTGGGTAGGAGGAGTATGATGTATTGTAGAACGATTTTCCGTCATCTCTTGTCAAATTTGGTTTGGAGACAAACCGGTTTCGGCGTTGTGCCATCTTCAGTGTCATTTTTTTCGTTCTGAAATTAGGATATGTGACAACAACGATTATCTGGGGAACGGCACCAGCTAAAAATATGTAACCAACTTCAAAGAAATATGAATGGTAGGGAGAACCTAAGATTATGAAATAAATTATTGAATATCTAACTGCACTCAAAAATGTTAACGGACAGAATAACCGAAATTAAGCACACAATAATAACAAAAACAAAACCTTATTCTTTGGTGCACCCGAGGTGAGGTCCAACCAAAAGTTTACGAACCCACTCGCACTAACTCCCGAGCTGCCGGGGATATTTTCACCCGCCAAGTGACTGGGCTCTGGGTGCGGAATGCTAAAATGGCGGGAAAGGAACACCTTAGTGTGAAATATACCGACAGCACTACAAGCTCAATATAGGAAACAACAACACAAATAATACTTAAGCTGTCGTCGGAGAGTGCGTCGTCCTCTAGGTGCTCCTGCGGGGAAGTGTCCGCTCAAATTCGTAACCGACACTACGTCCTGATACTCCTCCGCCTCGACTGACGCCACTCTTTTTCTGCCTGCTCTACTGCAGCTAAAGTACCTCGTATGGTACTTGAAAAATTATGTTTGGATATACCAACCATACCACGTCTGGTATCAAATCACTATCTTAATGTTTCACACCGCACAAGAATTAAATATCACTCACAATAGGAATGTTTCCCCTCGCAATGCTCACTAGGTTCAATCCCGGCGCGCAGCTACGAGTTGGGCCGCAACATACGCGCCGGTGCGCACAACCATCGGGCTTCAATGCCGGTGTTTTTGGTGCCCAATCAATTGGCGCCGCTCCGTTATTCTAGAAAACGAATTGGGCGCTAGAGTAGTCGCCTCGACTGCGCACACAAACGAGCACAAAGGACTTAACTATTTCATCATCATATGGCGGACAACCAAAGTGCCGCGATAAGAGAAAATGGCGACCCCGTTGTGGTTTTTTTACAATTTTTCAGAATCATTTTGGCGTTTACGCGTTTACCCCTAATGGCGACTTTTCCCCAATGCATTAGCACACCACCGACAATCAGCTGTTTTTTTTTCAAGCTGAGATTTTATTAACGCAATTAGTTGCCGGTAGAGCTCGCTCCTATCGGTTGGAGTGAAGGACACATTCGAAAAAGGAACGGAATGGTAGCGTGCACTGCTAAGCACTACAAATAGTAGAAAAACACTGGTCAAAATGTCGTGCCCCTAGTTTTTACGCATGACTTTATGTGTATGGACAAATCCTAGAGTTGCGGAAGTTACGTTCGGACGTTACTGCAAAAAGTATAGATATCCGCGTTACATGTACACATAACGTTTAATTGCTGTAGGATTATGACAACCCATGAGGTCTTTAATTTTGTGCTCAGAACTTATACTGGGATAACCACACGGTCACAGGTATTGAATTTTTCAAAAAAAATCTGGGACACCTTAATGTAACATATTTCTATACTATGTAAGTATTTACATGTGTATAAATATAAAGGTGGTCCAAAAAAGTAAAGTCGTAATTTTAATGCTAGAGTCGAATTTCTCAAAACAAATTCTGGGACACCCTAATATATATATTTATATACATATAAGGGTGGTTCAAAAAAGTAAAGTCGGAATTTTAATGCTCACTACCCCTAGAATTGTTCTGTACTGAAAAATATTTCCGTTTTTGTTTAATCAAAAAATATTTATAGGCGCTCAAAATTTTCCGTGCATTTTACATGGGGAAAAACAAAAATAAATCGTGGAAATGGTACAGAATTTTATCAAAATTAAAATATTTTTCGATCAAAGAACTAAGTTTATTTTCAAGAAACCGCCAATAATATTACCCAAATGTTTATTTAACCTAAATCCAAAAACGCGCATAAATGTAATGGGGAACCCATAAAAAATTGTTAGTTTTAAAAAATGGTAAAACACACAATTGGGTATTATTATTGGAAGTCCTTTGAAGAGAAACAGAGTTTTCTCATCGAAAACGTATTTTTCCCCCAAATAAGATACACGAAAAATTTTAAGCGCTTTGGGCGCCCTCTAAATATTTTTTGATTTCGAAAAAAAACCAGGGGTAAACGTTTTTGGATATAGAACAATCGTAGTGGGTGAGAGCATTAACATTCGGACTTTACCTTTTCACATGCATTTTTCGACCACCCTAATATACATAGATGCCTATATTTTTATGTACTATACGGTAACACTCAGTAGAATAGGTTCAGAACGACTTTAAAATTTAACTGTTTGGTAGATCTACTATATTGTCCACAACACCAACAAAAAAGGTGAGAAATGTGCTAAAATTTAAATATTAATGGTATTCAACAAATTGAGCAAGTGGCCTGGCACTCTGGTAAAGGCTGGAGCTAATCTGCTCTTTTGCCAGAGTGCCAGGCACTTTGCTCAATTTGGTGAATACCACTATTATAAGCTTGTTAGTAGGAGATGAAAGACAAAGAACTGCTGTTAAGATGGCAATCATAAACTCAGTTGCAATTTCGATGATACAAGTGCAAAAAAAATACCCCGATGTTTTTCTCGTACTTAGAAAAGACAAAAGTTAAAATTAGTTAATTTTCTGGCATTCAAATCAAAGTAGATATAGCAAACAGTTAAATTTGCAAATCATGCCTAAACTATGCTGCTGACTGTCAGTGTAGTGAATTATTGAGCACAAAGCAAAGAAAAATAAGAATTTCAGGTGATACCCATCAACTAAATAAGTGTATTGACTGGTGCAGCAAAACATACATATTCCGCTTTCAATGTGTGTATCAGTGTATGCGTTAATTTTTGATTAATTTGAACATTTAATTTTAATGTCAGTTAGTCGTTACTGTCACTTTTTTTTGTCCTCAACTCAATTGTTTGTCCGTTTTGGCTACTCCGTTATTTACTTGTCGATTAATTTTTAATTGATTTAAAAATGTCACACTGCTACTTTGTCGCTCCAACTCTATAAAATTACTCACTCTCTATCGCTCGCTCTTACCATGTTACTGTTTCTTCTCTACCTGCATACATACATACACATACTTACCCTACGAGTACAGAAACATAATGACCGGTTTCTCTTTGCGCATTTCCTGTTCGTCGCTTGCTTGTTTTTTATCTTTTTTAATTTTTTATTTTTTTATATTTACAGCATAAGTAAATTATGAAATGTGCAAATGGCTTAAATTAAATGTCCATTTTTTATTATTTTTTTTTTATTTTCCAGCGTGCCGTCAAAAATTAAAAGCTATTACTTGCGAAACTTAAAACGAATTGCAACATAAATTTGATTTTTCCATAAATTCATCAAACGTCCATTAAAATATTTGTGTCCGCCATTAAGCTGTTCATACAAATATACATGAATATGTATGCGTGTATAAAGTAGATATGTAACTGTGTACTAGACGGCAGTGCTGGCAGCGGAATTTCAATTTCAGATTCAAAAATTGTTTCATAATTGAAAAACTCATGGTTTAAAATTTTATTACAAATTACGTCATAAGTTTTAAGGTCCAAAATGGTGGTTATAAGAGCAAGTCTCACAAGTTGTTTTTTAGTGTCACTCCCTTCTCTCGGCCGAAAAAAAAGAACGCTAAAGCATTCTTCTTACATTTATTTCCATCAGTGGAGTTCCAGCAACAAGTTCAATAAAAAATAAATCATATATTTGAACAATTTTGGCCTGCAAATATTTATTTAGGCGAAAAAAAGCCGCTATTACTATGTTTTTCATTATCACTCGAAAAAATCATATTTAATTGTTTTGTTATAACTTTGGGAAGTTTTCACATAGAATATTCATATTAGAGGCAATGAACTTTGGAATAAAAATCGAATTTTTTAATTTTAGTAATGTTATGATTATTCAAAATGTTAAAAGTAAATGGTGAAAATGTTCTTCTTTGCAAAACAAACAAACAAACCTAGTGTGCGACCAAATGGAAAATAAAATGCATTGAGTAAAAGATGACTAAGATTTGAGAAACTAAAATTCCCTGTTTATAATTTTTATTGATACACTCGAAAATCATTCTAAAATTTTTATATACATTAAGAAATTAATATATATGCATATATGTGCTACGATATATGTATTTTACATACACGACTACAGGTATATGAGCACAAGTTGTTATTTTTACTTTTTTAGTATGTATATCTTTTTTAAGTTTTCATTTAAATACAATTTCGTAATGAAATGTTGTTCCTTATGCAAAACTTAATATAATGCACTGTCTAAGGTAAGCGTGCCACCATTTTCGACCAAAAACGCGTTTTTGTCGAAAAATTTTACTACTCGTGATATACAGACATCAGACTTATTTTTCTACCGGAATGCAAACACGTTTCAAGAATCTTCAAATTTGTATTTAAAAAGTTTAGATACGTATTGCGCCCTTTTTATAGCCTTCTTGAAAATCTTGAGTGCATCCTTGTAAGGTTTCCAAAAAAAGTGTTCCTCTGGCTTGACTAAAGAATATTTTGCTGATTGTTTCCTCGGTGCTGAAATTTTCGTACTGCACCAATGCGGTTTCTTTTTATCCTTCCGGAGGTTGCTTGGTCAGGATGAGCTAAAAGCAGCCTTAGAGGAATTTGTCACAAAGTTCACTGCTTCAACAATTTTTGACGATCAGTCCAGCTCACCAAGAGAAACCGTCTTTGCGATAAACATGGCCTATCGTGAGAAAAGGCACGCCAATAATTCATTTAGAAATTTTTAGTACTGAAAATTTTGCGCAGCGATTTTTTTAATAATAGACATTACCCGAAGAAAACTTCATACGTAGTGAAAAATAATAATATTAAATAAATATTTTTTATAAATATTAGTTTTTTATTTTTATTTATTTTTTTTTGCCAAATAACAAATATTCAACATTTTTTTGTTTAATGAAAAATGTTGTGGAAAAACAACAATAATTTACATGTCCTCATCAGACTTCTTTATCGCGTTCACTGGAACTTCAACCAGCAACTCCGGCATTCAAAGCCAGTAGTCTACCTACTGAGCTAAGTTCGCCATGTAAACTGTGATTGCTTTTTCCTTTATTTCATTTATCAACCCAATTACAATTTAAGGTGTGCTCGTCCTTAAGCTATTTGTTTCTTGTTACTTTTTTATAACTAAGAAAATATTTATGTAGTTATAATGCTTAATAGATCATCAGTAATAACATATGTATGTAATAACATACATTAGGGTGGTAAAAAAAAAAAGTTAAGACGGAAATTTGGTAAACTCATCCCTTAGAATTGATCTACACCGAAAAAATATACCCCCGTTTTTTTATTTTGAAATCAGAAAATATTCAAAAGTCACTCAAAGCGCTCAAAGTTTTCCTTGTATTTTATATGAAGACAAAACAAAAGTTTTCGTAAAAATGGTATAGAATTCTCGAAAATCAATATTTTTCGATCGGAAAACTCTGTTTTCAGCAGACTTCCAATAATAATATCCAATTTTTTATTTAACCATGCATTGGGGTAGCTCATAAAAAGTCGTTAGTATTAGCAAATGGTAAAACAAAAAATTGGGTATTATCATTGGAAGTCTCCTGATTATAAACAGATTTATCCAAGCAAAAAATATTGATATTCAAGAATTATATACTATTTCCGCGAAAAATAAAATTTTTTCATTTTTTCCTTTACATATTTTTTGATTTCGAAATAAAAAAAGGTATAGTTTTTTCGATAGATATAGAACAATCCTAGGGGGTAAGAGCTTTAAAATTCCGACTCTACTTTTTACACATGCATTCTCAAACCACCCTAATGTACTCACATACATATAGACATAATATATGTATGTATATGGATATATAATGCAATCATATCATTGTATTTAGTTAGCACCACAACAATAAACAACAACAATACAACTATCACCACGAATAGCACCATTGTGAATGTGAATGTAACAACAATAACATCAATAGCAACACCGGCGACCACTATTAGTACATCAACATCAACATCATTCGGTCGCACGGCACCGGTGCCGTCCGTTTGTGTACGCGTGCCGCACAGCCCCAGCCTCGACTCGGGCGGCATTAGCGCTGGCGGTGGCGTTGGCACACCCCTTACAGAAAGGCACCCGCCATATAGTGACAGTGATTTAATGACACTATTCGTGCGTGAGTGTGACACAACAACATCTTAAATATTTATTTATTTACTATGTGTTTCTAAGCATTTCTCAATCTAATGGCCACTCGCTCGCTGTTTTTTTTTTTTTTGTTTTTGGCACGTTTGTTCGCTCCTCACTAATTTGCTGTATAAGTTATTAAAACTAAAAATTTGCTAATCAATGTCCCACTCCTAGCAATCCCATTTTCTGATTATAGCTGCTCGCCTCCGCCGCTTGTGAATGCCTAGCCGCCCAAAAATAATTTATTTAGTCGGAAAGTTTAACCCTTTCTTGCCCATCAAAGAACCGCCCGACACAATCCTCTAATCACATCAAACAACACAGAAACACAACAACACGCAAACCGCCAAACCAACCACAACGAAAATAAGCAACCAGGTTGCTACATTTAACCGCGGCAAGCAATCACCAGCTACACCCCCTGCCGAACACGTTCGTTCCATCATTCATTAGCTCACCGCCAACCAACGTCCGCGATTAACTATGTATTGACAATCACAAAATCACAATATTTTACCTTATGTTGCCACATTTTGTTGCTATTCCCACATCCTCATTGGCCTCCGCATGCGTGCAATAATTGTATGTGAATGTCTGTATAGAAGTATGTGTAACCACTATTTAATAGCAAGTGCATGCACGCGTATTCACGTCTATGTTTTTTTTTTTTTTAAACCCACATATGTAACTGTACGTGCATAGGTATGTAAATATATGTATGCGCATCTAGGTCATGCGTTGTTATGTTGACGTTTGATGCCTTAATCACCGTTTCAGCGTCAACGCCTCGATTTGCTTTCGCTTCCGCTGCATGACGTTGCATGCAACTGCGCGTGTGGCACCTATCGAAGTGTCAACCGCCGACGAACATGCACTAATAGACCCCCATGCATACCGTTGTACTTATGTATTAGATATGTATCTAATAATAGTCACTCTGGCCATCGGTTCAAAATTCATTGAACTGTATTGCATTTCAACGCCAGTTTCGTGTTTTTTTTTTTTAATTAAAAAATTTATTATTTTGCCTCATATGTTTTTTTCGTATACTTATTTAAAATTGAACTCGTTCGAAACCGGGACTTCCGTCGATATTTTAAATTTATCAGAATTTAACTCTTATGGCTATCAATTTTACCCACTCAAATTGATCACAATGTAAGAGTTAATATGTATACACTTGTAGTTAAGTTTTAATTAAAAAAAACGACCTCAGTTTGTGAGTAAATAAATATATGTGCATACACATGTATTATACCGCTTGGACTAACGGGCTATTCTGGCCAATGTCTTTCAACTCACCATAGTCCTTCGAATAAGAATTGTCAATTCTGGCCAGACTAATTTATATATCTGCTAACGAAGATGTCTTAGCGTTTTTTTTTTTTTTTTTTTTTTAATTTATCTATCAGTAAGATAAAAAAAAATTAAATTAAATTAAAAAGTACATACATTTTTCTGTTTAAAACAACAAAAACAAAAAATTTATAAAAGTTAAGCCAACAAAAAAATAAATAAAAATTAGTAAACTAAGTTTCTTAAGAATTATTTTGAAATTTAAAAATAAAAATAAAATAAAAATATAAAAATTAAACAAATTAAATTAAAAAGAAAAAATATAAAAAAGCGAAAGATAAGCTCCTTAAACTAAACGAAATTAATCTGGTTCTTTTTTAAATAATATGGTCTACAAATTAAAAGAAAATCCAAGTGAAATTAAAAAAATTAATTTAAATTAATTTAAATAAAAACAAGTAAAGAGTATAAGTTCGGGCGAAACCGAAATATATACCCGGCCAAGGTATCGAATATCTTCGTTTCAACTTTCTCTAAACTATCGATTTTGAGTCAATTAGCTTCAGTAGTTACTGATTTATCGCAGTTTTCGTGTTTCTGTAAATTACCGTTATATGGGAGGTGGGCGTGGTTATTGCTCGATTTCAAAGATTTTCAACAGATTTCTTAGCTAATCCCAAGGCAAGGCTCGTACCGAGTTTGGTACGGATTGGTGAAGCGGCTACTGAGATACAGCATTTCATCATAAGTGGGCGTGGTCCTGCCCATTTTCCAACAATTTCTTAATAACACTATTTTTTACCAAAATTCTGCTTCACATACTAATTTTCAACGATTTGTGTCCAATATGAATGATTTTTGAGAGCCCAAATATGAAGCGATTTCAAGTTTCTTTCTTTTTTTTAATAAAAGATAACTAAATTTCACGTCGATCTATCTATGTCGATTTTTAAAAAAAAAGCTATGTTTTTTTATTTATTTATGTTGAAAAATGAAAGAATAAAAAATTCACGCTTCCATTTTTTTGGAAAATACTTGAAATTTATTTCAAATGTCGGCAGTTCTTTAAAAAAATATCCATAAACTTTTTTCAATAGGACATATTTATTTAATTAAAAAATGTATTTCATTCGTTATCTATACTAATATATAGTGTAGTATGGTGTCGGTTTTCATTTCATCAAATTTCAAATCTCCCTGTAACTTAAAAAAATAAAACCTGTGCACATCTATGTAGAATCCTAGTTCTTTTATTTGACTTCTCATTTTGGAAATTCGAAATAACGGTGTAGATGTGATGACCTTCAAAAAAAAAATAGATGGCAACTCTAATTAAAAATGTTATCAGCATATAGTTTTCTTAAAACTCTTTCGTTTGACACTAATATTTCGATATTGCATTTATGTATCTTTCGTATAAGTAAAACAAATTCGACTTATCGAACAGGTGGCAACCCCTTTAAAAGTATTTTCAAACAAAAATTTTTCACCTGGCATTGTTACACATATTTCAATTAACTGATGAATTAAGTTGAATTGAATTTATTAAGGATATGGCAACTCTCCTAAATACAGTTTAGAAGTAAATTATTTTCAAACCCATTTCGATTGATACCCATCTTTTGACAATCCATTTAACTTATTAAATAATTTGAGCTTAATTGTTTAAAAAAAAAACACCAAATGTTCAGCTTAAGGATTTCTTAACACTCGTTCTTTTGATAACCCGATTTTAAAATTGAATGTGACTTATGTATAATTAAACGAAATACCACTTTCAAAACAGGCGGCAACCATCTTAAAAATTATTTTCTAACTAAAATTTCACATAACTGATGAATTAGGTGGAAATTTATTTTTAAACACGTGGCAATCCTCCTCAATTTAGTTCTTAAATAAAGGATTTTAAACCCATTTCCATTTATAACCATCGGTTAGTAACTCATTTAACTTATTAAATAAATTTAGTTTAGCCATTTGAACTGGGGCAACCCTCAAACACATCAAAAATGTTCTAAATTGTCTAATTAAGCATTTCTTGAAGCTCTTTCATTTGACATCCATCGTTAATATTTCATATAGGTGGCAACCCTATTCAAAATATTTTTAAACTACTACCTTCTTAAACCTCTTTTGCATGACACCCATATAGCGATACCTTATTCACTTAACAAATTCCTTTAATTAAAATTGAATTACATTTTTTTAACATGTGGCAACCCTCATATACGTAGTTAAGTTATAAAGCCTTTTCAAAACCATTTCGATTGATACCCATATTTAATAATTGATTTAATATTTTAATTAAATTGAGCTTAATTTCTTAACAGGTGGCAACTTTTTTCGAAAAAGTAAAACCTTCTTGAACATCTACACCCTAAGCCCAAACGGTGTGGATGTGATGGCATTGATTATTAAATTATTTGAATGCAATTTTTAACCAGGTGGCAACTCTTTTCGAAAAAATTAAATCGAACGAACGGTGCAGATCTTTTAGGCTGCACAAAAAATGCCTTCGCGTATTATATATAATAGATAATTTGGATTTAACTTTTTACACAGGTGGCAACCCTCCTCAAACTCATAAAATATATTCTCAATGTGCAAACTAAGATTTCGTAGCACTTTTTTGTTTTATATCGATAATTGAATAAAATTCGACTTTTCGAACAGGTGGCAACCCTATTAAAAATATGTTCAAATCATCTTAAATCTCTTTCGTCTGACACCCATATTGTTATACCTATTTTAATTACCCCATTGCCTTAATTCAAATTAAATTTTATTGTTTAAACAGGTGGCAACCCTCCTACACGCAGTTAAGAAATAAAGTATTTTCAAAACTACTGCGCTTGGTACCCAATTAGCAAATATTGATTTAACCATTTAAACAATTCGAACCTAATTTTTAAACAGATGGCAGCCCTCTTCAAACACTTTAAAAATATTCTAAACGTTCCAACTAAAGATCTCTTAACACTCATTCGCTTGACATCCATATTTTTATACTTCATATAAATTAGACTTTTCACACAGGTGGCAACCCTCTTCAAAATGTTTACAAACTACTACATACTTAACCTTTACCGTCTGGCACAAATACATATTTCTATTACCTAATTCCCCCAATTCAAATTGAATTTGATTTTTTTAACAGGTGGAAACCCTCACAAAGTTAAGTTAAGAAACAAATATTTTCAAAACTATTTCCATTTATGCCCATTTTATAATAATTGGTTTAGCTTTTAAAATAATTTGAACTTAATTTTTTAAATGGTGGCAACTCTTTTCGAAAAAGTTAAACCTTATTGCACACCTACAGCCACAGCTCTTTAATTTGGCACCTCACTCTTGAAAATCGAACAAACGGTGTGGATCTGCTGACATTGATTATTAAATTATTTAAATGCAATTTTTTATCAGGTGGCAACTCCTTTCGAAAAAATAAAGCTTTATTGCATATCTACACGCCAAGCGCTTTAATTTTGCACCCCAGTTTTGAAAATCGAGCGATCATTAAATTTAAACGCGCAAGTACTGTTATCGATTTTAACGCAAAAACAACTTCTTTCTGCATTTCACTTATTTTGCTTACCATTTTTCTACTTCTTCAAATTTTTACTTATTCAACACCTTCCTCCTATAATTCCGCCTATAATCGCTTTTGAATGTTCGATGTAGTAAATGCATATTTTCGTACATTTTTTATCTTCTTTGCTTTCGCTGAGATTTATGTATGTACATAGCTAGAAAAAATTTGTGTGGATCTTTAAGAGCATTTATTCGAAAAGTGCATATGTAAATAATTCCCACATAGCCATACAAATCCGACATACCTATAAAATATTTCTTAACAAATGCTTTTCGCTGTATTTGTATGTCTATCAACAAAAAAAAACACACATTTCATTCTTCTGCATCGACAAATAGCTTTAAATTCAAAAAACATAAAAAAACCACTTATCGCTTTAAAATTTAAAAAGTCAATAAATGAAAATATTTTTCTCTTCTATGCATTCCACAAACAGCTACTGATAATCTAACGTCTGTGATAATCTCAGATTCGAAGCAGAATCTCAAGGATACAACGGTGACATCGATGAATGCAACGCAAACACCCTCTGCAACTACAACCACCACTGTCACCACAACGATACCGCCAATGCTGGGCATGGGCGGTGGTGGCAGCGGCGGTGGTGGTGGCGGTAATGGCTTGGGGGGCGGCGGCGGCCATAGTGGTGGCGGTGGAGGAGGTGGCTTGAGTGTTGCGAGCGCTACACTAGCCACCAGCAATCATCTAGATGTGCCACAAGCTGGAAATCCAAATCTGCTTAGTCCCGATGTGCTCAATCAGCGAAGAGGTGAGTTGGGATTTTGTAGTGATAGACACCTAAATAGAGAAATTAAGGGAGTGGGAGGATAGCGAGTGAGCATTGAAAGGAGTGTGATTTACTCAAATAATTTTAATGAGTATTCAAAGCGATTTTCAAACGCAGTAACCGTAATACAGATTTTCGATATGCATCGGCGAGTGAAATGCGGCAATGTTTGACTGTACTAAGCCAATTATAATTTAAGCATTTAGAGATTTTAACACAAATTCGGAGTAGTACAAAATTAACCCTTAAGCACATTTTCAGTTTAGACTTATTGCTCGCATTTAAGATGAATTTCGAGCTTTGTTGTTTTCAGAGACTTATAGTAAAATTTGATGGTAAATATTTTTGTAGAACATTTTGACCCGTTATATACCGGTTTTACAATTATTTTTTTTCTTTTTCTAAGACCGTAGACCCTACTGAATAGGCGGTAAAAATTTTCCACAGAAATATTATCTGTCATTTTTTATATAAAAGCGCTGAACACATCGAATGTCTACAATTAGAATGTGAAGAGGGGGCAAACTTTGACCCCTAAAATAAAACTCAGACTAAAACTTTCAAAGCGCTGATATACAGTGACGAACAAAAGTATTATCAGAGTGAATTTTTCTCAATATGTGCAAGGTTTTTTATTATAATTTATTTTCGAAAATTTTTTATAAAAATTTAGTTCATACTACACCAAAAACATACACCACTATTCTGCAACTCTTTCGTATTCGATTTTTTCTATAAATCGTAGAAATGGTATGCTGTAATCCGAATCGTATTTTCGAAATTCGTAACAATGGCATGCCTAAAAGCGAGCGAGTAAGAAATTTACAGGGCTTTTGCGTAATTTTGTACGAAAACAGTTCCGTGTCGGAAGCGAGATAAAAATTATTCAAAAAGATGTAAATCGATGTGTGTTTCAAAGTATGTTCGAAAACTTTTTTATATGAAAGAAACTGCACAACACCGCCAACAAAAAGAAAATGCCAAAAATCAGCAGTATTTTGTAGCCACAAAAAACTCGCACTTTATTATTGCATGGGCTATAAAACTGCATACGCGAAAATTTTCCAAAAATTCCTAAAAAAAAATTGTTAAGCTTTGGTGAAAATTCGCTGAATTTTTGCACAAAGGTTGAAATGTGGATTTGTATAGTGTTTGTTATAGAATGATGTACATATATTTTTATAAGAAAATAATTGAAATTAAAAAATATGAATTTATTTTTGTTATTTATGGCCTTATAACAATTATATTCAACAATTTTATTAAGCTTGAGGCCGTTTTTAATGAAAATTTTTGTAAAAAAAAACATAATTTACATTTTTGGTAGAATTTAAAGCTATCACCACATCTCTTTATCAGACTTCTTCCACTGTGATTCGATCCAACGATCCCAGCTATGGCGTCTTGTTGAATAAAAAATATGAAAATAAATAGTCAAAACTTTGTAATATTTGGCGGTCTTAAAATCATGCAACTGAGTGTACTCATTAGCAGTAGAGCAGTAGGCGGCGAATTCATATCCGGTATTTCAGATATCGAAACAAAATATTGTATCGATATCGAATCAAAACTCCTAATATCGATTTAATTCACCGATATATTGAACCTTGATATTGATATATTGAATATCGTATCGGTATCGCTCATCCCTACCGTCTGCCCAGAGTTGCTAAAATTTGATTAAAAAAAAAATGTGTGCATTGCCTCTTTTAGCGAATCTATGTATTTTGAAATACTATATAACGGAATAAAAACCCAACTCTGTCGTTTCAACTATCCTGTTGGTAGATGTCCTCTCTACTACCTGTCACTAGATCGTATGGATATAGTGTTTTCCCTACCATTTCTGTAGATCTTACTCTGTCTTCTTGGTTCGCAGAGTACCTGCATACGTTTTCAAGGCGGGTAATCTTAGCCCAGAGACCATATCTCCATTTGAGCGCCATAGCTCCTGCACTAGGCCTATGTCATAAGCTTCCCCCTCCGAGGTAAGCATGAGTTCTGGCAAAGTGAGCTCATTGTTTTGAAGATTCACGCCATTGACCTCCGCGCCTTCTGTTAAACTGGCTCGCAATTTTGTGGCAGCATCTATGTTGGTGTTATTGTTGTGACTCTTGTCGGTAGATACAAGCAGCCCAATCCCCATCGCCTAGGGTGGCGTATCTTTTCGGCCTCTTTGTTGATTTTCAGAATTTTCAAACAGCTGTTGGTCAGGAAACATGTAAGTGCCTTCCCGCCTTTCGTTGGTATGCTCGTCTTTTAACGCTACAGCAAGCAAGCAATTTAACGAATGCGAAAACCCTGTTAAGAAGCGAATATATAGGGTCCGGTGTAATTACTTTGCTAGTCCCAATTTGCCATACTTTTCACTTAGCTTTATGCATATGTAGAAACATAAATTATATTTAAAAAAAAATTTCTTTTTATCTTCTAATACCTTGAACATTCTAGGAAGTCGTCGGCCATCTATATTACCAGTACCGGATATGTTCACCTCATCTTCTTTTAGCATATCAGGCAACGATGATGGCGAAGAAGGCGATGAAAGTGAGGACGAAATCGACGATGATGTCCCTTGGCGATCGCCGTCCGAGAAAATAGCGTAAGTTAATATGAATTTTACACAAATATTAAAAAAAAAATATTAATAATATGTACATATGTAGGTATATGTATGGTACTTGTATATTTCTGTATGCACCCAAATCCATAAATTCACAAAATCCATTTAATACGTTTTTCTTTCTCCTATATAAAATAGACTAAATAACTTCCTTCTACTTAGTCCTGGCAAGCCGTTGGTTATAGCGTTTTTGTTTTTTTTTTTGTTTTGTAAATTTGGACACTCAGTGTTTTTTACAACTGCATAGAAACAGCATACATACATAAATGTCACGATCTACATTTATAAATAGTGTTGTTTTTGATTTTTGAATGGAGATGGTGTGTGTATTTGTTTTATTCCCCCACTTGTTGTCCTGTATTGTAATCAATTGTATGCCAACGAGTAGGTGTCTTTGTGCCAAAGCTAAGTAAATTCTAAGTACATTTTTTTTTTTATGTAAATGAGAGAAAGAAATTCGAATATTGTATATATGTATGTGTATATACGATAAGAGCGCTACGAGAGGTTAGTAAAAAACTGAATACAAACATAAGACTTTACCGATGCATAACTACTTACATAATTGGAGGCTGTCAACTGCGCCTAAAATACATTTCTCCTTACGGGTGTAAATGAGATACATATCTTCGATTTTAAAAACAAAACAAAAAACAACATTAGAGATCGTAAAATTGTTAGATTTATCGCCTTATGGCAAAAACCCAGCTTATATTATCTAATATTGACACTCTTCATCGCTTACCTACCCACCAACTATTATTCAACCATTATTTTCCACTTCCCACCCCCCCAAGTGCCCTGAGTGGTCATTTTCCGCAATCGCGTACCTATTCACTGATCATGAGCTCCTCGGAAGATTCAAATAATCACAGCTGCTGTGCCAGTCAACCGCAACTACAACAAAGCGAGTCACGCTATCGTATGCTTGCGAAAAGTTTTAGCTGCGATAGCGATTGCCGTCGTGTACTGCCATGCAATTTTGTGAGGCGTAATCGCGCACTCGCTCAATGCATTGATGGCAATGTAGATGCCGCCACTGCCGCCACTGCTGCCACCGACACTTATTGTTCGCTATGTTCAACCAACACCTGGATACCGGCCACGACGGCGACGACCACCACCTGCTCGACGACGACTGGCACCCAACGCACTGCTGTCACTTCGAGCAGCTCCACATCGGGCGGCAAGCCGTCGCGTCCCATCTGGGCAATGGATTATTTACGGTAAGTATGGCATGCGGCGTCATTGTGGTCTCACCTATTCAACAATATTCATCTACAAAATACATACTAAGTTCTTCTCGTACCCATCGTTTATTTGACGTGTGTCCTGCTGCAGTTTTGCGTTGTTTTTTTTTTTGACGTTGCCGGTTTTACTTCTTCTACTTCACCAAAAAAAAAAAGAAAAGAAGAGTTGGTTGATAAGCTTCCGTTATTGAACCGCGCCGTATGAGGCTTTTTGAAATGCTGATACAACAGATAAACACAACCACATACAAATGTGATGTTCAGACATACAATTGCACACTCACACACATGAGATAACTGGCTTGCATATGTGTTGGTTAAATGAAAAATTAAGACGAAAAGTAGTTGAGCGTTAATTAATTTATATACTAACATTTAATTTTTTTGGTTATATGCCTAATATACTATTATACTAAACACATACACACATAAGTGTATACTAGGCGACAAATGAAAGTGTACACCTTGTTCTAATATATTATGCACAATTATTTTCGTGAAACATTTTTTGCATTAATTATTTTGAAATTATAGCTCATTCTATAATATAAACTAGAATTGAAAAAAAAAATCTTCAAAATTTTCAACTTTTTCAGAATTTTTAGAAAATTTTCAATTATGCAGTTATTTGGCCCATTCAATTCCAGTCTAAGAAATTCAAGTCTCAGCGGGCTATTTTTTTATTTTTTTATTTTGAGACTGCCCTTTTCGATTTTTTTATATAACAAGAGCAACTTACAAAAACTGGCGTTGATTTTTTTTTTTTTTGAATTTTATTTATACTGCAGACCAAACATTTTATTTCATAAGAAATTCATGCTTATATGAAAAAAATGCAAAAATCTGTCACCAAAAAAAATTCTCAAAACTCAACGGGTTTTTTTAGCCATTTTAAACTTGCACTTCATTAGACTAAAATTTAATGGACTACAAATCCGACTACGCGAAAATTTTCTAGAAACTCTGAATAAAAATTAAAAAATTTGTTTATTTGTTTTATATGGTTTATATTATAGAATGAACTTTATTTTTAAAATAATTAATGAAAAAATTTTTCATGAAAATAATTGTGAATATTATATTAGAACAAGGTGTACACTTTTATTTGTCGCCTAGTGTATATGTATAGCTACTAATAAATAATTAAGGTATTACATATATTAGTATTTAATGTTTATATGGCTGGCACGAATTTCGCTATTATAAACCAAATTAATTTGTTAGTGAAAGACAAAAAAGCCTTATTTAAAAGTTTTTGAAAACCTACTCGTAATAGATAGGTGTGAATCTCTGAATTGTTGTTTTGTATAGTTAGCCAGGTGTAATTATTTTTGGTATTTTAAAATTGTCGTACTCAATTCAGGCTCAATCAAAAGTGTAATCCTTCGACTCACCAGCACCTGTTCTGATTAAAAAATGAAGAATCACATTTATCATATTGCAATAGGCGGAAGAGACACTTGGGGCCTTTTTGATGCGCGTTCTCTCCGTGGAGTCAACTTCAACTCGGATCAACCTTACGGTTGTACTTGACCTGATTACCGCCCAGATCTCACTGAGCTAAAATAAGGAACATTTAATCTAGAGTAGAGAACAGTAAATGGTTTTTAATGAGAAGCTTTTTCATGGCAGAAGTACACTCGGAAGAATTCTAACTTGCCTGCTGAGAACAACCGCTGTGACTTATTTTAGGTGCTACTTAAAGAGAGGTCAGACATTCCTTTATTATTTCCGCTTGGGAGGAAGATACTTACCTTCCTTGTTGACATTACACAATTGAGCATCCAATCGAGTGTTCCCTAAATTCCCATTCATCAAGCTTCAACTATTCCGAGTAAGAATTAACCTCCAAATCCAAAGCGCCCAGTGGCCATAAGTCTTACAGTAGCCCTTTCTAAGAAACCTAACCTACAAAGCCGATGGACGCTACGTTAAGCATTACGCAAAGAGAAAAAATGTGAGTGGTCCTAAGTGCCACTGACTGACCAGCGTACTTAGTCTTCTCTAATGCAGTCAAGTACTCCATAAAAAATAAGAACTTTAGTTATAATTTCATAGAGCCTGGAAATAACTAGATGAGAGAGTTCCCATCACCTTGTCTTTTGACCCCCTTCCCTTTGCGATAGGCGCGAGAGCTTTCCATATATAATGAAACCCATATAGAAGGAAACCCAGAGATTAGATGGCTACCACCGAGAACCACTAGAAGTCGGAAAAAGCGTTCACAGTGAAGTGTTTATGTATGTATGAACTCGTAATCGTGAATAGGGTGCCTTTGACTGAACTACCCTTGATGTACGCCGACAACTACGAGAAATCCTGTTTTTGATATTCAGTTCAATAACGCACTCCGATTGGCATAAAATATGTCTATACCTGTGAGAGGTGCGAGGGCTTTCAAAACTACGGCACCCAAGCCACTCTTAAAAATTGAAAGAATACTTAAGCGTCTTAAACTAAGTAAATATTTTATATGAAAGTATATGTATATTTACGAGTTATTCTTAAGATTTGTAGTATTTAAACATAAACATAATGCATTTGTAAACCCAATTATTTGTGTTGCATACATATTTATGATGGAATGTAAAGTTATATATGTATGTACTTATATATAAATGTTGCCTCTGTAATATTTATGTATGATTTTTTGGGCACAGCATTATTGTAGTGAGTTGAGAAAAGTTACAATAAAATTGCAAGTGTTCCTTGTACTAACTTTATGTTTTGTGAAAATTGTTTTCAATGTTTTTTTTTTTATTATTTGCAATGTGGTTACTGTGTATGAAACTGCTTAGCATTTTTTTTTTTTAACACCACACTATTCCACTCCTTTCCGCTTCCTTAAGTGCACTTTAATTAATGTTTATATTCCCTAAGGTATTTACCTCATTTAAATAGTTCAATGATTGCTACTAATGGAGCGTGTTTTAAAAATTACTTAAGTTCTGCAGTTATATTCCCTGGATAAGAAAAATTAATGCAATTTTTAAATACCTGTAACACAAATCTTGCAAAATCATTATACGTATGTATATATGTATGTCTTCGTTTCGTTATACTTTTTTACAGCATCGTTAAGGGTTTCCCGCCCGTCTCCCCATTCATCGGAGTCAGTCCGACGCTGTGTTATTTGCTAAAAGAGAAAAAACCATTGTGTTGCCTGCAACTGGCGCAGGTGAGAAATGAAAATCAATATTACTACACTTTTCCTACTACTTACATATACAAATATGTTTAAGGATTATCTATTATAGTACAGTGACTCAAACAAGCATTAACGCGATGATTTTTTTCTAATATTCACCATGTTTTTCAAGTTAAAATTTTTTGGTTAAATCTACTATTCCTTTGTTTGTAAGAGGTGAACTCGCGAATGGCTGTACCGATTTCTTTACAATTTTGAATACCCACTACGGATTTTCTAGGGATGGTTATGGGCTAAAAAAAAATTTCGATGTATGTATCAAGGGGGCGTGGCACCACCTGCAAGTGCTCATTAAATAGTACTGGAACTTGGTATTAAGAATTAAAATAAACTATTTTAATATGTCCATCAAAGGAGAAAGATTCAAAAATTATTTATTTCGAAAATATTTTTGAAGAGGATTGCCTACTGTTTATAAATTCAAATCCAGTTTAATTAACAATTTAAACGAAATATTTTAAAATTGGTATCAAAAGATAGAGCTTTTACTAAGCTTTGGTTCTAGAATATTTTTAATGGAGGTTGCCACCTGCTCAAATAGTTAAAATCAATTTTATTAATAAGTTAAATTAAATTTTTTAATATTTATGTTTTAGAAGATTGTTGCCACCCGTTTAATAATTCGAAATTATTTTGGTTAACAAGCGAATTGAAATATTTTTTTATGTATAACAACGGATAGTGGGTGTAAGTAAAATTTATGTATAAAATATTTTTGGAGAGGGTTGCCAACAGTAGGAATGTTAAAGCTCAATTAAATGAGAGGTCAAAAGCATTACCATACGGGTGTCAAACGAAAGAAGTTAAGGAAAGCTCTTTCTCAAAAATTTAGTTAAATAGTTATTTAAAAAAAATTATACAAAAGAGTTGCCACATATCCAAAATGCATATAAAATAGCTGCCGAACTACTGCAGCATTTTCCAGGTGGAAGTATTGGCCATAATATTGGCGGTGCTAATGAGCAACAACCTAGCAAATTAACAGGTGCAACTCTGTATCGACAACAATGTTGCCAGATTCACAGTTTTAACTATAAATTACAGTTTTTTCGGAATTTGCGCTTTAAACGAAGAAAATAAATTTTCGCTTTTGGTTTTATTGTAAGTAAAATGCTAGGATAAAACAAGGAACAAATGGTTTCAGCTGTCCTTTGCATTCCAGTCACCACTGCAAATGTGAAAGAAATATTTTCCCAAATCAATTTGAATAAAACAAGAAATAAACTAGAAATTTTAAGAATTAAAGATGTCTTAAAAAGTGCTCCTGGAGGTACTGAATTTGAGGTGTCAAATCAAATGACTAAATTTCAAAACAATTAACACAAAATAATGAAACGGAATTTAATTAAAACAAGTGATTTAAAAGTTATCTAATGTTAATGAGCTTTTTTTGATTTTTTCTACATTCTGTATACATAAACAAATTTTTTTTTATAAAAGAATAAAAAAATATGTTAATTTGAAAAGTATTGTGAATATTAAAAAAACCCAACAATTATTGTTTGAGCCACTGTATATACATTAGCGTGGGCCGAAAATCCTCTTTTTTAGAATTTTGATTTTTATTAGCAAAAATATGGTTCATTTTACTCTAAAAATAAGCTGTGTGAAAGATGAAAATTTTTGATAAATAACTTAGGCTCGCCCAAGTTCATCAAAATTCAATATGCTCAAAAAATAAAAATGTATAAATGCATTAATTAATACATTTTTTTTTACTAAAAATATCTTCGAAAGTGTTAGTCCTACATAATTTGGTATATGGACCTTTTTATAGAGAATCTAAGTAAGCTACGACAATTTTTTTAGCACCTGAACCTTGATGGACTTGGGCGAGCCAGATTAGCATTATGAAACATATTTTTGCTATTACCAATCAAATTTCTAAAAAAAGCGGATTTTCGACCCAATCTTATATACACACGTACATAATATGTATGTACGTACATCTTGATCAATATATACATACATAACCATATGAATTTTTCCTTATGCTTATGTAGGTTTGTGAGCACTGTAGCTATCGCAATGCCAAGGAGTATCAATGGCAAAACAAGACGATTATACTGGCAGCCGATTATGCATCGAATGGCATTTACAACTTCATCATACCGTTACGTGCACATTTCCGTTCGAAAACGTCGTTAAATCCGATTATATTGTTGTTGGAGCGTCGACCGGATGTGGCCTTTCTCGATGCACTCTCGTACTTTCCACTGGTAGGTGTCAGATTATCAATATTGCCAAAGAGCACTAAGGTGGTAGTGAGCTAAAAAGTGCAAGAAGAAAGTAAAGTTTTTTAAATGTTCTACAATATTTTATGTTTATATACAGTGTACCCTAGACCACCCATCCAACCCCTCTAAAATATAGGGAAATATATTTTTTATTGAAAAATGCAAGAAATGGGATCTACCAAATCAGGGATGCTCGATTTGTTGGTGGTATTACCGATTTGCGGTTTCGATAGGAAATGGGTTAAATTGATCAGAAGTTATTTTTTTTTATTAGAAATGCATGTTTTTACTGCAAATTCGGATTCTGAGGATAAAAAGATGTAGTTTTTCTTTGAAACTTTTTCTCTGAAAGTACTTTTTCCAATCTCTAAAAGAACTTCGAGCTTCAGGTTGGCCTGGACTTTTGAAAGGAGTGAAAATATTTGTATTGGAAAAGGAAAAACATGAATTACCTAGTCAGGGAGGCCCATTCTTTCCAGAAACTAGTTTCCGACAAAACTTATGTACATCCAAAAGATAGAGCAGCCCCGATTTGGAAGGTCATATTTTAGAGGTTTTTCAATAAAAAACAAATTCCTCCCATTTTAGAACGGGTACACAACTGGTCTAGGATACCCTGTATACATCCATACATACATACATATTTCATTTTTCTTTATTCATCTATACAGACATAAATTGTGTGATTTTTCATTTTTATTTTTTTTTTTAATAATTTTCAATTTTTTACTCGCCCTCCTAGGTGTATTGGATGCTCGGTTCAATCGATTGCTTGGATGACCTGCTACGCGCCGGCATTACCCTTGCCGAGAGTGTGGTGGTGGTGAATAAGGAGCTGTCTAACTCAGCGGAGGAGGATTCGCTGGCCGATTGCAATACCATTGTTGCTGTGCAGACAATGTTCAAGTGAGTGTAGCAGACTCGTCAAACAATTATTTGCACTTGAATGCGCTTTCACAAATTTTTTATAAATTTTATTTTTCGTACAATACTCATCGCCTTTCTAGATTCTTTCCGAGCATAAAAAGCATTACAGAACTATCGCAGAGCTCCAATATGCGCTTTATGCAATTTCGTGCGCACGACAAATATGCGCTGCATCTGAGCAAAATGGAGAAGGTACGAATATGAAATGTAAATATTTAATAGAAGGGAATTTTCCAAAAACAAAATGTTTTACTTTTCGGTTTACCGTTTCGTTTCACAGCGTGAAAAGGAGCGTGGCTCGCACATCTCGTATATGTTTCGTTTGCCTTTCGCTGCCGGCGCAGTTTTTAGCGCCTCCATGCTGGATACGCTGCTCTATCAGGCGTTCGTCAAGGACTATGTGATTACGTTTGTACGCCTGCTGTTGGGCATCGATCAGGCACCGGGTAGCGGTTTTTTGACTTCGGTAAGAAAATATTTGACGAAATAAATACTGAAATGGGGCTATTCACGCCAAAGGTAGAATAATGAAAATTTCATAGCTTTTAAGTGGTCTAAAGTTAGTCGTATAGCTTTAGTTGAAATGTTGTTTATGTTTTGGCTTTGTCCTGGTTCTTGGTGCCTGGCACACTCACAACGGCGAATAAATTGAAGAGCATCAGCAATAGAGATATTGCCACTAGAAATCGCCAATAACAAAAATGAAGCTACCGCAGCTGCCCCAGGAGGGAATTCATTCAAAGATAAATCCGGCTGAACGTGAATTTTTTTTTTCGAGCTGTAATTACACAGAGACGCCATACAGAGACAGTAGAACGCCAAAAACTTATTATTCTAGAATAAAAATTTTTAACCAAATAACCAGCAATCCACAAGAAGAGAGATCCCGCTGTTTGCGAATCATTCCTTCTTAGCATACCTAAAAAATTCAATTGAAAAGGGCCTCCCCGAGCCGTTTGAGACACAACGAGGTTTCAAACGAAAGACTTTGTCTACCTAGGGTCCACTGTCAGCCTGGAAATCAAGCGAAGAATTACTTGTGGCAGTAGGTGCCAGTTTGGGATCAGTAGGTCAATGAAAACCAGAGCTCTCTCCCTCGACGAACGAAAATTACGCTTTACAAATTTTTCATCATACCAGTCATTTCAGATAGCAAACAAATATGAGAAGGCTTTGGATTCTTTCGGGAGAGCTATTCTGCGCAAGATCTATTACCATATCCGTGCGGTCGACTGGTACCGAAAAAGATAGAATGACCTGTATGGGGTTTTTAATGGTAAGGACATAGTAAAGCGCATAAAAATAAAACGATGACGCTGACTGGATCATAAAGAGAACATGGATGACCTACACAATGAATTGACCAGGCGCAAAAGGACTTGTCTCAACTCGCAATGAACAACTAGCGCAACTTCGCCATGAAGAGAGGTAACTGGCGTATTTTACTGCCTCAGTTCAAACCGAAAAACGGTTGTAGCGCCAAAGCACTAAATCTAGTGCTTAAAGCACCAAGTTGGCAACTATGAAAGCAGGCAAGCTCTCGTAGAGAGAGCACGTCGTCTTGCAACAGCAATCGATAATGCCGGATGAGTCTCCTTCAGACAGTATGGCTTTAGACCTGGAAAACCAACTGCAGCGCGGCGAGTCAGCTCTGCTTAATATGCGGTGTCTATCCTGGCGCGTCGTTCTGTTTGTTTGATTTTACTTCCATTTATGGATGACCTTATTTAAAATCTGATAATATTTTTATGAACATAAAATTTTACTACATTTCAAATAAAATGCATTAAATAAGTAATAAAATTATCCGGCTTAGCGTGGAATGCCCCATTTTTTTATTATTTTTGTAGCAAATTTGTGCATAATAATAGACTCACAAATTATCCTTCTCCGCCCCACAGATGCGCATCACCAAAGATGATATGTGGATACGCACCTATGGTCGACTGTATCAGAAACTCTGTTCGACAACTTGTGAAATACCGATTGGCATTTATCGCACTCAGGACACATCGAATACGGAAGCATCACATGTGAGTAATTCACCTGTAGAGAGGTGGGGACCCTTTTCCGCTTTCGGAAAGCACTGTGTGCGCTTGCGACCATCGGTGAGTCCAGACAAAGTATGTAGTATGTAACTGAAACCAATAAAAACGCTCAAATATTAACAACAAACTCTAACAAAACTAAAATCAAGTTTAATCAGCAATACTTCTAATAATTATGTACTTACTAACTTGCGTACTTCATAAAAAAAAATCTTGAATGAGCAATGATGAGCACAATCATAACACGAACATGCAATCAAACATAAGGTGCATACACAACAACATATAAAAAGAACAACACTTTCAAACCTTTTAGACTTTTTACCTATTTAGCTTTAACTTCTTTGTATAGAAAATATACCTCGCAGGAACTGGCTTTTTACATCTTCCACACCACATTACCCACATCTTAGCAGGGCGAATCTTTTTTCAGTTAGCGAACCCACTTGTGGAACCAACTTTGTGTCTCATATAAGCAATTGTTCCCTTCCAATTTTATAGAAGAAAAGCACTACAAAAATCATACTTAGATTTAGATGGATATGTGCCTCCTTACTCTGAACAATAACTCTTCCTGTTCGAGCACATTTAAGAACTCCAGTAGATTAGTTGGTGAAAGATAGTGTATATGTTTTAGCTTCAGAGTGGATAAACCCAGGCATTCTTGCCGTCTTGCCGGAGCTAATGCTCAGAGGTGTTAACAGAAATGCCACAGAAACAGCAAGAAACGTTCCACCGGATTCCGAGATTTTATAGATAATTTTTTGGTCTTCAATGGATTGTTGATGCACGAGAATCTACTGAAAAGCTTAGTTTTTTTAGACAAGCTAATAAGTTTCCTATTATACCGCTCCCTTGATACTGGCGCTATCAAGTCACATGCTTGGAGTGTACTTCTCTCATTTCCTAGGCTCCAAAATGGCGGCGTCAATGCATTCACCTATCTTCAAATCACCTGTGTATCAACATAGGCAATGCTTTACGGAATAACCTTCGTTGCTCACAAAGCTGGCCGGTGTAAGACCCTTCCAAATCGTTAGCGGTGATGTGAGGACACGTAGCCAAAACTATTGAATTTGCGCGTTTTCGCCGACACTGATCTACAAGCGCCTGATCCCAGTTACGTCGGAAATACACGGGTCTTTCGCGATAGCTGAAGATCTTCACCTGCGACGGTAGACCGTTTGCGATGACTGCATGCACGGAGCGCGAGTTTGAAAGGCAGATGTCTCTAGGTGAATTCCGCTTATGTCTTGCCTGTACCACTTCAAGTGCAGTAGTTGTCGACATGGATGCTTGACCTTCTTCCTCTAAATGACAAAACGGAACGGTTATGATTTTTTAATGCAGAGGATATGTTAGGTTAGATCGGGTTATCTCGCACAAAGTCATAGACACTGGCTGAATCCAGTTCGGCCAGAAATTCAGAAGAATAATGGAGGAACGAGCATCGGCGAGCTCTCGGCAGAGCAGGACAGTGGCGATTTCCTCCCCTTGGCGGCAGCTATGACAGTAGTCTAGGAGGGACTGTGTAGTCCAGGCGCCTAAAGTCCTCTGGAAGATCTTTCAAAATTCTAGAGTGCCCAAACTTCGTGTCACTCCATTTGATTAGTGTATTTAACGTAGAGGATAAGGCGTTATGCGCTGAAACACCAAAATGACCGATTACTTTCAAACACAGGCCAGCAATGCCACTTCCGTACACCAACATGGGAACATCGTCGGGGTTAGTGACCTGCGAAACTCTCCTTAGTGGCTAAATTCAACTTTAAGGAGTAGAAGCTAAACTGTAGTGGGGAAAGGCCACCGCCCTTTATTTAGTTCTTGAATGCTTCTCTAAATATTACAGCCAAATGTGGACAACACTGGTAAATAAATCGCTGTACGCCGTTTTAGTAGATGTGGTTTAGAGAATATCTCAGCTTCCTCTAGTAGTGTGGAACCGTAAATAATGTCAAAAGCGTTTAACATGCCTTGCGCTTTTAAGGCAGTGCTCTCACACGGGCTGTTTTGCTTAAGGCCGCGAGTTTCCTGCATATTTGTGGCATTAAGTGCAGGGGGGTTTGATGTGCACTTTAAGGTCGATATGAATCACCTTTTGCGGGCTAATTTTCCAGGTTTTATTTGTGGATATGTCGTTGCAACCTTATGGACTTATACCCCAAGGGATACGGCATTAACTGCCGACCAAAAAGGGCTCTTGCATTTCTCCGAGCTTGACGAATCCCCTCCAGGTTCGCCACAGCTTACTTACATAAAAGCTGAAGTTGTAGAGCATTAAATGCTTTAACGGCTACTTCATCAATCCAGCAGTCGGTAGTGACGATATAATTCATTTGCTTGAGTTTCGTATGCCTGAAAATGCTCGCTATCTTGGGAGGTAAAGTTATCTGCCTTGCCTTTCCTTGTGTATGCTACTGCCTGGTGAAGCCGGTTGACTGCGTCGATAGAGTCAACTCAGGGAGGGTGCTCCAGCCAGAGCATAGTCTAAAGACAAGCAAGAATTGCTAAAGTGTTGCAACAGGGTAACAGAACGATTGATAGAGTACGCTGATATAAACGGAGCTGGAAAATTAGCTGTCGGTGGTGCGCTTGAAAACATAAAATGGGAATATCGAAAATGGCTAGCTTGATACCTTGGCAAATCTCATCCAACCCTGAATTAATCGGTACCCTTAGATCGCCAGTTGGAGTAATTAATTTTAAGCAGAAGCAGCTAAGGGGAATGAAATGTTTCAGCTCCAGCTGTTCCAAAATCCATAGATACCCTTTCTCGGACTACCCAAATTTCACTTGGAAACTAAATTAATGATTATTATTCTTGCACAATGAACTTTATTGTCCAACTTTGTCATTGTATTATTTTTAATTTAGTACCCAGTGGAAATCCGGCATTATAGTAGATATGTTACAAAAAAAATTTACGAAGTCACCCTTAATCGCGGCTTCCTACATTAAATAGCTTTACTGTCTGAGAAAAATTTACGATTTATTTATAAACATTTTACGATGACACAACAAATAAAACACTTCCCTAAATTAATAGAATTATTTTTTAATTGCATTTTGTCCTTAGTTTTATGTATTATCTTTTAACGATTTTCTTAAATTTTCTAAATTTTATATACATTTTTTGCGCCTTGCAGCATTTATGATTCCTAAAGTTTTTGAAATAAATAGCTCTAAACTATTTAAACAATTCCCAGCCATTTCACAAACACAAATTAGAAACAAGAAAACTATGAACGAATATTTTAATTTTTGCTTGTATTTTATGGTAACTGAATTATGTACGCAAATATGTATATGGCTGTAAATGGGTTAATGAAAACTAAGCCTCTCCACTATGCTTAGAAATAATTAATTTTAAACCTTAAAAAAAACTATCAAACTTTTTCCTCTTACAATTTTATCACAATTCTTTTAGCTACTAATAAAGTACTCTTTTCATTAAATAAATACTCGTAAATATAAGATTTTTGTAATAGTTTTGTAATGAATATCGCAGTAAACTAATATACTTGTATACTGAAATGGTATATAAAATGATATCTAACCAATTTAATAATAGATTTTTTTTTAGATTTTAAAAATCTTTTAACTACTTAAACTGCTTTTTTGAAAAAAAAAATTACTTTTGCCTATTCAAAGCGATATCTAAAAATGATTTATAAAATTGATATTTAAGTAACAATATTTGCTTTGCTTAAATTTTTTTTTAGTTTAGGCTAGTTTTTTTGTTAAGTTGTTTTTTTGTTTTTTTAATTATCCTCAATTGGCAACCATTGTATTTAAACGTTGTTCTGTTTTTAAACATTTGTTGTAATTTTATAAGCCAATTGATCAATTTTCTTTCGTTTAATTTCGCAAAAAGTTTCAAAAATATTTTTATTTTATTTTTTGTTTTGTTTTCTAAATTCTGTGCAACATTTTAAATGCACGCTACTGGCGTTTCTACCACACACTAAAACACAATTTATTTTCTTTTAATATTACATACATGCATATGTATGAATGTCTGTACATATGTAAAATATTTACATTTCTTATTGCATCTCGCCTTAAACTTGCCCGAACTCCATTGCTACACACATGAAACAGTATTTATCTGCCAGCAAACAATTGCTATCGAAAGTGAAAAAAAAATTAAGTCATTGGCTATTGCATTTCAGAAATTCAAGCAAAATTATTTTAGAACTAAATAAAATCGAAAGCTCTACATGAATTTATTTAAAATCCAGAAAAAATATTAAAATTAAAATATTGTAAAGTAAAATAAACTCTATACGTAAATATGTAAAGTATATTGGACTTGACCTGTGATACTAGCGCACACGCACGCAGTGAGTCTCTATTTATCTCTCTCTCTCTCTCTGCTTATTTTGTCGCTGCTGAGTATATTGTATATAAACTACATACATACATAAATATATAAAAATGAAAATATATTTTCGCTTCTGTTAATTAGTCGTTTTCAAAATGGAGTTATCAAAATGCTAAGCTTAATTTATTTGTGCTTCTGAACAAAAAAGTTGCATGTGTTGCAATATTTCGAGAACGTTTGTACATACATACTTAGTATGTACATAGCTGGCATGAGTGGCTGTTTGCCTTTTCAAAACCCTTTTTTTTTTTTGTTTCAAAAAGTGCATGGCTGTTTGTAACATACTTATGTACATATATACTCACCGCCTGCGCTTACTTTTCCTTTTGTTGCTTGTTGCTTAAAACCGCATCCGCTTCTTAGGCTTTTTATGTAAGTTTTAATTTTTTTTATTTTAATTTGAGTTTAAAAATCACATTCTGTCTTAGTAAATTTTTTTTTTTTTTTAACAGATAAGCGCTCTTAGTTTTATAGTATTAAAATTCTTAACTCTAAAATTTGGATAATTTGGATTTTAGGCTTAAGACCTCATACGTGATTTTTCTAATTTTTTTATTTTTTACACACTTTTTTTGTTTTTTTTTTTTTAATTTTTTTCTATACCACCGTACGACAGTAAATTTTACACACCAAAAAGTCAATATACTCCCGAAATAATGGGCCAAATAAAAACTGCGTTTTTAGTTCTACACTCTGCCCTCAGGATTTGCTTTTTTAGGACTTGGAAATTTCAAAGATTAATTAGTTCAATAAATTATTCAAAAATTTTAGTGCGAAATAGAGTAGTAACATGGGTATTAAATGAAAAAAAAAATCCTGTAGAATTTACAAGGATAAAATTAAATCATATAAATATTATTTAAAAATTCAGTGCAACGTATATGGACACCAAATGAAAGAAAATAATCTGTGAAATGAAATATAAAATTAAAAATTGGTACACAAGAACGAATAAATATTGAAATTGTCCTTTTATGTTGTATCTCCTTACATGTCCACAAATTTGCAATATTTATTAAAAAATAAAAAATTTAAAAAAATTTTCAACACCTATTCGTCTTTATGACGCAAAAACTATTCTTTGAAATTTCTGTGAAATTAAAAAATAAAATTAAAAATTGGTACACAAGAACGAATAAATATTGAAATCGGCCTTTTATATTTTATCTTTGTACACGTCCAAAAATTTACAATATTTATTAAAAAAATAAATAAATAATAAGGCTTTGCTACACAAGAACTTAGAAATATTGAAATTGTCCTTTTATATTTTATCTTTGTACATGCCCAAAAATTTACAATATTTATTAAAAATAATAATAATTGAAAAAATTGACAAAATAATAAGGCTTTTTCAATACCTATTCGTCCTTATGACGCAAAAACTATTCTTGCATTTAGTGCCCATACTATTATTTAACGTTGCAATGATTTTTTTAAATAATTTTTATATGAAATTTTTGAAATATGAAAGTTCTTTAAAAGAAAATCCTTACGTCAGAGGGAAAAAACAAAAAACGCATTTATACTATATATGGCGCGTAGTTTCGTGAATTCATTGATTTTTTCGTGTGTTTTGAAGTTTTTTTTAGTTTTCTCCACACGGTGCAATTAACTAGAATTCGATTTGTACTTGCTCATTTGAAGCTTCTTAGATCAAACTTTAATTCATAGAAATACTAACAATAATGCAATGTTGTTTTCGTTGTTTAATTTAGTATTGCTTGGTAGTATTCGAATACATTTGTACATACATAATTAGTTAGGTAGACATACTTATTTAGAAAAATACATTTGTAGCTAAGAAAAGCTTTGGTAAACCGAAACCCATTCATTGTTTTCTCTACATTTTATCGTGCATACATACATACATGCATTATAAACAAAAATCCACACGCATACGTATGTATACATACCAATCACACACATATATGTAGAAATATGTTCATACACTGCCGGAAAAAAGTATTGGCACAGCAAGTTGTTCACAATGTAAGCACCAATTTCTATTCTAATATTTTTTCGTATTTTTTTTTTAATACAAAAAACATAAAAATGTAATTTCTATACCTTGTGCAGAACTCGCAAAAATTCTATAAATTTTCATGCAAATTTTCGACTTTTTAATCAGATTTTTTAGAATTTTCTTGAGTATGCAGTTTTGTAGCCCATTCTAGAATAAAATATGCACGTTCGGAGTTAATCAAAATCTCATTGATTTTTTGAGAATTTTTTTGTTAAAGTTGTTTTGCATTTTTTCCATACAAAGTATTTTCAAAATTTTATTTATTTTTTTGTATGAAAGAAACTGCGTGAAAAAATTGCCAAAAATCAACGGTAATTCGTAGCTACTTCACACTTGCACTTTAACACACTAAAATTTATTGGGCTGCAAATCTGCATACTCTAAAAATTCTAAAAAAACTCATTTAAAAGTTGAAAATTTATTGAATATTCGCGAGCTTTGCACAAAGTTTAAAAATCATATTTTTATATTTTTCAATGTAGAATATTTTTATATTTTTATAAAATATTTGCGGAAAAATATTAGAATAAAAATTGTTGCATATGTTGTGAAAAATTCGCTGTGCCAATACTTATTTCCGTTAGTGTACATATATTTTATGAATATTACTTACTTACATGCATTTATGTATATAATAAATCTCTGCAGTAGTTTATCTAATAAACCAGCCAAGCTTGTACTTGAGATCGAAATAATTCCCTAACGAATAAAAAATATACCGTCTTGCTCAGGAAATTATACTGTTACGATTTTCTTTGAACTCCAATATTGGCCACACAATATCGCGTCAAGTAGAAAGTGGCAAGCCCCAAGACCAAGAAGAAGGGGGATATGGAGTTTTTTCTAAAGAATTAGAACTGGAATTATCCGTCCGAATTCCGGAACATTGTAGCGTTTATCAGACTACGAAGACTACGATTAAATTCTTCTCGAATAGTCAGGCGGCCATCACATCAACGAACGCGGTAATGCTAAGATCCAAGGTTGCACAGGAACTCCTGGCAGCTATAAAAGATATTAGCACCAAATGTGTCCCAGGACATAGAGATATTCTAGGAAATTGTAGAGGTAGAAGGACACAATCACCCAAAGAAGTTCCTTTGCTTCAGTGACAAAAGAGCTCAATGCTAAGTATGAAGAACCTTAAAACACGACATGCTTGGCCCTTGAAGTACAGACATTTGGAGATTCTATGTTGAAGAGAAGGAACACCTCATTACCATTAAAAAAAAAATTAACTTTTACAAAATTCGTTTTAGCAAATTTGACGCGGAAAGTTGATATCCACTTATTGTAAAAAAAAAAGTTCAATACATCGAATCGAACCTCATTTCCCACGCAATATCTTCGAATTCATTGACAACTGTTTACATACATTTTTTTCTATTTTATTCTAAATGTGAGTTTGAAGTAACTAACAACGAGTTTTTTTTTTCGTACGTCAAGCAAAATGAATTTTGTTCCCCAATACTAACCTACAATGCATGTCAAATATTTTGTACGTATATGTGTGTGCATATGTATTTTTTTTCTTTCTATTTAACATAATACATAACTCCATTTTACTCCTTTTACTTAATTTTTACGTATTTCAAAGAAACACCAAAATGTACATTCTCAATTAAAAAACTTTTAACTCAATTAAAAATTCATTTTGTATCTAACATTTACATTAATGCTACAAAACTACATTTACCAAATGCAAAAAAAAAAAAACTAAATAAATAAAATACACGCCAATGTGTAACTCTACTCGCCACTACTACTAATCAACTAATCAACCAAACGACCGATCGCCATATGTTGTAAATATTATGGTGCCGGTACAGTACGACGAAGAAGCGGGTACACCCGATTCGACGAAGGACAGCAGCGAGGTCCTTCGTGGCGTTACATACCGACCGCCTTCGGCATCTGGTCATCATCATCAAAGCCATCCATCACAACAGAAATCAACCACCTGTTTGGGTGGCTGTTCGGAACGGAAAGGCTCCTCAGTAAGTACATAGCAGAATAGATTATAATGCACATACCACACCACCACAGAAAGCAAAGAATTCACAAAGTGTGAAAATGCATTGTGTACCCCGTTTGCTGAACGCCTAAATGTATGCTTGCAGGTACTTGTGTGTGCTTAAGTCTTTTTAGTATGTAAGAGAAATGTTTGCAAAAAAAATTGTGCACTTAAATTCTACATATTTAGAATTTTTGTTTTTAAATTGCAATACATTTGTATTGTATCAATTAAGGTCATAAATACGTATTTATATATAATAGCGTATAATAACATATTAACAACGTATTTACGTGCGTATGTATACACTGAAGAGCAAAACTGAAACAATAGAACGGAAAGTTAACTTTGTGGTAATGTACTTCTTCAGTTTATTTACTTTATGGTAATTCAAACTTGCATTTCGCCTTACCGATGTTTAACTAAACGTTTGACCATACAAATTTTAAGATTCGCATATGGAAACTCAGAAAAAAATTACCAAACAAAAACGAACTGGATTGTTCCAGTTTTGCACCCTCTTAGTATTTGCTGAAATTTATAATTCAAAGAGGAGTTCTGGCTAATTTCCTGCAATTTTGTAATCAAGACGCGTGAGATTTTCGCTGTGAGTGCTTTAAGTGCACAACCCAAGCAAAAAGAATTTAAAGTTTTTGCAAAACGGTCAGAAAGACTACGCTATAAAGAAAGAAATCATATCGGCCGAATGTCCGTTATATGGTTATCTAAACAAGCGATAAAAGGGCGGACCTCAGTCTGCAAGATCAAGAGACCACAAAAAATTGCAATTTGCTAGGCTAGGCATATTGGAGGGTCTCTAAATGCCAAAAAACTTTGGTTCAAAATCAAAAATTACTGTTTTATCACCACAAAGCAAGTAACTGGACATTATGTAAGACATGGGAACAAGTTATTGCAGCACAAAGATAAAGAGGAGAAAGCCTGCTTTGACATCCAGAAAATTTTTTTTTCAGAAACGCATTTTTACTAAGAAAAAACATTGGATTGGTATTATTTTGAAGCGGTAATTTACAAGTTCTTCATAAACGACCACATTATTCCACCAAAATTTACTATTGATTAGGGCGCGGCCCTTAATTTTTTAACTCTAAGGATAAAATTAAACGTTTTCAGTCGAAATATTGGTTCAAGTGCTGTGCACCTGCATCAGAGATACGCCTAACATCCCAAAATATTTAAGCTATTAAGTTTGTATGTGTACATTTAATGATGTAGGGCCGTGTTACGCCTTGGGGAGTAAGAACTGTGGTAAAATCGACAACAAATGAGCATTTTCAAAGAATTTGGCAATTTCTGAGGATATTTTTCGCAGACTTTTATTAATTTTACCAGGACAAGGGTCAGAAATATCCTCCGAAACTGGGGCCAAATAGGTATAAATCCCAAGATTTTATAATCATGGAGTGACCTGCGTAAAGCCCAGAATTGATTCAACAGAAAACTTATGGAATTGTTTGAAAATGCTACTGTTCAATTGCGAAAATTCGCCCAATCGCATGCAAGACCTTGGGCATGGCGTTGAAGAAAACCGATGCGCGTTCTCAACAGATTTCGTCTAAAACCTGTGCAAAAGTATCCCATAAAAGCTAAAATATTCAAATTGGTTATGGCCAATTTATTAAAAGTCAAGCAAATGGTAAAATTTTCTGTCGGATGCAAAACTGGGACAATCTAGTTGCTACGTTTTTTTGCAATTTTCTTTTTTATCTGCTTGTATTAATTATTGTTTTTAAGGCCTTCTGATGAAATAAACATTGGAAATGTGAATTCCGAAACTAGATTACAAAAAAGTCTTCATATATTGCGAATATGTTGCAAGAAAATTCACATTATGTACTATTGTTCCGGTTTTGCTCCTCAGTGCATATGTTTATAGTATGCTTTTGTGAATAAGTATAAAGTATGTACAGTAGGGTGCCCATCGAAAATGCTTATTTTTTTTTGGAAATTTCCAGACTCTACCACCCAATTTTATTCGTTTTTATGAGAAATATTCGATTGCCTTTTTTTAATAAATTTTTAAAGGTCATTTTTAGGTCGCGACCTGTCGATTTGCTTCAAAAAATAAAATGTATGAGTTTTTGAATAATTATTTTTATGAGTTGTTGTATAATTATTTTTGATTAGATTTCAAAGAACGAATCTGATCTGAGAAGAGTATATATAGGCCTTTAAAATGTTATATAATAATCTATTATCGGACTTAGCTTGTTGGGATTTTTATAGGGTTAAAAAAAAAAAATTTAATTTTGGCCATCGATAATTTCCACCTCAAAATATGTAGTACTATCTAAAATTAAATCTATTTTTAAACAAACTGATAGCTATTTATTGCAATCGCATTAAAATTGTCGAAGTTAGGCGACATTTCTTAAATACTTAAAAATGTCGCTAAGGAATTCAGAAATATTTATTCAAAATTGATATATACAATCGCTCTTTAGCAAAAAATTGGTTTTCCAAAAATTTTAGAAAAATGGACGTGGCACCGCCCACTTACATATATCACATACATATGTGTATCTCAAAAACTACTTAACCGATCTCAACCAAATTTGGCACACACATTACGCTTAAGCTTTTTAAGCTCCATATTGAAAAAATTTGAAATCGGAAAAAATTCAACCAAACAAAAACACAAAAAGCAATGGGTTTTTTTACAAACTTAAAACTTGCATTTCATTATACTACAATTAATGGGCTACAAAACTGCAAATAATTCCACACTGTACTATATCCTCATCAAAGACTATCCTATTACGCTGAAAGGAAATTAACGCATAGGCCGCTGCATACAGAAATTTGTGTGTCATTACACACTGTGTCATATCGGTATCCATTTCTTTTAAGCCTACAGGTGATATATGTACGTAGAAAATAAGTAACGATAGGTTTATCAGTGCATTCGGCGTAGACTCGATAGACTCTCTCTCTCTATCTCTTAGCAAATGCCTGTTTAAATTTTTGGAAGGTAATTAGAACATTGGAGACCCTTTGTTAAACGTGAAACAGCCACAAAAGTTGTAACTAGGATTACACTTTAATACTTCACTTAGCCCAACTCGAGTTCAGGTTTCCAGTTATGGTCTACAATTATGGTTAAACAATGCAAGCAACGCATTGAAAATTCATTTTGGGCATCTTCTTTTTGAGTAAAATAGGCGGAATGCCTTTACCTAGCGATTTGTTTCATCATTTTGTTCAAAGGGAGCGGTTTAAAAATTTCCCTAAATCCCTCGTGAATTTCTGATGCTTTTTTATCTGTCATAATTCGGAAAAATTTCCCCCAAACTGACGTGAAAACACCAATTTCTTTAACCACCACCTCATCAATGCCATGGGGGAGAGTCGAATTCTTAGTGGTACAGCAAGCTAGTATTCTCACTTAGGACTCTACAGTTTGAAGTTGACCACTATACTCGGCAATTATAGTTAATTCAAACACCACTTTCTCCCTGAAGCTCAGCCTTACAACAACTAAGTCCTGAGATCAAAATTTCAGAAGTTCTGTCACTGGTAGGACACTGTAAGCGTTCGATCTGAGCGAGTTTTCGTAAAATAGAATGTTGACTCAGTCATCCAGTCCACATATACATTCCACATAGGCTTCTGTATGGCTGCTATATGGGGTTCTTATTTAGCATGGTTCGCCGTTAAACTACTAACAAGATAAGTAACTACCTTAAAATGCTGTAAGTTTATTTTAGCATTTTTGCCGTCCCTGCTTTCCACAAAAATCAGTCAGTCACAAAAATGGAATTGGCCTTCACCACTGCAGGTCATTGTCACTTGCTATTTCAGCATTAATGAATGTTGAACAAAGATCATCATCTACAATGATGTAATCTAAAGTACGTTTAACTGATTATTGATACTTTTTTTTTTAAATTGTGGTGACAAAGCAGAGAGTTCTGCTACAGCATCTTCTAAATCTTCAGGATAAGTTCCGACTAGATCTTCTGCTTTTAGCTGAACGGCAGCGTGTGGATGTCAGATTAAACCAAAACCCAAATTGGCTAGAAAGTACTTCATAAGATAATATTCTGTTAGTGAATGTTGAGATCAATTCAATAGGTCCAGCACTGGTACGTAGAAAATACCGTGCGACGAAAATAAAAAAAAATTTCAAAAAACATAATACTGTGGGTCAAATATATGATTTTTTTAAAGGACTATGAAATTTTTAAGATATGATTACTTCAAAAAATAATTTTTTCAAAAATTATGGCAACGAAAAACAACAGCGCGGGTTCTAAGTGAATGAGAAAATTCTATAGAATTTAAAAACACTAAATAGCAGCGAATCAACTGCACTTGATAGTAGTAGGTTCAATGAGAAAATGGATTAGCCGCAATAGTTTACGGGCAGTGCATAACTCAGTGGTTATAGTCGCTGGCTTTGCACATCTATGATGCGGGTTCGATTCCTGCAGCATTCTGGAGAAAAAAGTCCGAGGAGGAGATGTGGCAATCTGCGAAATAGTAGCTACAACTTCTACCGCTTAAACTTTGTTGGTTTTTCCATTTTTCCTAAAAAACAAAAATGGTCCTACAAAGCTCGATAACTCTATTGAAATAAAAATATTAAAGTTGTTTGGTTTATTAATTTTTTGTGCGCATAGTTTACTGGCGCACAGTGTTATACTTTTTATTATTGAACTATAATATATGTATACAGTTATCATGTACATATGTACATATGTAAAGTTAATGAATCAGCTATCTTCATACACATATGTATGTATACCGCAAAAGGTAGGTATTGAATTCTATATGCTATATAATGAAAACTTGTATTTTAACACTTAAAGCTTGTACATAGAAGTAGAATACTGTAAAAATAATGAATGAATTCTTGCACTTTGCATTGCATCAAGAAAATGTTGAAAAGGTATGCTCAACAGGTAGATTTGTAGAGTTAGTGTGCCTCGACAATATTTGAATAAATACAAAGAATATCTAACTAATAATGATAAGATACTACTGTTGGATATATTACTCGTTTGCTACTGCGCGAATGTTAATGCTTCTTAGAAGGGAATGAAAAACAAACACCAAATCACGGAGACTGCCAGATCGAGTGCTACAATATAGAAAAAAAACTATGCATACTAAATAAATACTTACCTATTATTCTATTCACAATGCGATGCGATGTCTAGATGCTCACGAAATCACTTCTATTTGGTAGTTAATACCTAATTACATATCTCGTATTTGCATCCACGTATGTACCATGTACTTATACATATGTAACTTTAGAGAAATAGCGTGCATACATACATACCAGAATACCCTAAAAATATTTACCCATGCAAACGTAGTGTGCTACTCTTAACCCAAACCGAACTAAGTAGACTAATCGTACAGCAGTCTTCTATGTTTTTTCAGTATTCAATCAATTTGGCCGATGAGGCACGCAACAATCATGCACAACAAATTGAACGTGCCGAAATAGCGAATTTGGTGCGCAGCCGCATGGATTCGTTGAATTTGCCAACAAACGACTATGACGACGTGAGCGAGAAGCGCAATCATCTCTCATATGTGATAATCAATCCGAGCTGTGATCTCAAATTGGAGGAAGGCGATGTCATGTAGGTGGAGAATGGCCAAGCTTAAAATTAATTTGAAAGCGACTGTTATTGTAAAATATATTTTAGATTTGGGTGAATTTTGGTCAGAACTTTATTTCAAAATTAAGTAAAATTCTAAATTTAACAATTTCCGGAATGTTGCAAGTTTATTTTCTGAATAGCTCAAAAACTAATTTATGTATTTTTAAGTTGGAGTTTGGGAAAAATTGTATTTTAAAGTTCAAGTTCTAATATTTATGTAAAAAAAAAAAATCTTAAAATTCCAGCATCTTTCAGATAAAAAAGTTAGCTAAAAATATATATGAGTTTTTGCTTTAACGTTTTTTAAATTTAAAAATTATATAATTTTATTATTTTTCGATTAATTTTTATATTTTATATTTTACTTAAGAATTTGCAAAAAAATTCAAAGTTCAAAAATTTATATTAAAAAAAATTCTTGAAAATTTCTGTACTAAAAAATTATCACTAAAAAAATTAGCTAAAAATTTATCCATGTAAATTTTTGATTTTACAGTTTTTTAAATTTCAAAATTCTGTATTTTTTCCGGTTTTTTTTTTTTTTTTTTGGGTATATATATTTTTTTAGTGCCGAATTATCACCCCGAAATTGAGATGAGAACTATTTTCATAACTATAAGATCAAAACTTCTGACCAAAATTCATTCGTCGATTGGACATGGATTGACCCGTATACATACATATATTTGAGTTTTTGTTTTTATTTTGACATTTTGACATTCTTTTTTTTCTTCGTTTTCTCTTTGCAGCTATCTAGTACGACCATCACCATTTTCAGCGCAAAAAACGTTCGAACGTCACAATTCGCGCCGCAAATCAAACATATCCTTCTGTTCGAATATCAATTTGGGTGCCGCTTGCGGTACAAACGTTAATGCAACACAGGGTGCCGGCTCACGTCGCGGCTCCGGCTTAGCCGGTCTTAATCCGATGCAAATGCAAAGCGTCCAGACGTTGGCCGGGTATGGTTCGCCACGCTGCTCGCCGCCAATACAACAAATTAAATCCAATTCTCTTTCTCTACCCGACAGTCCGACGGTTGTTGGCGCGCAGCGCGGCCGGAGCAATTCATTGCGGGTTGGCTACTATTTATCCATTTATCCAATGGCGTTAACACTTTTCATTTGTTACCTTTACCGTCACTGGCTTGACACCTGTATACTCGTGTGTATTGTGTTTTGTTTTGTTTTGTTTCGTTTGAATTTTTCTTCACTCTTTATCATTTCTAACTGCCTGTCTATATCGTCCAACACAATGTACAGCAATAACGGTTTCATATTTTTACACTTTTTACTTTCCCTTTATCAATGTTTAAGTTTTATTTAATAGTTTTTATTGGAATTTTTATTGGTTTTATTCAATTATGTTTTAATCTTGTAATTGATCGTTATTTGATTGATTTAAGAAATAAGCGCATAAATCGCAAGTGTAGTAAAAACCTTTGTTTGCACGCTCCTAACAACGCAGTAGGATTTTTTAGGGTCTTTAAAGTTTTCACTGAAGACCAAGGATTTGAAAAAAAAAATATGAAAAATACGAGCATTCTAAAAGTGTTCAGGGTATGGACATATTGGAGGGAGCTACAGCGTCTACAAGCGACTTGTTGGTTTTAGTAAGAAGACATTTAATCACAGAAATAAACGGAATGAAATATTTGAGCATTTCTCGGATCTGTGACAATTTTAGGGATTTCCTTTGGAAAGTTAATTCAAATTGCAGATTTTAAGAACTTAATATGGTGAAACTAAGATGGCTGACGATATTTTCCATAAATTTAGTTTACAGTTCAGTTAGACAATTTCTTCTTGAAACCCTGATAAGCTGGACCCCGATCTTGTATTCAACGAGAAATTTTTTTCTGAAATACCTGCATCAGTTCATGCAGAAACCCTTGCAGAACAGAGCAATCGGTAATGGCGGCGATTATGTAGATAAAATTTAAAAGATAATCAGACTTACTTATCTTGAATTTCGCCCGAAAACAAATTAGCACGAATTTTTTTCATTTCGGGTGAAAAGTCATAATAAGGTTGAATGTAATAAAGTCCAAATGAGTAGTCAACAGAAGCATAACATGTTTTTCCCAATTTTTCTCAAAAAAAACAACATGGTGGGCCATCTTGTATAAGTATAACTTTCGGTATAAAGAGAATGTGAATAATTATTTAAAGCACTATAGTGTATTTTTAAGGGCTACTCTTTTTCGTGGTTTCTCAATTATTGATATGTATAAATAAATTCATCAGGTACCTATGTAAATAGTTTTTGTTTTTTACTTTTTATTGCTTTTGAAAAAAAAAAATTCCTATTTTTAGTATTTTTTCTACATAATTTAATTTTACATTTTACTACATTTTTTAATTTTTTCCATCAATTTTTTTAATATAAATAATGTGTGCATATCTGTAATTGTTTCTAATACTCTCCAATGTGTAAAATAGATGGGATCCGGAAACTCGCTAACGCTACATAACTATCGACTATCAACTAAAAATACCGATAATAAAAATGTCCTCGCAGTGAATACTAAAATAAATTTTTTTTTAATTAAATTAATTTTTCGTACTCACCCAGCCAGTAAAATATATCCGGAAACGTACCTCAAAACGGAAAAAAATCTTTTAAAAAAATCTGATATTTCACCTATTTTCCAATATCAAAATGTTCAAAATTCAAAATGTTTTCGTCGTGATCTACACGGTTGATTATTCATAGCTATTGAAAATCAAACAAAAAAGAATTATTAAGTTTCCGCAATTATATCAATTTAATCAATTTTTGTATCATTTTAATGCGTTGCGTCTGACGACATTCGACCCGGGACTTCTTGAAAGCTAACAAATCAAATCATTTTTTTTTTACGAAAATTGTATCTTCTTTTAGAATTATTTGTCGATGTTATACGATATACTATGTTAGCGATGGCAGAGTACTTTAGAATCCCACCATAACTGTTCCACTAACACTGTCAACACTATATCCAACACTAAGCACACTCTTACCACTATCTACTAATCAATATGTACGGCACCAAATCCAACCCCCAAAATCACCACCACCACCACCAACTGCAACCATCGACACCGTCACCGATCATCGATCACCGATTGCGTGCGACATTTGTATCACCAACACCCACTATAGCCATCGATGTGCGACCACCTGTTGTTGGCTGTTGATTGCTTGATGACAGTGGAAACCGAGAATCAGTGGAGTCGCGTCACCGCATTTGTATCTGCATTTACATAATTTTAGAACTAATTACTAATATTATTATAAAAAAATATATATATTTGCCAATTTTTAGTAACAATTATTTCAATATTATTTTTTACTAACATCAATATTTGGCAAAAACTTACATAAAATTGTTTTCCACAAATAAGTGTTGTTTTGCAATATATAACTATTTATACTATATATATTTTTTTTTTTTTTTTTTGCAATCACTGAAAAGCGACACCCCATTTTTCGTTGTTGTTTTCACAAGATTGGTAAATTTCCCGTTTTTGAATCGGTTTCGTTCCGCTTACTTTCACTTGCAGATCGACAATGATATATTGCTGCGGCGTTCCTCCTCGCTGCGGCAGGGTTTACCCAATGTCGGTGTAAGCCATGGCCGACGTAAATCTTCGCTGGAGGAAATAGGCATCAGTCATTTTACAACGCTGATGCAGGCAACGAATCATACGAATCCAATAAAAATTGCGCTCAATGGCAGTATAGGATTGGAGGTGAGTTTTTTCTTTATTTTATTCCATTTAATCACAATATTCACATTCAATTCCGCCATACTATTTAGGTCACCCCACCCGAAGAGCCCACGCCAATTTTAGGCGTACCCTGCATCATAGCAGGTAGCGCCGGTGGTGGCATTAATCCCTCGGCTTTGGGTGGCTCTACACTCGGCGGTGGTTCATCGCTGGCCATTAATACAGCCGATCTTGGCGCCTCACCCACATCGAGCAACACAAATTCACCGCTACAAGTGCCACAACAGGATTCACAACAATCCGGACAAATGCAATCACCGCAACATTTACAAGGGACAATTGTATGATACAACCTTATGTGGGGTCGTAGGCTCCGCTCGTCGATATCGAAGAAAAACAAATGGATATAATATAAGTAGAAATCGGAACGGTGCTAAGGTGTCGCCACAGCAGCGGAGTCCAACTTGACCAGAGTAAAATTATATGTAGCACAGTGCGCACACTGGACATCACAGCTCACACACAACAAATGGCAAGCATAGACGACTAAGCACAAGTAGTTAGGAGCAATTGAAATTGCGTAACTGGAGTGTATGTAGTTAGATATGCACATTATCTATTGAAGAGTGAGCGATGGAAACGTAGGAAAATTCGGGACAAAGGCTGAATGTCGTCAAATTAAAACTCGTTCAAAGGCAACGATTTAAAATATGCAGTAGGTTTGAAATTGAAAATTTTGAGTTTAAGCTCCATAGTGATTAATTGTATTTATGTTATTTATGTGCATATATAGATAAGATGAATCGTTCAATTGTAGTTGTAGAAAGGCTTTTAAAGTAATGCGAAAAATAATGTATTTATTTACATAAAACGAGTATTATTTCATTAAAATGTAGAAGAACTATGTAAATCATGATTATTTATTTGTAGTCTTAAAAAAAATATCATTTATTTGTGGTTTATTCTTAAAATATTTTAGCAAATATTTAACTGTTTCATTTCATGTTCTTCTTTATGAAATGTGTTCATGATTTTTTTTTTCGGAAATAAAACTGTACAAATTTTTCTATTTGGCATTTTTTTATTTGCTAGTATTTTAGTTAAGACATTCTACCTTTTTGACTGCATTAGCGCGCCCTTGGAGAGATCCAAGGTTCGAACACTCGAGCAGCAGAAATTTTTTTTATGGTATTTCTATTAATTCTTTTTTTTATTTGCAATTTTCAAATTTTTTTGTTTTAACAAGAAACAAATTTTTCTTTGGTTAATTTAATTTTTATGGTGTTAAAATGTATTTCGGCCAAAGGAAATTAATTTCTCATATTTGTGATTTATATTTAAATTTAATGTGAAAAATTTTTGCGAATTCGATTCTAATACAGTGTTACCAGAATTTTTTCCTCAAAAATCGGTCAAGTGAGGACTAAATCTTTAAAACTCGGAAAAAAAAATAATTTTTTCGTGAAGCAAATATCTATTTTCAACAATTTCAAGAAATCCGCGAATCAAAATGGCGAACAAAAAAATATGACATTTCAATTTTAAAAAAGAAAAATTCAGCACATTCTTCAAAAAAAAAAATCTCAAGAGTGTTTAATTACTTTTTTGATCACACATCGTTTCTAAGCAAATAGTTCATAAATATTCGAAATAATTTCATTTCATCGGCACACTACACGAAAGCCAAAAAATTCAAAATTTCGAAAAACAAAAAATTCTAGCATATTAAGAATGCCCCATTTATATCCATGTGATTTAATATTTGTAAATTATAGCTTTAAAATTTTTTAATATATCTTAATTTTCATTTGAATCAATATTATGACAATATTTGGTTGCCTGTTTTTGTAAAAAGAATACTTCCTCAAGTAGCAGACTGGTGTATGATTTGGTGTAAATTTATGAAATTTGGTACAATTACTCAGATTTATACCAAAATTGGTAAATTTACACCAATATATGCACCAGTGTTCTTCTTGAGTCCCCTTCCATCTTTTTACTAATTTTTGTTTTATCTAAATTAATTTAATTTTTTGTTGAAATCACATAAAAAATCGTCAAAAAAAGCTGCCAGAAGTCTTCATAGTGAATATCTTCGATATATTCTCTTTCATTGTAACTTCTTCAGTTTAAGATTTTACCGATATATTTTTTTTTCAAAATAAGTCTTCACTTCTGGCAACGCTGACCTGTGATCACAGAACCAGAAGCGCTAGTCGTTAAGCCGACACTTGTGTGAATTAATTGCATTTGAGTTTTGGATTTGACAATCTTAAGCAGATGTCGCTGATCGCATAAGTCGAACTGGTAGGCCACCGCTACAGCTCATGGCAGTTCATAAACTGGTATTTTTACTGACTTGTTTAGCTGTTTCCTGCAGAGTCCTTTGAGAGGCCTTTTTGTGTTTTAACAATGTCTTTCTCAGTAAAAGTGCATTAGAAAATAGTTATACGAGGAACAGTGTCTATGGCTTTAAATCTTGCATTAAACACTTGGAAACAACTTGGAACTTAAAAATTGTTATACAGTGTATACGGGGAAACAAGAGCGGACTGTCTCAGATCGAAATATGCATTGAAAAAAGAGATAGTCTACGATATGAAAAGCATTTCATGCGAGGGTTGCATTTTATATTTTGTGCCTTTTAATGAAAACACAGTAAAATAATAATGAAATGGCCAAAATATTCTCCTTGGAAGTCTGCATTCGCTTGAACCAATTTTCAAATTTTTCCTCTTTTTGGCAGTTGACAAACGAGAACAGAAATTCTTGGTGACCAAATGTTCTTGCAATATTGAATGTATGCATGGTCCCCAAGGATTTCTCTATCTTGCAATACATCACATGACGATCTTGCGTTATCAGTTGACGCACAGCATCGATTATTTCTGGCGCAACAATCCTTTTTGGATGGCCTTTACGAAATTAATCCTGCAAGGATCGACGGCCACGTTGGAACTTGTACCAGAGTCGCTAGATGTGGTGCTTCAACGGGGAAAGTCGAGGTAGGTTAATCAATGCACTCATGGCTCTATAATTTATGTCGAAAATCATAATAAATTATTGCGCAAAAATTTTCACTAGTTAAACCCATCTTTTGGGCGAGATGAATTTTTCTACTTACTGAAAAAAGAACAAATAAAACTCGTCGATAAAAATGTCGAAACACGTAGTGTTGAAAAGGTGCAAAATATAAAAGACAACCCTCGTAGTAATAAGAATGATATATTTCTATATATCGGTACCCTAATTCACAAAGGTTCTAACCAACACCCTTTTCGAACAGATTTCAATAAAACTTTTGAAGTGTTAGAACTAAAAACAACGGAGTTACATGCCATTTTTTAAAAATGCATACCTTTTTTGATATTCATTTTCTAATGTTTTGTGCTTCTCCTGTAAAATAAAAAATTTCTTGGTTAGGACCTTTCGTGCATTAAGGTGACGATATGTACATTAGGGTGTGTGAGGAAATATTATTATCTACATGCAACGTAAAGGCTTTCGCGAAAGTTTCAAAAAAAAAAATAAAATATTTTTTAAATTTGCAAAAATTCAAAAAAAATGTTGCTTTAACCAGCTATAACTCGGCGAATTTATGAGTTTATATGTATGAATAAGTTTCAGTATTAGATTTCAAGTCAAAATTTTGTTGAAGTTTTGCGATTTAAAACGAACCGACCCCAAAAAATTTGTTTTAAATTTTTAAATTTTCATGGGAGTCTTTATTTTGTACATATTTAGAACCAAATAAAGAGGTGCCCCAAACAAAGTTTGAATGTTGATATTTTCAAAGACCACCCCTTACATTACATATTCAGCTTTATCATGAATTTCATTTTCCCCGAACCGGTTCACTTTTTAGTTTTGGTTTCCATGGTTTTACTATGGGCGGATGAAAAATTTTCGCGTGAATTTTTTTTTCAGGCGAAACTCAGGATAAGGCAGATTATTGAAAAAAATCTAAATTTTTTGAATTTCATTAATAGAACTTTTTTATTTTTTATATCGATATTTCCGATATCGATATTGTTCAGCACCATATATGGTCATATCTATTTTATTATTAGTACAATGAATTATATCGATTCATGTTATCGGTCCATTTTAAAATATCGAACATTCCTAACACAAAGGGTCGCTCCACTGATTGAACGTAATGATGTGGAAAAAAAGTTTTTGGAATTCGCATAAAAAACAAACTACCCTGATATTTTAATCCCTTTTACCACTTTGCTAAATTGAAAAAAAAACAGGTACCCCGAACTCGATGCTCTTTCGGGCTATCTTTCAAGAAAAGTTTAAAATTAATATCTAAATTTTTTCACTTTCATTTTTTTTCAAAATCAAATTAAAGCATATTATTTTTAGCGATTAAGTTGACATAAGGAAATTAGTGTAAAAAATATTTGTAAAATCGTGTAAATAATAATTAAGTTCGTGAATATAAATAGACTTAAGAAATTTAGATTAACTCTATCGCACAGTTCTTAGAAAAAGAAATAATTAAAATAAAAATAAAACTAATTACGGAAACCATGATAAATTAAATTGTACAAATAAATGGTGAACTTAAAATAGCCAAAGCACAAATATATAAGTTAAATAAATAAACTCTAAGTCCGAGAAAACGGTACTTGTATGTATATATTAATGTCGGAAGCAACATTTTAGTTGAATGCTTCTTCGAGTATTCTAAGTTTTTACTATTTTTATTTGATATGTACATACGTACATATGTATGTCATTGTTCATTTCTTTGAAGCACTTTCCAACACTAAACACACAATTTGAGTACTTAGCATAAGTATATATAAGCAATACTTGTAGAAATGTGTAAATGTTTAATATTTTATTGCTATAGTTTTCAAAGAATCCTTTATACGGAACTAACGGTTTCATTAATTGTTATGTACTAGATTAAAATCAATACACTTGAAAAAATTTCCATTTCGATATTCATGTTCAATTTCAACGAGATACATGTCCAACGATTTTTTATTTATTTTTTTCTTAACAGCGGTCGTCCCTCGGCAGGCAATGGCAAACCTCCGATTGTATTTCTGCCATGAAAAACAGCTTCTCATAAAAATACAATCGCCGTTCGGAGTCGGCGTAAAACTGTAGGTCCCTCCGCTTTGTGTGTTCAAGGCGCACGCCACAAATCGCGCATAAAAATATTAAGTGACTGTAGGTTTAGCAGTGCATCCAGAGCAGCGCCTGTGTTGGAGGGAAAGCTCCCGTTATACTGAGTGCGATCGTTCCTTTAAGTTTGGCAAAAACAATTTTCCCTCGCAATTGATTGAAAGTCTGCGCCACCACACCACAGATGCATAGCTGATACATAGTTTTAACATAGAAGCATAATTCCACAGGATTCCTCTTAAGACAGACCTCACATTTTACCAAAGACATTTTTTATTTAACATGAAACTTCCATAAAATTTTATTATCTAGGATTACACCTAAGCACCAGTGTGACCAGGTTAGCCTTCTTGAGGCTAGAGCTAGCATTAATTTTAAGCCATAGCTGCAGAATTTTGTTACAATACGTACTATTTTGTTTGGTGCCACCGAAAACACTTTAATAATTAAAAATTAAAAAAAAAACATTTTTTTTTGTTTTTAAATTTTGAACTTCTCTTCAATTTTCGAGCATATGCGAATAATTTCGCCAGCCCTGATTTGTTAATCATAGAATAGAATCACTGATGTTGCCATTAAGTAGCCTTGAGAAAATCCTGCCCGAAAGCATCTTAATTTCTACGTACTCCCTAGTCGCGATCTTTTGAAATTCTATTTTCTTTTAGTTATCGATTGAAATTTAATAAATATATAAAAAATAATAAAATGTACATAAAGTCGATTAACGGACAACAAAAATATGATTTTCTGCTGGTAAAAGGAAATATCAATCACTTAGGGGCTGTCCATATATTACGTAAAGGAGTTTCCGCCTGTTTTGAACTCGGGTGAATTTTCGTATTTTATAAAGAACAATTTTGAATAAGAATACAAGAAAAATAATATTACGTAAGAATCTACGGGACGCCACCTTCACCCATATAAGAAAAAGTAAGAAAATTCTAGACCCGCCCTCCCACACAAAGGTCTTACCATGATAAAAATATAGTAAGGTAGAACCGCTGAGAGTCACTTTTAAAATTCTTGAACGTTTCCAAACAATTTAATTTTTAAATTTACTCACAAACTCACACACACATTTTCATTTTCAATCTCAAGCAACAACAATTTCGAACAATTTCATTTTTTTATTTTCACTTTTACGTGATTTTAAAATGTTGGCAAACTTCAAAAAAAAATCATAGCCGACAAATTGAGAGAATGGTTCTACCTTGCTATATTTTTATCATGGGTCTTACGTAATATATGGACAGCCCCTTAGTAGCATTAGAGCATAAACAACATTTACACGTATTTCTATTATTTTCAATATCATAGCGAGCGTTGTGAAATACAAAAAAAATTTAACAAAAAAATTTAAATAAAAAAAAAAATAAAAAAATTGGCGCGACTGTCTCTCTTTGTACATTTTTTCATGATAAAAACATAGCAAGGTAGAACCGTTCTCTCATTTTGTCGGCCATGATTTTTTTTTTAAGTTTGTCAGCATTTTAAAATCATATAAAATTGAAAATAAAAAATTGAAATTGTTCGAAATTGTTGTTGCTTGAGATTGATAATGAAAATGTGTGTGTGAGTTTGTGAGTAAATTTAAAAATTAAATTGTTTGGAAACGTCAAGAATTTTAAAAGTGACTCTCAGCGGTTCTACCTTACTATATTTTTATCATGCATTTTTTCATTCCGAAGCATTAATACATCTTATTTACGTCCCAATAATCAGCGTTTGTACTCCTGAGTTAAGCAAACGTTCCAAAGGCTGATTCTCGATCTCTTTTTTGAAGGTTCTACGTGCAAATAAGTTTTTCCAATTAAGAATCTTTGAGCGTGTGTGAATCGGTAACAAAATTCGCGGCGAGTAAATTTTTGACAACTATGAGGTCAATAAAACTTCAGTAGCTCATGATGCTAGTGAAATCTTTGACAAATGCATAGAAAATTTTTGGAATTTGTAAAAAAAATATTTTTGACAATCGCAAAGATTGTTGATGTGTGTAATTTTTCGTTAACTAAAAGCTTAAATTGATGAATTGTCATCAACGATGGTAGATGTTTTCTTAAATTATTAATTTCACTTGAATTTGTAATATTTTATTCCGCATAAAGCTGCGGTTATCAAAAATTTACTGCTGTCAAAAAATATTTCATTTCACACAGCAGATTGGCAAAACTGTCTCACCATAGTAAAAGTATTATTCAACAGCTTTTCCCATAGAACTTTGTTACCGATTCACACACGCCCTTTGTAGGAAAACTAACATCATTTGACAGTAAGAGACCAAATAATTTGAAAAAATCAAATCAGCTGCTCTACTGATAGTACTTGTTTAACATGCCTCGGTTAGAGTAAAATTTTCGAAAGTCGTTGACACGCATTTTACAACTTTTATAAATTAAATTCCAAACCAAAGAAATTTAAGTGAAAAATAACTCTTTTCTGTCAGTTTTCTATTAAATTAAAAAAAACAAAATTTAATTTACAGTGCCGGTCAATAATGGATGAATATTTAATATCCATTTATATTTACAATGTTTTCTAGCTAGCATTTTTTGATATTTTTTTTTTGTTATAAAAATGTGGTTCATGCTTTAAAGAAAACTATGTAAATCTCACTTTCAAACTTTGTACAGAAATTCTAAAATTGTTTTTTTTTAAATTTCGCGCTTTTTAACCAGAATTTTTAGAAATATTTTGGGTATTGATTTTTAAGATTTTTTTTTTTGTTGACAACGTTTTGCACTTTTTTCCATATAAACATGAATTCCTTAAGGAAGAATATACGCAAAACCGTTTTCGAAATCTCGAAAAAAAGAGTGAACGCCAAGCAAAAAAAAAATTTACTAAAAATCAATGCTATTTTTTAGCTGCTCAAAACTTGCACTTACTTACTAGAATTTTATAAACCTGTTAACTGCATACCTAAAAAAAATTCTAAAAATCCTGGTTTAAAAGCTCGAAATTTAGATAAAAAATGTTGGAATTTTTCTAAGTTCTGTATAAAGTTCGAAATGTGATTTATATGTATAGATTTTGTTAAAGCATGAACCATATTTTTATAAAAAAAATATCAAAAAAATGTTAGCTTAAAAAACATTGTAAATATTAAAATCGAAACACAATTCATCCATTTTTGACCGCCACTGTAAAAAGCTTTCGTGAAACTGGTTTTGTAGTATCATATTATTCTACAGTAATAAATTTATAATAAAAAATTTATAAAAAAGTCAATTTATAATTTGTATTATGAAACTAGAATAAGCTACTTAATAAATTAGTAGATTAAGTACCCAGAAGTTGTATATATGTAACTATATTCGCTGTACATACAATATGCATACTAATTTGTCGGTGCATATACAACTACATACATAAATAGGTAACAGCATTAATACTAAGAGATATACATATATATAATATATTGCACCACTCTTTGTAGGTTTTTCTTGTAAATATTTATACAGTAAAATTAAATTAAGATAATTTATAATATCTACAAATGCACATACATATGTATGTACGATGAATAATGAATGGCTTAGAGATAGAGATAATGCTAAGAGAGAATTGAAACATTTTAGTAAAACTGAAAAACGCTTTGGTATACTATTAATGCTTTACATGAACCGAAAGTAGTGACATAGGGATTACATAACTCATGAAAAATGAAATTGTAAAAACGAATACGAATATCTAGCTAAATAAGTAGGTTACTCGAAATTATTAACTCTGTATACTTGGAAATTGTTTTAAAAAATTGTAAGTACATAATTTGTTAAGTAACGAAAACTTTAGAGAATGAATTTTATTAGCAATTAAGTGTTGGGAGGGTCACTGAAGTACGAATATGTAAAAGCGGTTAGATGGAAATGTGACAAAACAAAGTAGTAGTAGTAGATGCCCCTATTTAAATATACTATACATACTAAATACATATATGCTATAAGGCCTTACACGTTCTTAAACAAACTTTTAGAGATAAGTAGGCATACAAAAAAAGCAGAAGGCACTCGAAATCTACATATGTAGTTACTTAGGAAATAAATAGTTCTGCACTTTAAAAATAATACATATGTACATACGTGCTTATGAAAATGTGTACATACGTAGTACGTAAGTATGTAAATAAAAACATGCGTACTTAATATTTAGCATATTGGCAACCCTTCGACTTTTTTCGGTTGTTTTTCAAAACTATTTTGTATTCGCTTACGAACCTTATTTACTACGAGAGCCTACAATAAAGTAAAATAATCAGGCGATAAAAAATTCGAAGTGTTCCAGGTCATTTTCGCAAGATATTTACATTTTAAGTTGCATTGTTAATAAAAAAAATTTGAAAGTACAAGATTTTTTGTAAATTCTTTTGATTGGTATTAAAGCATATTCTTTTGTAAAAACATCAAGCTATCAACGAAGATTTTTTATATAGTTGTTAAAGGTCAAATAAACATGCGTAATAATTTATTTTATTTTTTTTTTATGAAATATGACTAGGCAATAATGTTACTCATACGCCATGTATGATCTATTAATGACTTCACGAATCACGAAGTATAACTTTTTAGATTTCCATGACAGGATATACTTCCTGCAGGCTTTATTAACATCTTTATAACGCTATACCATTTATAAAAATCCGGCATCAAATAAAGAAGTTGTAGAAAAAAAAATCGATTTAGCGGTTCTTACAGGGCGTCGAAAAAAAATATTACTCTCCTGAAATACCCTAATAGCAAGTGTTTAAAATCGATGGTTTTAAAGGGTGTAAAAAAAACTATTATTACACTCCTCAAATACCCTTAATAATGTATCTGCATTAGGGTGGTTCAAAAAAAAAAATTCGGAATTTTAGTGCTCTACCTAGGATTGTGCTATATCGAAAGAATATACCCCTATTTTTAACCGACTTGAAAAAAGGAGGAGGTTATCAGTTCGTCGGATTTTTTTTTTTAAGAAATTGGCGATAATCTTTAATTTTTTATATGTGATTTGAAGTCGGTTTTTTTTTGCTTAAAAATGTTTGTTTTATATTGAAATCTAAAATATTTAGAGGTCGCTTAACGTTTATCCGTGTATGTATTTTATATGGAGAAAAAAACAACTTTTCGTAGAAATGGAATAGAACTCTTGAAAATCAATGTTTTTCAATCGGAAAACTCTGGTTCTCTTCAGGTGACTTCCAATAATAATACCCAATATTTTATTTAAAAATTTTTGAATACGAAAGATTTTTTATTGCTGCCCTCATTGCATTGTCTGGGGTTTTTGGCGTACCTATAAAGTATAGTTACTATGAAAAAATTGTTAAACGGGAGTCTCCTGAAAATAAACAGAGTTTTCCGATCGAAAAATATTGATTTTTATGAATCCTATACAATTTCTACGAAAAAATAGAACAATCTTAGTCTGATTTGGCTGGTTATCTCGCAATTATATATCCTAGCCTAATTGTTGTTTTCTTTTTGTTTGAAAATATGAATATAACGGGTGATTTTTTTGAGGTTAGGATTTTCATGCATTAGTATTGCCAGATCACGTGGGATTTCAGACATGGTGTCAAAGAGAAAGATGCTCAGTATGCTTTGACATTTCATCATGAATAGACTTACTAACGAGCAACGCTTGCAAATCATTGAATTTTATTACCAAAATCAGTGTTCGGTTCGAAATGTGTTGAATGTGTGAAAAGTTGGCAGAAAATCCGCTTTTTTATCGACAAATTTTGTTCAGCGATGAGGCTCATTTCTGGTTGAATGGCTTCGTAAATAAGCAAAATCATGCGATTTGACGCCTTTAGACTATTTTTTGTGGGGCTACGTCAAGTCTAAAGTCTACAGAAATAAGCCAGCAACTATTCCAGCTTTGGAAGACAACATTTCCGAAGAAATTCGGGCTATTCCGGCCGAAATGCTCGAAAAAGTTGCCCAAAATTGGACTTTCCGAATGGACCACCTAAGACGCAGCCGCGGTCAACATTTAAATGAAATTATCTTCAAAAAGTAAATGTCATGGACCAATCTAACGTTTCAAATAAAGAACCGATGAGATTTTGCAAATTTTATGCGTTTTTTTAAAAAAAAAAGGTATCAAGCTCTTAAAAAATCACCCGTTACATATGTATGAAAACCTGGCCAATAAACGAATAATCTTTAGATACATACAAAAATCGGCACATCTAATGCCAAATTTTCCCAAGGCATTGAAATGACGAAAAAATGTATGCCATATAAAAAAATTCCATGTGGAAACGAATTTAACGACAATTTTCTTAAGGCAATAGCGCAGGTATTTTTTTAATGCCCGATTTTGTTATTAAAATTTGTGTCATTTAATGCTTAGTGGAAATACGGCATTAGAGATTGGGTTTACAATTTTGCTGATAAAGAATTTACCTCTCTATGCTGTTCGAGTAACAAAATTTCGCTCATCACTCTTGTGATTTCTAGTTCCCCGCAAAATGTGCCACATAAATTCGAGTTTAAGTGCTAGAAAAATACACAGAAACTTAAAAATGTGTGTTGTAGCGGCATATTTCTGGCAGCGGAAAAATTAGTGCCAATATCACAAAATTCTATAGTATGTCTTACCAAAAATAGGCTAAAGTTTAAAAAAAAAAATCCTGTAACGGGCTAAACTGGTGGGAGTAAAGCTCAACATCACCTCAAGCACAGCAGCAGCTGTTTGGATAATTATTAAGTGGAAACACCTTCCTAAGGTTTTAACAGTTCTTTAACACCCCCAAAAAGCTTTCGGGAACAGAAGTAGCCACTTGTAGAACTATATTTCTCCTTTTCTTTCATATACTCTCATTCTTTTAATGGCAATACAGTCAATCTATACTTATGCCGATTTCGTTTCTACCGCAAAATGCAACCTTCTTTTTGCCCTCTACGTAAAAACGCTAAGAAGAGGGCGATGAGAAGGCAACATTTTTTGTAGAAACGAAATCGTCATTAATATTGACCAATCTTTGACTTCAAATAAAAAGAACTTTGCTTTTTGGCTTTCGACATCTTCACCAAAAAAAAATATTTTATTTTTATTAAAACTTTTTTAGAGTAACACGCTTTTAAAGCTTTTATCGAACTGAAGTAACGACATTAAATAAAAACTCAAAACCAATATTTTATGTTGAGAAAAAATACACTTGGGAAAATGTATGCTACGTTTTTGTGATCCATTTATATTCAAACATATTTGCACTGTAATACAATTCGAAAAGCAATTTTTAGATCACACAGTTCTTTGAGTTCATTTTTTTCTTCAAATAATTAAAATGGAGCACATTAGGTCACCTGTAAACTTAACAAATTTAGAAGTGTAAATATTTTTAAGACAAAATACATACATATGTATAGATATAAAAGATACTAAAAAAGAGACAAATAGATATAAAAACTTTGACAAGAAAATACATTAATGTATGTATATAGTGTAGAAATATCTGAAATAAAAGAGATATCACATATTTATAGCAAAACGTGTTAAAATACGAAATAGAGATTTACTAAAAAAACCATTCTACAAATAATAAGTAACTGTAATTGTTACCGCCATAACTGTAAAATTATATGCAGTTCAGAACAAAACAAGTTAATTAAAAAAGTCTCAATAAAACGTTAAAATTGTACATCTACAAAAAACAATTGCAAATTGGATTTCCGAACAAATTATTCAATAATATGTAACAAAGAAAATGTAATTTGGGAAAAATTTGAAAAAATTAAACAAATAAATAAGTATTCATTGAAGTTTCCTAATTATTTATGAATTTCATTACGGAACTGTATATGGATTGAATCAATTGAGTTTTCATTCACATATTCACACTGTGCAACAAATTTTTCTAACGCAGAAACTGCCAACGCAGGTTGATAGAACTGATTTCGCAAAGTTAGCTCGCTTCTAAAACATATCGAGCCTAGGCGCCAAGAAGATTTTAGCGACATTTTTTTCAGATTTTATTTTTGATGCGTCTAGAGGATCTAGGAACATTTTTGCATCAAAAAGAAAATTTTGATTACTATGTTTTTTTGTCATGGCCTTACCCAATTTCATTTTTCACTAAATTTGAGTGATTTAGCTAAAGCTAATAAAATTTCCGAGAGACCAATCGAGCCAATTTTCATTTATTTTGTAAGTAGCAATTTCGAAGTAAATCGATTTTCTTGTTCCAATTAATAAATTTTTCATAATAAAAACTAGTTAAAAACGATCGTAGCGTTCCTTCAAAATGAAAAAAAAATCACAAGAAAAATTTCAAATGTTTCACCAAAATTAAAAAAAAAAAATTAAGTTTCTAGAAAAATGTTGGATATGCAGTTTTATAGACCGTTAAATTTTAGTGCAATTTGTAAGAAGCTAAAGGTCACGTTGATTCTTAGTAATTTTTTCGCTAATATTTCCAGCACAACTGTAGGCTAAATTGGGAAATAAAAGCGTTTTCTATACTATTAAAAATCAACGCGAACTCTAAGCCACCAGCAACTTGCATTTTATTATACTAAAATTTAATTAGCTATAAAATTGCATACCCAAAATTTTTATAAAAACGAAAAAAAAGATAATTTTAGTGAACTTTTTTATAACATTTCAAATTTTTCTTTTTATTTATTTTTTTCATTTTGGGAGAATCCTACAATTATTTTCAACTATGTAGCTTTTATATTTTAACCTTTATTAGCTGGAAAAGAAGAATCATTTTTCTGCAAAATTGCTACTTCTTCTGCACTTTGCACTAAAAAATTTAATACAAACAAACAGAAATTTAAAAATCGGACCCAACTTCGCTCTTTCAAATTTTATTAGATTTCATTAAAAAACAGTTATTAATCAAATTGAGTGAGAATTGAATGATCAAGTGAATTGTGAACACAAAATGCCAATTTTGAACCACTGTGCCATGGTCCTCACGATTGTTAGAGAAGTGAGTATTATCCATTTCGTACGTTCTTAAAATATCGATGTTTCTTTGGGTAATATTAAGATACAAGTGTATGTATATTTTTTTGCTCTTTTATATATTGAAGGGGGTGTGAAACGAAATTGATGATTATCAGCTAGTTTTCTATACAATTTCTTGCTTGTAGCGACCAAATCTTCATTACCTGTCTATGCAGATGTTCGCCGCGACCCTACGGCTGCCAATTGATCGGCAGAAGCCACTCTGCCTTAGTAATGAAGTGGTTCGTCCAAAAAGTAAAGATCCTAACTAGATTCCAACACAATGTTCTTTCAAACATTTGAGACGTGAATCTCACTTTATTTCTTAGATTTATCGACAAATATGTATGTATGTGTGTATGTACCGTACATTCGAACGCATTTCTATGGACTACTCTATGCACTCGCACATATTTATAAAAATGCAAATAAAAAATTATTGGTGTTTTAGCTTACATTTATAAATTTTTTTTTATATTTTAGTTATGAAGTTTGTGCAATATACTTAAAAAAAAAAATATCCGTTGCTTGCTGTGTGATAAAAACCGCATTTGTATTAACAATAAAAATTTGAATAAATTAAGTGTGTGGATTTTTTATAAATATTTTTGTAAAAGAGAATTAATCGCTGCTCTAAAATGGCACACCATATTGCGGCACACTGCACGTCTTCGATTGAGTTGTACACTTGCAGCTCTTGCCCGATGGCGCTTTGCTGTTCACTAAACAAATTCGTGCATCAGTACAGCCACCATTGTTGATCTGACAGGCGCTAGTTAATTGAGGGCAACTGTCCTCGATGGCAGTCATACCGTACATTTTGTGACTGCCGAAGAAAGGCGTCTGTATGCCCTTTTGACGATTACCGAAAGCGTCTACGATTTCCAATTTTTTACTATAGTCAAGCAGAAGAAAAGATAAAACTTTAATACGAATAGCAAAATATTAAGAAATAAAACACGTACGTAGTCCAATCAGTCCAATAGAATTGATTATGCGTAAATGTCAAGCCGAATGGATAGGTGAGGTCATTAGAAATCGTGCGTAGCTGCTTGGAGTAGGAATCGATACACTCCACCTTCTTGGTGCCCGCATCGGCATAGCAGAGCTCACCGCTGCTCTCCAGTATGACCAGCGAATTGGGTAAAGTGACGGCGCCACTGCCTAGTAAAAGTTCGCGTCCAGTGCCATCCAGATCGGCCATTTCGATTTTAGGCGATTCGCGATCCCAATCGGACCAATAAAGCTTTCTATAGTAAACAAACTTATGTTAAAAAAAAAACACAGCTTTTTCTTTTTAGAGATAACTCACTCTCTGTACGGATCCACTGCTATGCCACGAGGATTCACCAAATTTTTATTTATCAAAACTGCACGTAACGTTGGATCTTCCAAATTAGCCACCTCAATGGTATCCTTCACTGAATCGGTCCAGTAGATGCGTCGCGAAATGCAATCGATAGCAATACCTTCGGGCGATTCGATATCTGTTTGAATATAAAAAAAGTAGCATTCTAAGTGCCCCAACAACTACTACAATTAAATAGTTACTTACCATCAGCAAGGAATGTCTTGGAGTCCGTTCCATCATAATTAGCGCTAACGATTTTCTTTGAAGAAATATCACCCCAGTAAATGCGTCCCTCTACGCAATCCTTATCAAGTCCAATGGCCATCGATGCAACGGAAATAGGTTTCACGTTTTTGCCATTTAACGGTACGCGCACAATAACGACACCTTGACTCACCAGCAGAAAACCGGATTCATGTTGCTGGCGTTCCAAACAAAGCGAACCATTTCCATAGAAACCTAGAAGATTTAGAAGGAGGGGATTAAAATATGTACAAAAAATACATATGTAGCTGTAGACGGCTAAATTACCGCTTGGAAACCGAAAATTAAAAAATTGTAGGCCAGTATTTACTTAAAAATTGTTCAAAAATATGTTACACAGTGTGCGCCTCAAACTATACAATTAATTCCACTATGAAATAATAGAGTTAATTAGACCGATCAAGACTTCTTCTTGTGGAATTACCTAAAGACCAAGGTAAGCCAACATAAACCAGGCCATCGCTCAATTTGACCACTCGGATCCGTGGCATCACAAGAAACCAAGGCACCATAAGAAACCCTGGCGGACACCCTAACCATGCTATATTCCATACATAATAGCATTTATTGTTCCTTCACATACAAAATAATTTTCGCTGATACCTTTCGCCCATCTTTTTTATTCTATGCCATTTCAACTTCTACCCGTCCTTATCGGAAAACACTTACAACCATTTGTCGGTGTGAGCGGAGATAAAAATACTTCGCCAATTGCTTCTTTTCTTCAAATTACGTGCAGAAAAGTCCTTCTGTGCGTAGTCTTTTCATTTCGCTCGTCCATTTCAGAATCAAAGGACTTTTATCATCTAAAGTTACGATATATCCATTGTACACGTCGCCACGAGAATAACAACATAGATCTACATTTTTGGCGTAAATTGGCTCTCCTGAAATCCTAAATCAGGAACACGTGGCCCTTGGAGAGATTTTAGTTGGCCAGAAAGACCGTGTTGTGATGCTAATTCACAAAACACTATGTGGGGTAGTATTAAGGTAGCAAGTAATTTTAGTGGTTATTTTGAGGAAGTCTGTTCGCTGAGGAGAAGTAGACAGGCAAAATAGCTCCAAAGCTTCAATAAGATGTTTTAGAGTCGGTCAGATATTTGACCATATTCCTACTCTGTGGAAGAAAGTTCGCATAATCTTGTTCATCAAAGGTTATTAGAACACACCAACATGCATAACAGAAGGGCAAACCCTGGTGGATGCACACTACTTCACCCTGTTACAAAGATCGAAGTGGAACTGAATAAAAAGGATTACACAATGTGAGTATTTTCTCATGATGAAGGGTCATTTGCGAAGTTGAGTTTGGAAGGGGATGCCCACCCCAGGCGGTGTACTCTTGTCTCTCTTGTGGTGTTTGGTAGTGTAATACTTCGGTCACATCCAAACTTACGGGGATGAAGTTCTCTGACAGAGGTCTGGCCATAGACACATAGGACTTTGGATAAGCTTGATGACTGGGACACTTTGCAGAGGCCTGCTATTAATCCCAACCATCTGGTACTTAGTGGCATAAGCCTGGGTCTTTCCAAGCAAGCTAAATATCTAGAGCTAACTGAAGATATGAAGTTAATACATCGAGCTGAAGCCAAACTTATCACTTTAAGTAATCTGTCGGTGTCGGAAAATCTTTATTGAGACTTAGGGGCAGGAGCGGCTCTTCTTGCTTTGTTGGATTCGCTACTCCTTAATATAGCAAGCATTATTCAGCATTTTGGCAGGTTTGACGCTTTCGGTCCCATAGTTTCGTTTAGAAGCTTTTCAGTGTTTATGTAGTATATTTTTGGTAAAAAAAAAATACATAATTAGCGTTCCTAGAAGGGAGCTCAGGAGAGGGCAATGCACTCTCTTGGGAAACTGGGTGAACACGTTTTTGTCGGCCAAGACTGAAAGTAGAAGCCAAACAGGGTGATAATAGCATATGTAGATATCATCGACGACCCACTGGGTGAGAAAATAAAAAGAGCCTTCGCTAGACTGAGATGGACGAGCTAAATTTGTTTTTCCTCGACAAATTACTAAGGTTAATAAAATAGCCTAATAAGTTTGCGTAGGAGTAATTATTTCCTATATTCTTAATCTTTTTCCGACCCTTTACAATTCCATTTAATTTCAAATCCCTCAAAAGGCTCCAAAGCTTTTTTTGAAAGAGGGAGGGCCCTACTTTCCAATTGACAAGTCTGATCTCGAGCAGCACGGAAACGCCTTTCCAATGAGAAATGCCAATGGCTGCATTTGCCTTGGATGTTGTGCTCTGAGCATCGGACCCACAACGTAAGAAATAAATAAAACCAAACACTAGTCCTCCTCTTTGTCCTGGCACTTGAAACGCATCAGCAGCTTTATAGAGAAAATTTCCTATTTGTCAAGGCTTTATTTTTCAATCAACATGTCTTTCAGTGTCGATTCAACTTTTTCGATATAAAATTTGGAAAATGTTTTCACAAAATTTTCTGTGTAAAATTCATTATTTGCCAAAATTGTCTGCAGTTCATGGCCTCACCACGAAAACATTGGCAACGCCACAACCAGCGAAGTCCAGGCGAAACTTTGCCACAGTACCACCGACCGCGAGAATAGGTGGGCCACAAATACAAGGCGGCGGCAGCCCAAAGAAGCCAACAATGACAACATTAGGCGGCTTACGTGAATTCCTACTACATCCACTCACTTGGGATCGCAACAACGGTTACTTCAATATATTACTTGGCTTGGCCATTTTTGGGTATTGTTTCTGCACCGCCTGTAAGAGCGAAGGGCCGCGCACAGTTTCGTATGAACAAAGAGGAAAGAAATAAAAATTATGTAGCCACATAAATGGCGTTCAAATGACCTCAAAGCAAAAACATGAGTGGTATTTTTCCTTAACTCCCTAACTTGTATGTGTTTTGACTCACCCTGGTTGCAGACGCAGACCAATCCATTATTGGTAGACAAACATTTGGCGTTCATATCGCACATTTGTGGTGTATTGAGACAGTTTTTATCCTCCACACAGACATAGCCATCGCCGTGGAAACCAGCGTTGCATTGACACTCGTATCTAGCCGGATCGCTGTGGAAATGAGCTTAGTAAAACGTCAAGAAAACACAAACCATACTTTCCGATATACTCACTCGGTAGGCTCACAGGTCGCATGTACGCCACAATTATTACGCACATTGCAAGGTGGCGGTATGCTGCGGCAGCCTTCCAAAGCATCGCCCTCATAGCCCTCAATACAATCGCAATACTGCACACCCTGCACAGAATCCCATTTGCATATCGCATTTGCCCCACAGAAAACTGGACCACAGCGGCCAGCTTGCACGCAGCTATCGGATACGTCTCGCTCGAAACCGGCCAAGCACTGGCAGATGCCCGCATCGCAGAAGGCATTCTGTCCACAGGTGGCATTGCTGCGACAATCGGGCGCCAATTGGCAGTGGTAGCCATCACCTTCGTAGCCTTCTTCGCAAATGCAACGCGACGCGTTATAATCACAATAGGCATGTGCATCACATATATCGCCATTCTATTTAGGGCATTCAATTGTGTATGTACTTATATATTTTGCTAATCAATCTTATTTTCTTGGACTTACATATGTACACGAAGTATCAATGAGTTCGCAATTGTAACCATCTCCTTGGAAACCGTGATTACAGGTGCAGGCATGACGCATTTCACTTTCGTACCACTCACAGGTAGCATTTAGGTGACAGTTGGTATCCACATCACACGGTACTGTAATAAAAATGTGAAAAAAATAAAAAATTAATTTTGTAAGGATAGAAAATCGGCATTTCATTACGAGATTTTGATTAGGATTTAACTTTAGTTAGTTAGTACAAAATTAGACTCATTTAATAGGCCGCTCTAATCGAATGTTGGCTTGGTGGTCATTAAGTTTATTGTGGCGACCAGAAGAGAATTCTCGCCAAAAACCTATTCTTATTATTCATTAGCATAGGAGCTTAATGGTAGCTTCATCGTTACAACTTCCTGATAAATCGGTAAGCAGGCTTATGGACCTGGAAGCTATCTAATCAGTAGGACATTATGCTGTGTTCCACGCTCCTCAAACAATGGCCAACACCGATCGCGATACTCTGCATGTGTCGAGATTAGTTCAAATTTCATTAGTACCGACAGAGCGGCCGCCGTGTTCGAGTTGTTAGAGGTTCGTGCTAGCACTTGGTATAGCCACGAGTTGTTTCCTGGTCTGGTCAACATCAAAATTTGTTCTATTAGCGGCAGCCTTTCGGCAGGTAATAGCAAACCTCCGAGTGTATTTCTACCATTAAAAAATTTAAATAATAAATATTTAGTGCTCACAATCTTGCTAGTGTTTGGCCGAGCTTCTCCTATTTGTGGGGCCCACAGTTTTAAGCCGGATTTACGAGAAGATTTTTCTTGGCAGAAGTACCCTCGGAATTTTGTCAGTGTATGCCGAGGGGCCACCGCTGTTAGATAAAACTTGTTCTGTTTTTAGATGTAGCTCGAACCTAGGTTCTACCGAGTAGCATTACTCTTCTCAAATGACGAATAAACTTCTCTAAAAACTATTTACCTTTCGGAGGTGACGTCAAAATGCGGGCCCCTCCATTTGTATTGTTACACAAATAGGCACTCTGCAAACTGGAGTACCACCTCGGCCAAACACTTAACAAAACTGAGTTCGTCAAATATTCAGCCTTATTCCGATTATTGGTGCAACAGACGTTTATTTTTTATTTAGCAGCAACATCGACCTTATTTTTAATAGGGCCAGAAAAGTCTAGAAACCCCTTTTTTATTGTACTCGTCCGCTTCTACTTTTCGAAAAATCCTCGGGACCTAAAGTATTTTAACCCTCTACATGTGATGTCATAGCTTGACAGACACCGAAAACTCACCATTCAGTCGTAGTTAGAAGGAAAGCGATAGTCGTAGCTCCTATCGAACTCCAGCTTGTGTTAGGTTGGGTTTCCCAATCAACAGCAGACTTGGACTATAGCCAGCAGTCGTTTGTGACACCACAATAAACGGTAACTGCCAGGCTATAGCGGAAAGAAGTGTGTGCCAATAAAGAAAAAGTTTCGCAAGCGAATGAAATCAGTCCCAGTGAGATTCGCAGAACTGATTAAAAATATCGATAAATTGTGTTAAGTCCTCAGCCTTCCAAATGTTGGACAGTCACGGAAAAGGCCGAGGTGTTCCTACTGCACCAGCTTTCAGCAGCTGCCTGATTTTTGGTCTCTCTACATGATTTTCAATCGGACAGTGCCAAACAGGATTAGGAGTTGCGCCTAAGGACGTCCCTTGTCATCAAGACCTTGGTAGAGCCAACATAAGGTCAGTCTGTACGAGAATGTATGTAGTCAAAGGGTACTTATGGTTAACTGTGGTAACAAGCTCATTCAAAAAGCAGTTCCTTAAATAATCCGGCCAGGAAGTAACCATATGCGTCCGAAAAAGCAGCCATTTCCTTCTAGCTTTGAGCGCACCGTGATCAAACCAAAGGCCCTAGTTGTCGCTTGGCGTATTCGAGCAGCTTTCTTAGTGGCAACTACTTCTGCCTGGGAGACACTAGGAAATAATTTTAGCTGAGAAGCTTCTTCTCCTACCAATTGCCGCACTGCAGTAGTAAAGAGCTCGTTCTTTCCTCAATGGTAAGCCTCTACAAAAGCGTACTTAGCAAAAACGAGAAGCCACAGATTGGCCTGTAATCTGCGGGAGAGTTGTGAAAGTTTTGTCTGTTAAACTCCTATTTTTTTCAAAATATAGGCAAGTCCTTTATCCTTATGCCGCATCTTGTTAGAGGCCAACGTTGCAAGCTGAGTAGATATGACGTTGCGTCAATCGACTTTAACCAGATCGAGGATCTTACAACCACCGTATATATTCCGGTTTAATTCGCGATAGTAGGACTTAGTCTTTCTCAATTGCGCCTTCACAGAATAAAAGCGCATTTCACGCATTCCTTCCCAGCTCTCAATATTAACAACAAACTTTTTCACCTCTTATACAACTAAAATACTTACCCAACTCCTCGGAACTATAACGACACATTTGGGATTCCTCGATCAACTCATAACCGTCCGGACAGGTGCAGTCACCCAAAAAGTTGCAATGAGGTTCAATTTGATGTTCATCCAACAAAACCGACACACAGCGCCCGTTTTCCAAAACTTGATCATGACCACAAATTTGATGGCAAACATAGCCATCACCCTCGAAACCGCTACGACACTGACAATGGCTCTCAACACAATCGGCATCGTGTGAACAACGCTGAAGGGTGGAAAGAGAACAACCGCCAAAAATTTAGATTAGATCAATTTGCTGCGCTCACAACCTCCCACAACTCACCTGACACTCATCCTGATAGTTACTGCTAATGATATAATCCGGCGTATATGCCTCCTGCTCCCCAACTGTGGTATCATTTCGCAGACAGCGATAGCCATTGCCCTCGAATCCCTCAAAGCATACACAAGTGAAACCACCCTCGTTGTTGGTACACAGCGCATTTTCGTCGCAGACATGCGTTTGCAACAGACACTCGTCAATATCCAAACACACCTCCAAGCCATCTTCCTGCAACTGCGGTCCATAACCGTGCCGACAATCACAGCGATAGGTGTCTTCATACGGCACACACACTGTATTTTCGCCACAGCTCGCGCTACCATCAGTACAGGCATTCGATTCGGCATCAACGCCAATCTTGGTCAACACACTGGTACGCAAAGCCTGATCCCGCTCAAAGTAATCCAACACAATCTTTGATGCCTTTTGCAATACACTCGTGCCCGTCGGTGACTCTTCATGATCGAGCACACAGCGTTCAAAGTAAATCGACTGATCGAGTTGCAAGTTTATTACACGATTCTCTTCGGGTATCTCAATCATATGCGCATGCACGGAATGCAACTCATTAGCCGACACATACTTGTACTCATCCACATAGTCGGCCAAATGCAACTTCGCATTGCCACTTATGCGCGGCACATCGCCGAAGAGCTCGAGCTTCACAGACAGCTGATCCCAATAGTTGAGTCCCTCGAATGTCTGATTTACAATCAATGTCTCACCAGTATCGAAGCGTACCTTCGACACATGCACTAAGTGTCCACCGGTTAAATGGTAGCCATTCGCGGCGCCCTTTAGTGACTTGGCGAAGAGCCAGCCAATGGCGCTGAAAACTGGTACGGCTAGGCGAAGTTGTGCGCCCAACTCCGCACTTACCGGATTGATGGCGGTGTAACTGCGCGCATCGGCAGTAACAACGTACGACTGCAACTTGGCGCGTTCGTCGATCAACTGGCCATTTATTTCGCCAGCCAATGTGCCAGTGACGCGTATGGGATAATCGTTTTTGAGACAAGCCTTGCCATTGCCATAGTAGCCGTCACGGCAGACACAGCAAAAGCCATTGGCTTTATCATAACAGTCGGAATTGAAGCTGCAGATTTTGTGACCACTTTCAGCACAGGTGGCCGCTTGTGGTGCTGCATTGAGACCTTCCTCATCAACGGGCACTTGTACATTAGATGTTTCATTCAAAGCGCCAACATGGAAGAGCCAAACACCCGGTACGCCGATGTTCGAGTTTTCGGTAAAAACGAAACGTGCCTGCAGAGAGTCATATGAATAAAAAAGTATTTTAATTAAATAAAAATGTTTGAATTATATTTACGCGTAATACTCACACCATCCGTGCCGGAGCCGTCGATGTAATAGAAACGTCCATCTTCGGCGACAAAGCCGGCCTGTGCGCGTATATCGGGCAAGCCCAACGAGCCTGTCTCACCTTGCAGCCAATTAATACCGTTACGCTCGTAAATGAATTGTACAAATGTGTCTTCCTCACTGACGATCAAAACTGCCTGGAAGGTATTGAGCTTATCATTCTTGGCACTGAAGTGACCAACATTCTTCCAAGTGGCCACAATCAGTTTATCCGCCGCGAAGTCAGATCTTTCTGGAAATGCATATTTCACTAAATCGGTTGCCCTTCGCAGCTGTTGTTCTTCAGTCGATTTAAATACTGATATCGAAGTAATATTATAGGCCAGCGTTGTGTCAACATTTGCGTAGAATGGCGCTATCGACGGATACTCCAATGGGAATGGTTGATTGATATATTCGGGAAATTCGATGTTGAATGTTAATATGCCATTAGTGTTTATCTAAAATGAATAAGAACAAGATCAATTGTAATAACTTTGGGTAGAAATTTAAAAAAAAGCTTAAAAAATAGTAAAATAAGAAACTAGCAACGAGGTCTAAGTTCAGGCGAAGCCGTGCAGGAACTCTTTTTTGTAACACTTTCATTCCAGAATAGTATGGCAATTGTAGTAACTGTCTTTCAACTCACCGCAGTCTTTAGAAGGACAAAAGTAAGACAATTGTCAATTCAGGCAGCTCATTACTGTCTTTTGAAAGACAAATTGAAAGATCTGCTAACGAGTCGGCCTTAGCAAAAAATATTTATATCTTTCTTTTTAAAATAATAAAAACTAATAAATAAAAGAAAATTTAATTAAAAAATATAACCATGTTGAATGAAAATAAAGCACAAATAAAAAAATATTTTTAATAATTAATTGTAATTAAAAAAATATTTTTTTCTTTCGAAAACTAAAAAATCTTATTAGATCAAGAAAAATTGTATCTAAAAAGAAGAAAGTAGTACATACCTAAAAATTAAATAAATAAAAAAAAATTTATTTTTTAAATAAAATCTAAAAACTAAAAGAAAACTAAATTTAAAAGAGGCAAAAAAAATTAAAAAGTAAAATAACATCCCAAAATTAAATAAAATAAGCCCAATATATATTTTTTTTTGAATTAGTAAATATAAAAATTTAAAAAAATGCAATTAACACACGAAAAAAAATTAAATCAGAACAGAAAACAGACATGGAATAAAATTTTAAAATTCAAATTACATTGAAAAAAAATGTTTAACTTTTTTAAACAATTAAATCTAAAGTTATGAGTAAGAAATTCAACTATAAAGGTAAAAATTAAAAAAAATTTAAATTTCAATAAATTCTAAAAATTAAATAAAATAAAACAACAAATTACAAAAATTATAAGAAAATTAAATAAGAAAGTGATTCTTTTGAAAGCTAAAAAGCCTGATTAGATCAAGAAAAAATTTTAACCAAAAATTAGAAAGTAGTACATACTTAAAATATAAATAAAGAATAATAATAAAAAAATAAATAAAAAATTAAATGAAAATTAGATTTAAAAGATACAAAGAAAAAAATTTAAAAAGTAAAATACCATCCTAAAAATTAAATAAAAGAAATAAACTGGTAAATACAAAAATTAGAAAAAATGCAATTAACATACGAAAAACAAATTAAGTTAAAGAGTATTTCACTTTTTTAAACAATTAAATCTAAAGTTGAAAGAAAAAGGTTTAACTAAACAGGTAAAAGTTAAAAATAAAATAAATCCCTAAAAATTAGATAAAATAAAACAACAAAATACAAATATTATTACGAAATTAAATTAAGAAAAGAAAAACGATTTAAATAATAAAGAAAAAAATAAATACAAGAAAATTCTAAATGTTAAATGTAATTAAAATAAAAAATTCTGCTTTACACAATAAAATTTAAAAATTAAATTAAAAAAGAAAAAAGGTATTTAAAAGAAGAAAACCAAATAAGTTCCTAAAAATGATATGAAATAGAATAAATACATTTTTCTTTTTAAAACGATGAAAAATAAAAATTAAAAACAAATTCACTTAGAAGAGAAAAAAATGGAAATTAAAAAAATAAAATGGAAAATTAAATTCAAAAAAGCACGCTGCCCTAGGACTTGAACTAGGATCGACGCAGGCTAAATAATATACATACAAGTGGTTGCTCTTAAAATAGCCTTTCTCCACGAGTGATGAATGAGAGAGCTTTTTTTTCGAATACCAAAAATCTCTCAAACTATCTTGCCATCTGTCTTCTATTTGTCTTAGGAACGACTTTTTACTATCCAGGGCCAGAATTGCTCTGTAAACAAAATCTTTCCAAACTAACTTGTCTACTGCCTGGCCAACGACTTTCAACTAGCTTTGCTAGAATTGCGCTTTCAGAGAAAAACATGAAAGTTCATGATCTCACTCGTCGACAGAAAAAATAAGCGGTAAAAAATTAACTCTTCCAACCATTTTTGTATAAAATTAGTCGAAAATTTGTCGCTATGGGACGTAGTTGCTACTTAAGCACATACTTAGTGGACATGATTCAATAATTAAGGGTTTGCTCACTAGTGGCGTTAGAGTTTAGAGGGAGTGTCCCCTTACAAAAGGTTGCGAGAAAACTGTTTTCTGAGCAAACCTTTTATCATGCCTACTGGGCACATTTTTATATGGATGACCACTGTAGATATGGTGTGGAGAGAACTTTGGTCTACCTCTTCATCTTATTTGGCACTATAACTCCTTCAAAAAATTGCGCCGGTTCGAGTGTAAACTGGTCCTTCGGGACTTGGACAGTCCATTGTGTTTGTAGGGGTGCTTTCTTTCAATTTCCCCATTGGTGCTTAGTCAAAGGATCTCTTCACTGCAGCGTCATCGACCATACGGTCAACATGTTAGCTTTCAAATTTATTACAAATATTTATCATTGCGAAACACCTTTGCTCCAAATATACACCAATTGGATGGTACAAAAAGCAAATATGTACTCGTCTAGCGATTGCATTGTTTATGTTCCATTTAGGAATAATTATTCAACTATTGCTGTTGCTGCTGTTGCTGCTGTGTTGAAAACCGGGAATTTCGAAAAATATATAACATACATATGTAGCTATGGATATTACAATTATTCTACACATTTGCATGTTTCGGGTTGGTGGCATACAAATTCCCACAAGCAACCCCACAATGCAACAAAAACATTAAAGTTACCGCAAATAGCTGCAGCCATGAAAAACATGTGTGGCATATGCCACAGCTACTGTTGCAACACATTGGTTCTTACTGTGTGTTGTATATGTATGTATGTTTGTATGTATGCATATCTGCATTTGTGTCTGTCGCTGACGGTGGTGTAAAGAAATATCTATAGAAAAAAACCATAGCGCTGAATTAACGAGGGTGGCTCAATTATTCCGTGAGTCTTTGAATTGCCAGCGTTCAATTTGCAGTACTTATTACCGCTCAACATGAAGGTCCGCATGCATCTCAGGTTCAACTCAGAGAGTTCCTAGCGAATTTCAATGAAATACAATCAATCATGTAAAATTAGAGAAAATCTAAAAGGAATGTGTGTAAGTAAATGGAGAGAGACTATGTTGGAAATAAGTAACTTTTCAGTCGAAACCCCTCTTTTTTCTCTCCTATAGGGAACTCTTCTATTATACCACTATCATATGAGGGACGATTAACTTTTTATTCAAAAATTACCGAACTTATTCAGCCATCCTCGTATGTATGTATGAATGTTTATCATGCATAACAACAACAGCACAAACAGCACTTTTAATTGCTGTTAAAAACTCACAAATAAATACTGGATTTCCTCAACACTTAGCATATGTTTAGCAAAAACAACATAAACAATAGACGCTCATACTAAATTTAGAACCTAAGCAAATACTGTTGATCATGTTATTGTTGTTGTTATTTCTTAAGTACTTTTGCAATGCATTTGCAACGCCAACAGCCAGGGAGAAGCGCAGTGAGTGCAGCATTCACATCGGGCATCAACAATTCCCTGTGTTTATTTGTGAAATGAACCATGGTTGAGTCGGTTCAATGCTTGTTGGAATGCGTGCGATCGATGCATGATTTGAGAATGATGAACGAAATCGGTTGGCGGTCGCCCACTGTAGAACACAGATGCATATTTTTCAACTTAATCATCGAGTTTATGTACATATGTATGTATGTTGTTGTGCTTTTATTGCTCTGTTGTTGAGAAAGAAGACAACGTCTCGTGCATACACATACATACATACATATGTATTGTTATTGTTGCTGTTGCAACTCTGACGATTAGTCACACCAGCAGCAGGGTGGCGATGCGATGCGATGCAAGTCAATTAACAAGCTCATTAGAGGGGCAATTACTTAAAAAAAATATACATATGTACGTATGTACACACACACAATCATAAATAAAATTTCTTATGTACTATATATGAGAATGCAAGTACAGATGTAAGTAGATTACCATCAATGAAGTAGTTTTGTTTTTATTTATTGCATACTGCACATTCATTTTCCATTTTATTTTTATTTTTATTTTTTTGCCGACCCTTTTCATCGCAAGGACCCAAGTCTCTTGACTACATATTAACGGTTTGTTTGTGTTCATGCGCTTAAGTGCTTATGTATAAGTATGCGTGAATGTATGTCCATGTGCGGGAATTAAAAGCCATTCTGTATTCCAATAATATGTACATATGTATGTACATTAGAGTGGTCCAAAAAAATAAAGTCGGAATTTTAATGCCGGCACCTCCTATGATTGTTCTATACCAAAAAAAAAAATATATACCTATTTTTTTTATTTTGAAAACAAAAAATATTTAGGGAGTGCTCAAAGCGCTCAAAGATTCCTGTGGTTCTCTTCAGGAGACTTCCAGTATTTATGCCCAGTTGTTTATTTAACCCATTTTTAATATTAAAGATTTTTGTTGGCTGACCTATAAAACATAGTTACCATAAAAAAATGGTTAAAGAAACAATTGGGTATTATTAATGGGAATCTCCTGAATAGGAACCAAGTATTCCGATCTAAAAATATTGATTTTCAAGAATTCTGCACCATTTCTACGAAAAGTTAATTTTTCCCATATAAAATACATACATGAAAAACTTTGAGCGCTTTGAGAACTCCCCAAAATTTGTTTTTATTTCAAAATAAAAAATAGGGGCATATGTTTTCGGTATAGAATAATCCTAAGGGGTGCCGGATTAAAATTCCGACTTTACTTTTTCACATGCAATTTTGGACCACTCTAATGTAATATATACATATGTAAGTACGCATATGTACATTTTTTTATGCTCTCATTTGTATATTGCAGCGCCCATTCTTAGGCGTTGTGCTTGAATACAAACTTACGGTACTTAGCAACACTTTTACTTACATACGTTCCAATAGTTTTACTGTTATTGTTTTCGTTGCAACATAATTAAGCCTACATAAACTATAGCGATAATTTATTGAGTTAATAGGCGCTTTAATGATCTACAATTTAGCGCTTCACAAATTTATTACTCTCTGAAAATATGAGCACACATTTTTAGCATACATACATACATACATATAATATATAATCCTAAACACTGTCACGCGCTTAAAGCTTTCAATTTTCTCTCAATATGCAGAAAAATAGTTGCATATTGGCGCAGAAACTGCACCAGATTTTACCACAAGACATGTTCACACTTGTTTATAGCAGAGAAGTACTGATTAAGCATTTTTAATTTTGTTTTTATTTTTCGTTAGATGGTTTTGAAATAAATATGCATTTGTTCCAATATAGGCCTGTTTTTGTATTTCTTTAGGTTATGCCTTTTGTAAATTTTCGTGTTTATATTTTGATTCAGAGTGCTGGCAAAATTTTTGCAGGACATCTTTTTATTAGCCTACAAGGCTGAGAGCCAGGGACGGAAAATAATCACTATTTCTTAAATTTTAACCAAAAATATGAACAAGTTGTAATCGTCGTAAAATAGATTAAACTATACTGACGTATTTGTGATCCTAGGTCATACTGTAATTTACTATGATTTTTATTTTTCGATGATAATTAATATTCGAGTTTTATTCTTCAAAGGAAATCATTATTGCTCGATTTTTATTTTTTCGACCAAAAATAATGATTATTGATTGAAAAATTATGAATAATTATTAATGAATAAGTCCTACGATTTTCAGGTCAAATAGTAAATAATCAAGCAAATTTTCAACTGTTTAATCAGATTTTTTAGAATTTTTTTTGAGTACAGTAGACGCTCGCAAATTAGAACCACTTCGTTTTTAAGGTAATTCTAATTTCTGATATATTCTAATTTTTGGAGGTTTTAGATTAAATTTAATTAAAAAACTACAATAGAACTCTACTTTCACTTCATTTTATTTTATAAGAACAAGAAAACGAAACGTAAAAATCCAGCGCAATAGATGTAATTTAATTAAAAATATATGGCTGCATTAAGTAAAAAATAGCGGGTAGCGCAGATAAATTGGTGATTCCCATTTTAAGTTTTACTTCATTCAAACAAAATAAACTAAATAATGGTTTTCCTGTGGTCAAATAAAAAAAATAAAAATTCGCAAACTCTAATTCTAATTTCTGGAAGATTCGAATTTCTGAAATTTCTACTTTGAGAGCGTGTACTGAATGCAGTTTTATGCCCCAAAAAAAATTATAAGCTCCACACCGTTCGTTGCATTACAAAAAATGAGTTGTCAAATAAAAGGGCTTGGCCTCTAGATGTTCTATAATAGAGTGACCAGCTTAGCCTCTTTGAGACTAGATTTAGCATTTAGTTCTATGCCATAGCCTCAGAAATTTAGATCTAACTTCGTGGCTTTTTTTGGCCTTTTTTTAAATAAAATATTCATAATAAAAATCGGACTGGAGCTATAAAAATAAGTACCTAAGCTTACTAAAAGGTCTTAGTATTTCTAAAACTACTATTTACCGTTGAAATAACAGTGCAAAGGTCCATTTCTTTGAGAAAATACTTTCTTAGCTTTTTAAAAACTAAACCTAAGAAATTTGCTTTAAACCGTGCCGATCGAAAAGTATTCCATACCATTTTCCACGAAAAGTTTTTTTCCCCAAATAAAATACATGGAAAACTTTGAGCGCTTTGAGCGACCTCTAAATATTTTCTGATTTCAAAATAAAAAAAAGGTATACTTGTATAGAACAAACCTAGGGGGTGAGAGCATTAAAATTCCGACTTAACTTATATAGGACCACCCTAATGTAGACACAACAGTAAAGGTCTTTTTCAAATTGCACACAATTTCGGCTTTTGAGCAAAGAAAAAAAAGCACAAATCGAACACATCTGTAAACATTTGACATGATAACACAATTTCAAGTGATCAATTTTGATTACAAACAAACTAACACATAAACAAAGAATGAGACGTGCAGAAAAATAGAGCGAAGACCTACATAAATGAGACAATGCAGCTGTTGTTGCACTTCGCCAGCAAAGTCGTCCACAAGACTCTTCGAACACATTCCACTACTAACACGCTGACAAAGTGATTGATCGGAAATCTTAATATAGATGAGAAATGAGTATAGACAAGAGATCAAATCAAGTTTATTTGCACTTTCGGTTAATTACTCACAAGCACATACTACTAGCTATACATTCACATTGTGAATAAAATTTCATTTCAATGTTGATAAGGTTCGATGCTGCACAAACTGATTTTGCTAAAATTGTGATTTCCCCCGATTAATCATTTCATATCGGTTAAAATTAATGAACCCAAACTCGATGATGATAAATCCGCATGTACAGCAAAAATGCTTGAAGGCCAGGGTTAGATAAGGTAACGCGGACTATATGTATATGTAGATCCATGGTCACAACAATTCCTCATATATTTTAAAGTCCATCTCCGCAGCGCTGGAAAATCGTACAATGGGCTTTATATGTATGTACAAATGTATATGTACAATCTGCTTTTTATTTTGCTGCGTTCCGAGCCTATCATAATTACGTCCGCTTTCAAGTTTGTGATGCCGTCCTGTCAGTGTTTTTGCTCAAGATGGAGACTTTTCTAGAATCTCTTAAGCAGGCACTAGACGAACGATCATTTTGATCAAAGGCTGATCTAGGAACCCAATGTATGCTTGAGCCCAGCATTGACGCTGTTTTATAGAAATTTTGAAAAACTCACGCGTTTGACGAGTGCGCTGCACCATGTGAGTCCAGTTTGATCAAGCAATGTTTTTCTTGTTCCATTCTAAAGAAATTCCTCTTGTCTTGTAGTTCCTTGTCGCAGAGAACCTTTCTTTTACACCACTAGTTGGACTACCGTCCTTTCCTATTCGACTAATTTAACCGTTCCATCAAGCAACTTGGGCCTGTTTTTTTTTCGTAGAAGGGTCAGACTAATTAAACAACCGAATGCAGTTTGGAATAGGTCGAGCTTATAAATGTACATAAAGCTCTAGAATTTCTGCTCTGGGGCTGCGTAAAGACGTGGATTCAAGGTTTTACTTTTTGTGCAAAAAGGTTGCCATCTGTTAACGAGCTTAATTCAAATTATTAAATAACCAATAGATAATAGATCCGCACCGTGTTTTCGATTTGCAAAAATAAGATTTCAAATTAAAGGATTTGGCCTACAGATGTGAAATAAAGTTTAATTTTTCCGAAAAAGGGTTGCCACCTTTTAATAAATTTAATTAAAGTTATTGCCTATATGAGTATCAATGGAAATGGTTTTGAAAGAGCTATATTTCTAAACTAAATTTATTAGGGTTTTCACCTGTTTAAAAATTTATTTCTGATTTTAATTCAGGTAACTGAAATACGTATCACCCAATGGTTGCCAGACGAAACAGGTTTAATAGTTGAAAATATTTTTTAGAGGGTTGCCAGATGTTTAAAGAGTCGAATTTAGTTAGCTTATACGAAAGTTGTATGAAATATTTTAAATATGGGTGTCAAACAAAATGAGTGTTAACAAATTTTTAGTTTGAACATATTTGAGATGTTTTACGGGGGGTCGCCACCTGTTGTTAGTTTCAAATTATTTAATAAGATAAATGAATTATTGAAAGTTGAGTATCAAGAGAAATTTGTTTGAAAAGAATTTATTTATATACTCAACTGAACTCATCAGTTAATTTCAATAGGTATCAGAATTCCAGACAAAGGAGATTTGAAGAAACTTAAGTTTGAAAAAAATTTAAGAGTTTTAAGAAAACTTTAGTTTGAAAATAATTTTGATTAGGGTTGCCATCTCTTCGGAAAGTAGTATTTATCAACAGAATTTTTTGTGCAGGTGTCGTTCCTATTCTCGCAAGCATTTTTCGAGATTTGGCGTATTGTGAATATCTGCTTGTCTATGGTGGATTTTGCAGCTCTAATTCCGGTCGTCGGAAATGCGTTCATCTGACCATATTCTGCATAAGAGTTGATGCATGCACCTTATCAGCTGCACGCCTGCTCCTTTGGCAGGCCGTCAGCTTCAGAAGCTGTGTTGTTTTTCAGTTGCGTGATCGCGTGATGGGACATCGTCTCCATCGTCATCAACTGGAGCGTCGGGTTCCTCTCCATAATTTAACTATCTACTTATTGAAGATGTTGCACATTTTCTCCTTGTAGAATGATCGTCCAGCATAATTCGTATGGAAGGAAATGACTGACATCGCTTGTCAATATCTGATTGTCGTATATTTACGATAAGCACTATATTTCGATTATTTGAAGGAAATCCATTTATAAAACCTAGGAGAAAGGCTATGTGCCGAGAACGAAACTCCACGGACGGTCGATGTCAGTACCAGGGGATCATAAGGACTATTCAGAAAAATGTTTAGACCTTACCCCACTCTACCAAATTGGATGCTGCGGCTTTGTGAACCTAATAATATATTTAGCGTTTGAAACTGAAATACATATCGATTATGTATGCATCTCTACTACATTTGATGCATGCAGTTGCAGATGGTTCCATAGCAATTCATTTGTTGTTGTCCTCGATTCATTTCTATTCGCAGCCACTTATACCGCCTATGTCGCCTAATTTAGCGCCAAATTTTTTATTAACAATTATTTCGTATATGTATGTATGTATGTATGTATTGACATCTTAGCGACACACTTATCAACAATAATTTTTCGCATTTTCACTTCAATTAGCTGCATGGCAAGCGATGCTAGCGGCTAATGGCCCAGTCGGCATTATTTCTGACTTTCTTTTTTTACTTTGGCGAGGACATATGCCATTATCTAGTTAATAGCCACACGCGGTTTCAGAAATACAAACGAGCATACAAATAAAACTGAGAAGAAAAAGTTATTGCCGCTGGCTGTTGGCCAAAAATTTGCGACTTGTCCACTTTAATGAATTATGATGTTTTTTAGGCACAGTAAATATGTGCATACTTTCACAGTCTATTTGTGTGACAAATTTCACGCGAAGTGGCTATTTTTCCGCTCTTAGTTATCTTATAGATACAGTTTTCTGATTGTGTGCTATTTGGTGGCGCGAAAAACACGAAATTCTTTTGTGGACTTTCGCGCTTCAATTAAGAAATGTTTAACCCCATGTAGCACTAAATTCTGTGGTTAATCATGTTGTATGTCGCATGTGGGTGTTTCCCGATAAATTTATAAGTTTCTATGTATGTCTATATACTCAAATTGTAATGACGGCGAGGCGGTCGAAATATACATTTATTTTATTAAAAATCCCAACATAAAAAAGAGAATTATTTTTGATTTATTACTTAAAATATTTTATAAAAAAGTGTCTTGCAAAAGTTCTTTGATGTATATAATGCAATATATGTACACATGTATCTTCATATACAATGCGTGTATGTACATATGTATAAGAGTATGACTCATAAAAAATTTCAATAGATTAAAAGCTAGATAACTACCCGCTACTACAAAGTATGCTCTCTAAACAACATGAAATAATATAACCAACAGTTTGTATAACATTTGTTGGGTCAAATGTAAGAAATTCATTGCAGCTCTCTGTTGCCATGTGTAACATAATAGAAAACTAAGCGCATGGAAACACCTTTCAAGTTAAGAATTTTAGGCCTTTCCCGAAACGTGATCCAAAGGCTTTCCAGAAAAACTACGAGCACATTAGTTACATAATCTCTGGGCCCAAAAGCAGTATTGGCTAACTGGAACCACTTTCGGGTGAGATTCGTTAGAAACCTTACTTCCAAGAGACAGAACCGCATCCTACTACTTAATATCTGGGCACTTACAGAGGATGTGCTGCACAGTCTCTCCATTCGCATCGCAACTATTGCCCATCTTAAGGTAAGTAATTTGTAGGCATGCGATGCCAAAAAACATTGTCCAGTTGGTACGCCAACTAGGAACAAGCCTAAGTAGCGTATTTCCTTAACTGCTTGTACGGAAATCGGAACGTCTTCTATTCGTGCTTCTGCCGAAACAGCGCTTTCCTAGCCAACTCTGTCTACTTAATCCTTGTCACTGTGCTTGGAACTCAGTTCACGTTTGCGCCATAAACCATCACTAAAATGTTGAGTGACCTTTAGAGTGTGATTTATGTAAGTCTCTCACTTTACTTCTCATTTGCCTACTCAGTGCAAAGTAGCAATTGCTGGCAAAAGTGACGCTGCGTTGGATTTCAAGGCCCATATTAGTGATATCCGGTTCCGAGTATTAAAAGAACCGGTTCTAAGGAAAACCGGGAATAAAGACCGGTTCCGGTTCTCAAAAAAGGGGCAACAGAAAAAGTAACATCGATAAAAATATGGATAACAAAACCAATAAAATTATCGATAAAATATTCAATAAAAATATCGATAACAAAATCGATAAAAATATCCATAAAAACATCGATAATAAAATCGATAAAAATATCGATAACAAAATCGATAATAAATATCGATACCCAAATCGATTGTTACATCAATACGACCCGTGAATACCGAAAATTCCTAAATAGTTCCCACGTTGGGACTCTGTGGCTCCATCTATGTATGCATATCTTCTTTCTTTATAATTACCTTTATTTTAATCTTTCGTCCTCTTCATTTAAGAAGCACTTGATTCCGCCTAACCATTTCCGTGTGCGACTTTCGTTGAGTTTGCCAATTTACTCACAACCCACCAAGCGCCGCTAAAGAAGTATCACTTCAAACCGTAAAGCCGCTTTGTCGTTCTGTTATCTGGGAACTTCCAAAACCCTCCATCTAGGTTATCTTCCGATAATTTAAAGAGTCCTTTTTGCAAAACATAGCCGAAATCTGTAGTCCGCATGGAGTATTTGCGGATTTTCTGAGGGTGCTTTCTCGGCCTCCAAAATCGCGCATTTAAGGAGTCCTGAGGCACACTTTTTAGTATATATTGAGAATGCACTTTTCTCCGGTCGATATGCTCTTTTTGGGCCCTTTTTGGAACCTCCCTAGAAGCATTAACGCACCGCACAGGGAGTCCTAATTGTGCACCCTGCGGACTCCGCTGGTTGACTGGATGGTTTCAATTAAAATAAAGTACATAATGTTTCCCTTTAAAAACACGATTTTTTCGAAATTATCGCTGCTTCTTTGGCGAAGAAAACTAGTATGACATTAAATTCAAAGAATAAACATTTTTAGGGTAAATCAGAACTCCATGATACGAGCACAAACCGAATCTCAAGTCGATAGCATCAAAAACAACGAAGTTGATGTATGTCGGCCAGATCAGGTACATATATGCCGGGTATATGATATAGTGCCTGGAACCGAGCAAAATGTGGTAGGTGAACTCAGAACTCTGTGAAAAAATAAATTTTTTGTCCATAGATTGCGGTTCTTTTGTAATAGTTTTTCAGTTCTTTTGCAATAATTTTTCGGCTTTTCTAAAACCCTTTTTCGGTTCTTCCGGAACCGTTTTTCTGGTGTTTTTGAATCGAATTTCGATTCTTCTGGAACCGTTTTTCGGGTTGTTTTTTTATCGAATTTCAGTTCCTCTGAAACCATTTTTCTAGCCTTGCTGAATCGAGTTTCGGTTCCGTTAGAACCATTTTTCTGTTCTCTAATGGACCCAGTTCTCCTGTTCTGGTTCCTCGGTTCTGTGCATCACTAGCTCACATTGTTGTATGTAGTTAAAGCGGTAATACAAAAATCAGACAAATACATACATAAGTTACGGGTCTCCTATAAACGAATTATTATTTTGATATTTTGATATTAGTTGATAAAATTTTTTAAGGTTTGTATGCAGACCTTTTAAGCTTAAACTTTTCTATAATATACATATATATTCCTCTAGATTTTATTGTACTTAGATACATATGTATGTATAAATATACGAGCACTTACAAATAGTTTATCATATTTTTCACTGTAGAAATGCATCGGCCTATCTAAATCCAAGTCCAAGTATTCGCTATCACCATCATACAAGTAGTGAACTGGCTCCGATGATCCCTCGAGATGCTCATAGAATATATCAGCACCCAAAGTGTCCACGTAGTGTTGATGTTGCGCGCTGATTGTTGTGACGGCCACGCACAGCAGCAGCGCCAGGCACAAGAATTGTGCAATATCCTTAGATGTTTTCCACATATTCACCAAGCACACTTTTGCGCGCTTTTATTTTCGACCTTTCAATGTTAAATATGTATGTATTTCTCAACACAAAAATTTTGTTTTCCAAAAATTTCACAATTTTGCTCAATTCAGACACTAGTATGTAGTGTTAAAATGTAAAAACATAAAACAAAAAAAAACACTTTTGAAATCATCAACACTTTTGCTCACACTTCAACATGATTGCAAGCGGCACCGCGACAGCCAAGAAAGAAATTAAAATTCCAAAAATATATTATTTAAAAATAACTTTCCAACTGAAATCAGAGTTTTCACTTTTCAGCTCGTGGTTTTTCTTTTGTTTTTTTTTCCACTTTTCTTATTTGTTGTTGTTTTTTATTTCGTTTGTTGGCCAAAGATGATTATTATGATGATGATGTTGGAGATTGTCTGCTTGGCTATTGAGACCAACAACTTTGTAATACAGTTCGCACGACTAGAATACACCGGAATAGAATAGAACACCCGATTGGCCAACTGCTCGCCACTGCTACACTTTCAGAACTGACACGAATTTGAATAGAGTGAATCCTCCTGAGCCACGAGATATGCAGTAAGACATGGATGGCAAAAGCGATGAGCAGCGGCGATCGGCGGCAGTAGCGATCAGCAATCAAAGGCTGTGTATGCGGCGCCTTATGGGAGTGATGGTGTCGTCAGCTAAGAATATGCGAATGTGTGGCTGTGGACTTCACTGCACGCTGACATTTGACGTTGACGTTGATGTCGACGTTGACGTTGACGTCGACGATGGCGTTGACAGCGTATGGAACACAACGCAATCCCAAGGAAGTTATTGGTGCGTGCATACTCCAGTAGCTTACGCATATGTGTCGGCGTCTTTTGATGCATCAATGCATAAGCTTAAATCTACGCCTGGCGGCCTGGCACCTTTGTGTGTTGAGGAGTTCTGTCAACGCAAGCATATTGCTGATGGTGCAGTGGGCCCTCTTGCACTGCACTTTTTATACTTTAGCGAGAATATTTAGTAAGTAGCGGGGGGAGTCGAAAGTCATTATCACCCACTCAAAAATCTCATAATGGGTGTGACAAAAGGTTGTATTGAGAATGTGCAAAAGAAATCAACCTGAAGTTCACTTTGTCTAGCTCGTTCTTAATGTATGTATACATGGGTATGTTTATTAAATAAATACGCTTACATAAATATATACATATATTAGGGTGGTCCAAGAATATAGAGGAAAATTATAATTTTTTTTGAAGAAATCGAATAATTTGTAACCGTACCGCGGAGCTTTGAACATTTTCATATATTTTACATGGGAACAATACAGTTTTTCGATAAAACAAACAAATTTTTTTGATCGAATATTATGATGCATATTAGAGGGCTGCATGAATTCATTCAAAACGGCTTATGAATTATTCATATCGCTAGCTTAGAAAGAAAAGTTGTAAAGTCCCATTTTAAAAGTTTTACAGGAGAGGAAAAAATCTTCCTATAGCCATTTTCTTTAACTATTTCGGAAGACTTTGAATCAAACATTTTGCGCGTTTAAAGCAAAGCAAAACTCCATAAGAATCAGAAGGATTCGATATTTATTAAAAGACGTCGTATTATTTTGGCCTTATCGGATTGGTGGTGCTTCTTTTGGACTTAGCAAATTTTCCTTTTATTGCTTATGAAGAGGAAAAAAATAAAACAAGTACCTTTACCTATATCAAAATATGAGTTTTCATAAAAAGTGGACTTAGCAACTTATCACTCTAAGCTAGCGATATACAAAACGAATGAATGATTCTGGCTTCACATTTTTTTTAATTTTAGTAAATACCTGTTCTGATTACATATGTATGTGTGTGTCGACATCACAATATTCAAACAAAGTGAAAATAAATAGAATTGAAATAAATGGCAATCTTTTGTACGATATACGAACAAATTTGTTTGTAGAAAAAAACTTTTATCGAAATGAGTTTGAATGATTTGAATGTTTTTCATTGATTCATTCACATTCTTCCATTTGGATGTAGAAAATTTAGAACAAAATGTATATTCATAACTTACAAAATTCCAAACGCTGAGTGTTTTGTATGTAAAGTAAAATAATCAAATCTAAATGCAGCCCTCTAACGCATATTTAGCTTTCAAATTTTCCTACCCATTTACGAACGCATAACCTAACACATTTTTTTAAATATTTAAGAGATAAGATTACCAACTTCAAAATAAATAAAAATATGGGTCTTCTTATTTTCGATATTCTTCAGGGTTTGTGGGTGGCTAGAAAAAACTTTGGACCACCGTAATATAAACAAATGTGCAAAATATGTACTACATATCTATGTATGTATTTCTTGTCCTGTAGGCTCAAAAAAATTATTAGTAGTTATGCTTTTTAGCGCGCGCACTAACGGTATCTGAGTTAAAATGTTGTGAATGTCACAGATGCTAATTATAAATTAAATTCGGCGACGAGCGGGCGCACTGCCGTTTGCGTCACAGGCAAACATTCACCTTTTTCAATCTTTTTTTTTTTAATTTTTATTCGAATTATTTTCCAGCTATTTATAACTGTAGACTTATTTTCTGTTATTACCAGCTATAAAATAAATATTTCGTTAATTGTATATTTTATTCGTGACAGATATACTCGTGCTACGAGGGCGGTTTGAAAAATCGGTGAATTTTTGAATAAAAGATATATTTTTCGGCAAAAAAGCAGTTTATTTCGCAGCATAGTCTCCTTATAGCTCAATGCATTTGGTCCAGCGTTTTTCCAAATTTTTAATCCCTTCCAATTAATAGATATTTCAAGGTCCTCAAAATAAGCGTTTGTTTCAGTGACGGACCTCTTCATTTGACCCAAATCTCTTACCGCCCTGCCATTTCTGTGGATTTGGAAACAGGAAATAGTCGCTGTGGGCTAAATCTGATGAATATGGCGGATGCAGTAGGAGTTCGCAGCCCAATTGATGGATTTTTTCTATGGTAACTACACACGTGTGCACCCAGGCATTTTCTTGATAGAAGAGCACTTTTTTCTTGGCCAAATATGGTGTTCCTTGATTCAAATCAATATCGAATCTATCGAAAATCTGTGAATAAAATTTGACACTGATCGTTTTAGCTTTTCCAAGGTAATTGATGTGAATGACACCGCGTGCATCCCAAAAACTGTGGCCATGACCTTATTGGCCTATAGACTCACTTTCTTCTGCTTCTTTGGTGCACTTCTTCATGGTTCCTTGGTCTCTGGTGTTGGGTGTTGGATCCATATTTCGTCAACGGTTACGAAACGGTTCAAAAACTGGTTCGGATTGCGGCTGAACCACGCTAAACACTCCTTTGAAGTGGCCACGCGGTTGCGTTTATGGTCAAGTGAGAGCTCGTGCCGCACCAATAGCGCGAATAACCTTTCGATATCCAAATATTAATGTAAAATATGATGTACACACTCAATTGAGATGCTTACAGTCTCAGCCACCTCACACACTTTTATTTCCCTATCATCCCATATCGTTTCCTTGGTTTCGGTAATGGATTTTTGACGTAAAAAATAATAATTAACCGGCAAACGCAATCCACTTTTTTCCGTTTTCGTTAAAATTTTCCGAGATAGTCTGCTTTCAATGGCTGTCGAACATAAACTAAATGGCGCAGCTTGCTCAACATTAGGTGCGTTCGTTTAAAATCTCCAACAGAAACCAACCAACTGCCAAATTCCGGCGAAATGTCATTTGTTCGCTCACAAGAGAAAAATATCCAAAATAGTACGCGAACAGAAAATTTGCAGAAACTTGCAAGTTAGACGAACAGCTGATATAATTTTTGTTTACATACAAAAGTGTAAAATTTAAAACGTACGAAAAGTCATCGCAAAGTGTTATACTGACACAGTTTATTGATTAAACAAATAACTACTTATTTCTTACAAGTTTAATTTGTCGCATTTTGTAATTTTTATCTTCCAAACCATCAAATTAAATTTTGTGATTTGCGTAAATGCCAACCAGCTGTTTTTGATCAGCTGTTTCCCTGTTGGCAAATTGCTGTTGGCAAAAATTTTTCCAACAGAAACTAACAGCTTCCCCTCAAAATGAAATGTCACTTTGCTCTCTCAATTTCCCCTAGTTTGCAAGTTTTTTGCGTACGCGAACGCAAAAACCTGTAAGTTTTGGTTAAACATGAACAATTAACAGCTACGCGAACGAACCTATTTTGCCGTAGTCTACCAATAGATGGTAGTTAAATAGAGCAGTATTGCATTTTTTTTGTTTGGAATCATGCTAGACGTAGAAATGCTGTGGGCTATTATATAAAAACTACCAATGATGAGCGACAGCTAAAACATATATATGAAATATGTACATATCGTCGGCTGAGTGGAAGATCGTCCTATCTCGGCAGCCGGTTCGAAAACGTCCTATCTCAGAAAACTTCTCAAGAACGCCCTACTTCAGAATTTGGCTGAAGAACGCCCTATCTCAGTATATAGGGCGTTTTTGAACCGAATTCTAATGAATTCTTGATCTCCGCCCAGTTGAAACATTCTCTTTGACTAAGATTTGGATAGACGGGATGTTTACTACTACATACTAGGAATTTTTCAATATTCAGGCTCCGAGTCACGTTTCGTCAAGGACCATGATAAATTAATTTTGCTTATTTTCTAAGGAAGGAAAGAAGTCCAGTTCACTGCCGTTCTGGCTATAATTTTTACGAATTTCTCATTTATGTTTTTAGTAATTCATTCATAATAATTTCTTAAGCTATATATGAAAATATTGTGCGTTAAGCGTCTATGCAACATTTTGTTCCTCACAAAATGCTGCACCTACATTTCCCAATGAACTAAAAATTTATTCATCCATGAAAGAAGAAATCAACGCAATGACCGAACTCCCGTATCCATAACCCAAGAAACGTTTCGCTTTAATTGCCACACGTGCCCCAAAAATTCAGACACACGACAAAAACAAAAGCAACAGCAACAGCAACAGCAACAGTAAGAGCAATTGCAGCGAAAGGGACTAAGGAGTGGTGCTGAGTACCTACACACCATTGGCTTGGTTGTACATACAAGCGATCGCGCTGCTGGATCATTTATCTTGGTTTTTCGGTTAATTACGCACACAGAAGTCGCACCGCCACACAGATGTGTGCGGGCGGCGGCCGAGAAATATCGCATATGGTAATGAGATTTCGTAGAAATTTTCATTAGCTGCCAAAATGCTACTCAAAAATTACATTACAATTATTTATGTATGCTGTTTTGAGTGGTTGGTGGTGGTGGTGAAGAATAATTGCCTTTTCTTCATTTATTTTGACTTTTCTTTTTGTGCGCCTTTGAAAACCGGAAGCGAAGTTGGCGCGAACATTGAAAGGGCCGCCAATGAAGCGAGCTGAGTTGCAACCAGGAGTGGCGATTGACCAAATCATGAAGCAGCTAGCGGCATTTATTATCAGCAGTGTGTGCGGGGGTTGAGAGAGAGAAGATAATTACGATTTTTAATGACAGCGCGGAAATATGAAATGCGTTTGCTAAAGAAAAGTTTTAAATTTTTAATTACGTAAAACATTAATGAGCACAGATGTGTTTTTGTGCGTACATATCGTGTTAACTGAAGTGTGTTTTCGGGAGGAATTTATATTTCAATTGAAACTAAATTAGCCTTTATTATATTTACGATTTTTTTTTTACTTAACTTGATTTGTCCATGTATATTTATTTACAATATGTTTATGTATGTACATATGTAAGAATGTTCGTTTAGGTGAAATTTTGCAATAAATTTTTAACCAACTTTCCGTTGAGCTAGATACTTGAATTTCCAACTTAGCTTAGATGAATTAAATGATGATGACACAGGGGTCGAGATATTTGAAAAACTCGTATTTATAGTTTTAATTTGGTCCTTATTTGAAAAGTATGTATATAGGGGGTTTGGGTGTTAAAACAGCACCCATGGGTCCGCCACTGACTGACACCTAGTTTAACACCCACTAATATCTGGCTACCCTAGTGGTAGGTGGTGCGGGGGGTCGGTATGTTTCCAAAACCTGCAACTATGTTTTGATTTAAACCTTTCACGAACATGAAAAGATATTATGGGTATTCAAGTAAACGCGTAAATACCTCGTAACTGCGTACAGCTCGTAAATAAATCGGGTTTCCATACAAAATTAAATAAGTTTACGAGGTTTACGTGGTTACGAATTTTTTAGATTACTAAATTAATAAAGGATGCGGTTAAGTATGCATACAAAGAAGCGCACAATGGTTTAAACGCCCCAGTTATCCCCGGCACATCAACGGGTGTTGGGTGTATCAAGAAGAAGTTAGACGAATTGGAAACAACACGGTAACAATATCAATGATGCCGTTTGAACGGAAAAACTCTACTGTCCTGTGGAACAGCAAGATTATAGAAGAGAATTACGCATGCTTGGAAAACCTTGTTATACCTGCAGATATCTCGCAGGTGAAAATAAGAGCTCATAGAATCGATTTCTATCGGAGCGCTCTGTTTTGTAAATTCGAAAGCAAATAAAAATAAAACTAAATAAATATTTGGCGCTTATATAATACATGAGTTTTGGCGAGCTTCTCATACAATTTAGTTGTGTGCATTGATTGTGACACAAATAGAGCAAACGGAGTTTGACGCCAATACTGAGCGGAATTTTTTTAGGCAATTTTCCACGGCAAAAATACACTTGGGGGTTCTACCCTGACTGTTTGTCTGATGACCAATACCCATATGTTTTTCTTCCCTATCTACCCTGCAAACCATTTTTTCAGAGTATTCTGAATTGCAGAGAAATACTCGATACGAATTCGTAAAGATTTCATCCGATTTTTTGCCGAATTTTCTAAAGTGAAATAAACTGTGCACACTTTGATTCTTGTACGAAATTTTGGGAAGAAAATCGGTAAAGCAATGAAAATAATGCTGATATGTAAAGAATTTCTGCAGAATTTTCTTTGCTCCTACAGATTTCGTTAAGATATCAGGAACTTTGTTTTGCAGGGTAGTTCAGAGAAGGCAGAATAGACGTAGCCCTAGTTTTTGTCACCTTGTCGGAAACCTCGTTTGGTATCAAACGGCTCAAAGAGGTCCTTTCCAATTCGGACGGAGCCGATGCCATTGTTCAACGTCATTTTACGCAACCGTATTAGTTCTACGGGATACCAAAATCAGACATCGCGTCATAAAGCCAACGAGTCGTTTTCAAGATTTGGCGATTCGAAACTCAACGCGATTTGAAACTCAATACGGTTCGAAAGGCGTCACGGACTAATACATATTCATAGTGTCAAGTATTCGAATCCGAATGATTTGCTTTTCGAATAGCAATACAGAGTAAACCCCTAGGTCTGTGGTGGATTTGCCAAATCTAAAGATACACTGATTAGGACCAATAACCTCGTTTATGATGGACTTTAGTCTTTCCCAAAATATGCACGATAAGGCCTTGTAACCTGTACCTTTGCTGTGGATTGGGCAGAGCAAACTTAAATTCCAGTTTTCGGGCAAGCGTTCATTTGACCATATTCGACATAAGAGTTGATGCATGCACCTTATCAACACCTCGCGATCGAAGTGGAATTGTTGGGATGGCAGGCCGTATGCTCCCAACAGCTTTGTTGTTTTTCAGCTGCGTAATCGCTACTCGAACCTAGTCATAGTCAGGAGGTGGGACATCTGACTCCGTCAGAATCGACTGGGGCCCGAGTGTGTCTTCTCCACTACCTTAAGTGCTGCTGCCATTCGATAAAGTGTAAAACTCTTCCCAGTATAATTTAAATACCTTCTGGACATCGGTAACTAAGTCTCCATGGTTGTTCTTGCAGGAGTTTGCCCTGGTTTTAAAACCATCGTGTTACTCTCTGGCGTTTGTCCTCTTGGCATCATTTCAAGCTCTTTGCATTCACGTTTTTCGGCCGCTCACTTCTTATGGCGGCAAATACTCCTCGCTCTCCTCTTCAGCTCCCTATAACAGCGTTGGCCCAGAGGTGGTATATTTTTCCTCTGCACCTTCCGGGGCATTCCTGTTCATACCAGTTATTTCGACTGGCAGCCGCACGTAATGAGCGGAAAATGTGGTTCCAGTGCTCGCTTGGTTCTTTGTTGAAAAGTGGTTTCTGAGAGCAGGTGTGAGTTGATTGGCGAATAAATTGGCCGACTGCTCTTATTGCAGCTTTTCGACGTTGAGCTTTCCTTGCATTGCTGGACGCCAAAAAAACGTTTGAAATGAAGTGAGCCATACAAATCTTGAATGTATTTACTTAGAAATGATTTTTGGCTTTTGCAAAGGTTTGTTAAAAACAAATATGTGTACATATATGATATATGGGGTAAAGAAATATCCCTTTTCCCTAGCAGTAAACATTTTATTGTGGGCAACAATGATGTTTTTCAAATAAGGCAGATCGGAATATGCGCTCTCTGGGAAGACAATACCTGTAATTATTGTACCATGGCCACACCCCAAAAACGAGTAAGTGCGAAAAATGGGGGTGTGCTCGAGCTACGTTACAATTACCGCAATTTTGTATGCTTTCTTGATAGCGTTGCTGATGCTCAATTGAAAATCTTCTGAAATGCTGCAGAAATTACGCCGTAAAAATGTGTATTTGCTTGTGATTTGTCAGTGATGAGCAACTGATTGTCACAAATTTGGTCCCCGAACGCTTGATGGAGGCACAAGTCGCCAACATTTTCGCGTAGCACTAGATGCTCATAAAAAGTAATAGTGGGTGCGTTCAGAAATGCATCAATCTCTTTTACTTCTAAACTATAATTGATGGAAATTTCTTATTTATGCAACTAAGTTCCAATTCAGCATTTGTTGCACGGTGGCGCATATTTGCCATTTCCATCAATTATAGTTTAGAATTAAAAGAGACTGATGCTTTGGCTTGATGCATTTCTGAACACACCCGCATTTATTGAATTCTTCCGGGAGAAAACTTTATTCGAAATAGCATACAAACTATTTCGCGTCCCAGCCGAATGTACTATAATAATAAGCACATAAATTGTGTAATAAAAAGTTTTATTTTTTAATTTTACCTTGTTTTACTCGCTGAAGAGTTTACAATGTTTTGAGCTAAATTTCACAATTACAATACAAGTGCCGAAGAACAATTTAAACAAAAAAACTTAATACACACTTTCTAAAGAAAGATAATCTTACATACAGATGTTATAGAGAAAACAAATGAACTATATATATATAAGTAGATAATGTCTTAGATTTGTTAAACATCCTTGCTTATGATGTGCGTTCTCTTCGTTTTGCTAACCAGTGTATTTTCCTTCTAATTTAGGATTAATTACAATAATTAGAATATACGGAAGCCATTCGGATATGCTGTTACAGTCATACGCTGTATGGCTGTCTGTAGATGCCCGAATTCTAAAGCACCTGCCACCAAATTTAACTCTTCTAGTATATCACGTTGACGTTTGTCATCGTACATTTTTTGCAGTATTTTATACATGCGACCATATTGCGAATTTGCAAACGCATGCCAGAGTGTAAAATTGATGACCTGTAATAAAAAAATTTATAATTATTCTTATTCAATCTTCTTTCTACTTTACCTTTGAGTCAGTGGGGTCAGCCAGCTTGGAAATTTCAACATAAATTTCACTGAACTCTTCCAAGTGATCCTTCATGTTGCCATCGATAATGCTTATCTTAATTTTGGCCACACCCCTTCTGGCTAGAGCTTCCAACAAATTTGCCTTTTTCTTGTCCATATTGCTATATTTGGGAATTTGTAAATTCAAATAATAGTTACGTATTACCAAAATGCAAAATTGCAATCAACTTACGTCTTGATTTTACTGGCATCTGGACGGGTATCATTTTTGAGACCATAATATGCGAATAAAGCGTCATATTCATCAGCCATGTCACTTACGACGAAACCGCCCAGCTGTGCAACGCGTTCCAATGCAGTACGTATCCTTACCATTTCCTCCTTGTGGCTATCGGCATCCACATTTGTATTGACCATTTTGGCAAAGGTAAGCGGCAAAAGTGGCTTATATTCATTTGCATCGATATTTTGCATGAACAATACGTGTGCTACCAAATGTTTGGGATGCGCAGCAATCACCTCATCGTAAATGTCTTCAGCTTTGCCTACCTCTGTAAGCAAGGAAAATGTTTCAAAGTGCTCTAACATCGAATTTCAAGAACACTTACCGGATTTGGTGATCATCATGCACTGGTAGTCGCGTAAGCCTTCGGCATACTCGTCGGCAGCCGACTTCTTGGGCGATGCAGCACCATCAGTACTAACTTTAGCAGCACCATCACCGGAAGCGGCGGAATTAGCCCCTGTTGTAGCTGTTGTTGAGTTTGTCGTGGTGGTTGTAGATGTGCTCGCAATTGAGACATTCGTTTTCGACTTAGATGCGTTTGCCGTCCCACTGCCACTTCCGGAATTGCCGCCATTGCCGTTCTTCTTTTCTGGTGGATTTAGTAAATATGTAAATTCATGTGCGTCAATACGACGTACTGCCTCATCTTTGGCGAATGTAATGGTACCGCCCAACCAAGCGCTACTCGCAGGCAAATTGGCCTTTGTCAACTTCTCCTGTGGCAACGGGGCAACATACAGCACCTTGGGTGGATTGTCCTTCACAATACAGCTGGTGAATTTACGTCTGCCGACCAGACAGTTATTGAAATGGTCGTAGAAGTCCAGAGTGATTGCGTTAGCAAACCTGAACAGTGCTACCATATTAGCCTCTGATACTTTTTCCAGCAGATCGCGCTTTTCGTGGCGTATTTGCAATTTAATCGTATACTCGCCCTTCTCAAATTTCGTAAAAACTTTATGCGAATGTGCATCTCCGCAAGCAACTACCGCCTTATTGGAGTCAAACATCATCCAAAGCTGTGATTCAAATTCGGCCTCGTAGAGCAATGCATTGAAAATGGGTGCATATAGTGCAATTTCTTGTGCCTTGGGAACTTGGAGCGTATACGTTAGGAGATTTTGATATATTTGGCGACCTTCGGGTATGACATCGCGAGTTGGACTGAGCGGCGAAATGCGGGCTTCGCTGGGTCGCAGCACCACAGCGGCAGTCTTTAGCTGAACTTGTGGTTGCAAATCCTCGCTATTTAATGCAACAAAATCCAGCTTGTGAAGGCCACGTGCTGCCTGCATCATGTCTAAAGTTATGAATGGCATAAAAGCGTACATGAAATATAATATAATAATCAAAATTAGACTGAGGAACTAAGAAGATATATTTTTTACGTACATGGACTTGAATTGATTGCTTTTATGCCATGAAATTCTAAACTATATTTGATATGCGTTGTGCCATAGTTGGACCAATATTTTGCAATGCAAAGCTCTAGAATATTGTTCTCCTGTTGAGATTAAACGTTTATCGATGGTTTAAAATATATCTAAAAAACAATATTTAATAGCTATTCTTTACCTCAACGGGAAAATGCAAAGTGGTCTCGTTTTCCGAATTCACGGCCAAAATTTTCATAGTCTCTAACATGCGACATGATGATTTTGGCAATATTTGCATTGTGTGTACAAAGAATCTGCCAACGTCATTTTCACGATTTTTGTCAGTCGAACGCATTTTGAGCACTGTACCAGAGAACAACAAAAATATGAGAAGTCGTTAGTCAGCAAATTAGTATGGGTAAACGTGAATATTTTGACTTACCGGCCCACGTTGCATTATTTGGCACCAAAATAAAATCTCTTTGTATAGTATTAGGTTGGAACTCTATGCTACCATCGTTCTTAGCGGATGAACAATGAAAGGTGCGCGACTCGCTGCAATTGACGGTATGTGGTTGCACTACAGTGACTGGTATTTCGAAAAGAGCTCCTTTCTGTACGCAGTTTGAGTCGTATGCAGATATACTGTTAAAATAAAACAGGAAAAAGAAAAATCAAATGCAGAGACTATCCGTTTTTAGCGAACCACTCCGCTCCACACTCACATTGCCGTATGAACGCCAGGCTGTAGTCCAGTAGGATCGATCTTTACCGACATCGAACGCGACGAATAGCTTAAATCCAAGTAAGCACCGCATTGCACGAATGGCTTCGAGGAGACCAGATTCAAACGTACATTAAAACTGAACTTTTGTTGTGGTTCTAAATGAATGAAGAAATTATTATACTGCTATTAAATATTCAAATTTTTTATATTTAACTAACCAGTTTCGAGTTCGTTGAAGAAAACTGGCTCAATACTAACATCACATTCGATTGGCTTCTTCAGCACGCCCTGTCGTAAGTGTATGCCCTTGGCATTTTGTGCACTACAACGCACGGCAAATCTGTAATTATTTGGAACATTTTAAATAGTGATTTATACAAAAGGACTATCGTCTTACCTCAACATATTCTCAATGGCATTATCATGTTGTGTCAAATACTCAAACGCCTTTTCTACGTTCAACAAACCGCTGCCTTGTGCAAATGGGTCAACATAGCCAAGCTTGGTGGCAGTGTTTGTTATTGCGCGCTTAATGCTGTATGGAGAATATTTAATACCTTTTTGTTTGAGACCAGATATTAAAAGGGCTACGCATAGAAACAAAAATAGATATGTAAGTATGCCACATCAATTTTAAGCCTTTAACAGTCTACCTACCTATCGCGCCGGCAACATGCGGTGCTGCCATGCTGGTGCCATTCATCAACTGCGATTTACTCATAGTAAATTGCGGTACTGATGTAATAGCACCACCAGGCGCACACACTGTTACACCTTGACCACCATCAATACAGGGATCGCGCGATGTCCAAGTGTAAACATTGCCAGGCAGCTTTTCGCGCATTACATATTCCGCCTCCATCATTTGTGGCGAGACGTAAGCCCCAACACCTATTTAGCATAATTTTAAATAAAAATGTGTATCAAATATATTTCTAGGATTTATTATGTTTTACATACCAATGCAGCTGGGCTGGCTTATATCTGGTGGCGTGCCCACCGTGCAAAGGGCAGGGCCATGATTGCCAGCAGAAGCTACCCATACAACGCCGTATTTATTTACCACCTCACTCATCAATTCCCCAATACGACTGAAAATTACAAATAAAAGAATTGAAAATCATTATTTTTTGTTACCATTTCGTTAATGTAACATTTAAAACAGCAAATGAAATCCAAATGTTAGAACTTACAAATATTTATACATAGCTAGCCAATGCAAGAAATAACCAATTTTAGGAATTATTAACTGAATTTACTTTGAAATTTTTTGTTTAGTAATTTTGTGGATACGCACAAATGCATTGTTATTCACAAATGTATAAAATGTTTATCAAAGTCTGCTTATATAACTAATTATTAAACAAACGGGGATATATTTTACCTCATATAGGCCTTCCGTTTCTTTTTACGTTTCTTATCAACAACCAAAGGGCTTTCATGTTAAATTCATTTCACGTCATTTCATATTTTAATTATTTTGTGCAATTCAATTTCAAAGTAGATTCGTTTTTGTACAATTTTGAAATTTAATATTAATTAAATATGATAAAAAATTAATACTTAAAAAAAATTCATACAGTTGACTTACCCAGCATTCGACCAATGTGCATGCTCGCCATAACTCATATTGATGACGTCGATTTTGGTGCCAGATCGACATAATTCCATTACTTTCATCATGGCCCGAACTAGTGCTGTGCCAGTCTCCATAGACCCCAACCGTCCATCACCAATTGTAAGCGAAACAATACGCGCGTTCGGCGCTACACCATCCACATCTTTGGAAGCATGATTGCCACTAGCAATGGAAGCAACATGAGTGCCATGTGATGCTGAAATCATTTATAAGCAGAGGTTAATAATGTCCTTCATAAAATAATTCCCGTAACTTACAACACATGCCCACAACCTCCAGCAGATCCCCACTGTCGTGCACATTGATGGAAATTGAGAAGAAATTATCTACATTTTTAATCTCATGCGTCTTTGCGTACTCGCCAATGTGCAGCGCATTTTCAAGATCACCCTAAGCAACTAATATAGTTAATACAATAATGTGTTATAAGACTGTTATTAATTACCTTCTCTGTGGTATCGATTACCGCTTGCCAGCCATTTGCAGTTTGATACAATATACAATCATACGTAGTTTTGATGTCTTTGTAAAGCTTATCATAACTGTTTAGCATTTCTAAGGTGTTGTCTAAATCTTCTTTTATCAATTTTTTATCCCAACTCAGTTTTGATAAGTCTGTAAAAAAATTAACAAAAAATCATGATAAAAATTAACAAATATTTAATTTACGACAATCACCTGAGTTTTGAGCTTCGAATTCGATCAATTTACGTGAAGTTGCAGCGGCGGCAAGTTTATTGGGCCCATCCCATTCCTTGGTTTTGTTAAAGTTTATTATATTTTCCCTCACCTTAAATGGGCACAAGTCATAGAAATTTTTCAAACCTATGCGATACTCGCCATTGGCAGTATTTGAAGCAGTCATTTGAGGTGTCAACTACAATAGATTAAAGATTAGATAAAGAAACGAATTACACTTACATATCTATTTATGTATGAATATTTGTTTGTTAATGTTAAGTGTAAATAAACAAAACAAAGAAGTACAATATTAATTGCGTATGCTTGCAATTCAGATATTAATGCATTGCTAATATAAAAACTGTATAATCATAATTATGATGATTTGCACTTTAACTCATACTTTAAGCAATTAGTTCAAAACCTCAATCATTTGTTGAATTTGTATGGTCTTAATGCTAGCGCATACTATTTGAGTCCAATTCTTAATCATTTATGGCTTGTAAATTATAATATGTAATACTTTAAGATACTTCTTTTATGGTCTTGCTAAGCCGGTTATAAACTTTTGTGTTTACCTTAAGTTGGCGACCCGAAATTCCGGTGATGAAACCTTTGTCGTTCGCGGTTACTTTTTTTGACACGTCCACGTCACCGCAACCAGTGCAGTCAAAACGTTCGATCACCTTAACTGTTTTTCCATCACATAGCGTCTGGCAGGAAAATAAAATTAGAAAACATTTCCACGACCAAGTGAAGCCACTTGTCCATAACCTACAAGAACATCAAAAAGTCTTACCTCCAGGCCTGTGGCACGCGGATCTACACCGGAATCGAAAATAGCGATCACCGCGTCACGCCCATCATATTCAGGATACTTTTGTAAAAAGTTTATAACACCAGTTTCCGCTTTGGGGACCAGTGCACCAGTCGGAAAAGTTGGTTCAATTATTCCGCTGTTATTATTGCTCGCCATTATTTTTTGCAGCTGCTCCTGATCCTCCTTTTCCACTTTAATTTGCTGTTGGCCTACAACGGTACTAATCGTTACGTATCTTCGAGTCGTGAGCAGGCTCTGGCAAATTTTTCTCGAGCTTGGAGTTGCTTTTATGGCTCTTCTACGCTGAACTTTATAGAAGAAAGCACAAAATAATTGATTTTTACAAATTAAAACTAATTGCGAAAAACTGCCTGCCCGAAAAGACCGATCAACAATTTTTTCTACCGTCTTTGGAAGGAACGATGAAATGCAATTGTCACCGTGGGAACTGTCACTTTTGTTGGTTTTGTGCTTGTTGTTTTTGTAACATGCCGTTTCCAAACAGTGTTGCCAGAACTTAGAGGGACCGGCTAATGCCTTGGTTATAATGGACGGGGCGAATCGTAACAAATCGCAGCGAATTCGTAGGAATCTATTGATTTTAGATTGTTCCGTTTTACGTTACGTTTATGTGCATTATAACCATTTGCATTCATTTCCCATACAATAGATAAAATTAATTAATTTTAAGTGAAAGTTCACTCCGTTCCGTTACTTCCATTATAACCCAGGCATAAATTCATGAACGAAAGACACAAGATCACGCGGGAAATAAAGAAAGAAAAAAGTTATTTTATAGCTGCCGAAATCTCGACGTGATCTTTGTTGTAAGCAGTAAACAACGGCGAGAACAGAGAAAACCGCGAAATTGTTGAACGCATGAATAATCATTTTTATTATGCAAATTCTTCTATAAATCATGCCGTTGTGTTAAATTATTCTTTATCTTATGTGTACACACGTTATCACAGGCGAAAATGAAGAAAATTGCAGTAAAAAGCCACCACCAAATTGTAAACAACGAAGAAATGTAAACAAACGGCTAATGTCAAAATCTTTAAACTTTTTTTCTAAATGCGATTCTAACGGGCTACTCTCCTGCCCGCGTGAATATGTATTTTTGGTTCATGGGCTAAATTGGCAAAAAACGACTAAAACTGCTAATGACCGACAACGAAAGAAAACGAGTTTTTGGGATTGTGGGCTGAAAGCTGTTCGCACCGGCTGTTAGTGTTAGTGTTGACATTTCTTTCGTCATTTGTTTACAGTTCTGCTACAAAAAAAAAAAAAAAAAAATCAAAATCTTTGTCTTTAATTTTCTTATCATTAGCAACCTTTTTCTTTTGTTCATATTTTAATTTCGCCAACCAATTTACAATAAATCCCAACTAACGTATTAGGGTCAAAACATAGTGGAGCGACGAGCAAAGCCAAGAGCTAACATTGAGCAAAGCTTCAATACAAATGTGTATGTACGCTTCACGATGCAATAATACAGCTGTTATCAGTTGGCAACTTCTCGCTCTAATTCCGCCATATTGACTGCCTTAGGTGAGACCGTGCTACTTCTTTAACAATTATTTGCCTATTAATATAGTTGAACATGTTTTTATTTTTTCTCAGTATACACACTTTTTTTCTTAAAAAGGTATTTTATGTTATTTTATTTCATTTCATTACGAATACACTATAAAAAAGCAAATTTTGTTTAGAAAAAAATGTGAAATTTTATATTTTTCCCCCAAATAGGGCTTAATTTCTTCCCGTTTTTCTTCTCGTTCTACTGAGCTAAGGCAGTGTCAAATCGAGCTGTCACAATTGATACCACCTTGTATTATTGCATCATGTGTACGCTTTGCTCTTGACTATGCGCTTTCCCATTGAAACATATGCGTTTGAAATCGACGCTTTGCTCGATGCTCTTTGCTCGCCGCTCCAGTATGTTCTTACCCTTAGAAATGATAAAATATGACTCCTACTCATGAACGAAAGACACAAGATCACGTAAGAACAAGAGAGTGAAAAAAGTCGATTTTTTTAGCGGGTTCTACGCCATCTTGATTCACTGGAAAACGAGCGAAAAGTAAACAAAGCAAAGAAAACAACGAAAACCAAAATTAGCCAAAATTATTGTCAGCCACTTTAAACGCACAATTTAGGTAAAATGATGCAACAAAATGCTTTATAACGTGTTGTCATGTTGAATTAACTCTTCTTTACTTGAATAAAAGTGTAAAATAGTGGTGCCTGTGATGTAAACAAACGCTCAGCTGACGAACCCGCTTTCGCAAACTTTTTTCTCAAAACCAGTTACAAATACAACGTCGCGTTCTTACGTGATCTTGTATTTTTGGTTCATGACTCCTACTTCGATAAACATATCTAAAATACTAGAGAAGACACCGATTGGAATGAGTGGAACGTGAGTTTTCAAGTAGTTTTCGGCGAAAACTGGTTTTCATTTGACAGATTTTACATGGACGAAAACACAAGTTTTGGTCGAAAACCAGTTATAGCAACGAAAACATGTTTTCGATGACGGTCCGAACATGGTATAAAATGCTTCAGCTAATATTAACATGTTTTATTTGAATAAAGTTGAAGACTTAGAAACTCATTAAATTGTTTTTATAACAAAGGAAGTCATGTTTGTATTACTTACATAAATATAAAAAAAAGATGAATTATAAACTTATGGCGTTTTTTTTTCTAGTGAAAAATTTTACCTTAAGCGTGTGTGAATCGGTAAAAAAATTCGCGACAAATAAATTTTTGACAAGTATGAGGTGAATAAAATTTCAGTAGCTCATGAGGCTAGTGTAATTTTTAACAAATGCATAGAAAATTTTGGCAATCGCAAAGATTGCTGCTGTGTGTAATATTTCGTAAAATAAAATAAATTGATGAATGCAACCAACGATGGTAGATGTTTTCTTAAAATATAAATTTCACTTTAATTTGTCATAGCTATGGCTATGAAACTAGTTTACTCCGCATAAATCAGCAGTTATCAAAAATTTACTGCTGTCAAAAAAGATTTGATTTCACACAGCAGATTGCCAAAACTATCCCACCATAGTAAAAATAATTATTAAATGAATGCAAAATTTCGCTAAAATTTTTGACTATTTAGTCGGCAACCTTAGTAAAAATTATGGTGTGCAGTTGTGTATTCTTTTAAATTCTAGTTTAATGAGGTGCGAATTTGGACTTACTACTGATTTTTGGGATTTTTTCTAATGACGGTGTTATGAATTTTTTTACATACAAAGTATGCTAGACAAGCTTTTTATATGTAAGAAATGTGACATACCGTCCGTCAACAAAAAAAAATTCCAAAAGTAAGCGGTAAATGCTAGGTACTTTAAATTGTTACATTATTATGCTAAAATTTTGGTGAAAATTAGCAAAATTTTCATAATATTTTCACAAATAATGAAGTTCGGATTTAAATAGTATTTTTAAAGTAATCAGCTATACTTTCATAAAAAAGAATAAACAAGAATAAACATTAAATTAACTAAAGAAAAATAGCCAAACCTTGCTAAAATGTCACGTCCCAGTTTGTATTTGGGTCACTGTATATGTGCTTAAAATAAAAATCACTGAAATCGGCCCGGTATTTGATTGTATATATTTTACACAGCGCGACATGAAAAATCTCTCTGAGATAATAGATTTTGGGTCCCTAAATTGTAAAAATAGAAACATATACACATATATATACATTTAAAAAAAATATTGCAAATAGCAAAATCGGCTAAAACGGCCTTTTTTTTTTGTTAAAGCGGCAAACAAATATACTGCCGGCTAAACTTAGTTTTCTCTTTATTCGCAACCGGCTCAATCTAGCTGGAAAACGGGTAAAATGGCAAAACTGTTTCCAAACTGCGGCCGGTGATAGGTGAAATTGGAAATTCATGCAATCTACTTAAAACAAATGTCACACCGCTAAAGCAAGAGCATGAAAGAGAGCAAGGGTTTTAAATCGAAATATTTTTCTCAACCAATATTTCAAGAATTTCTTTAAAATTTTATTTGAAAAAACATAACGGTTTGAAAACCCCCAAAAAATATAATAATAAATTAATATTTTTGTATTGGAGTTCTTTATATGAACATAACTACATGTGTATTAACTAGTACCGGTTAATCATCCGAATCCCAGCTGCATATTGCTCAATAAATCATACCGTCGATTTTTGTAAAATCTACGAAAATTGTATATCTGAACCCGAATAGCTACGTGAGCACAAAGTCGATCCTATGTCTCTAGTATATATATATTCGGATTCTAATATAGCAGTTGGCAAAACATACCGAACATCTTTTTTTTAATCTAATATTTGCCTTGCTATAAAACTAAATTAACTTAGCAGGAAAAAGGAAAAAAATAATTCGTTCTCATACTCTAGGCATTTTGGTATAAATACCGAATCCGAATGGTATTCGGTAAACCGGTAAAAGAATTGTCTACGAACACAAAATAAATGGAGATAAACCACCGAATACCGAGTCACCAAGTAACATGTCCTATTAGAAGAGTCCTATTCAATGCACGGGCCTTAGCACTTTATTAGTAGATTTACCAACTTTAGCTATATCAATGAACGTAGATTGTCTACGTTCTTTAGCTATATTATATTTTTTTTTTTTACCAACCAATATTTTCTGGAAACAAAGCAGGGAGATTTAAATAAACATAAGTATATATTATGTCATGGAAATGAAAAGTAAACTCTGGGAGTCAATTACCGTTCTGCGTTATCGTGAAGTGTTTTCAAATATTAATACCGAAATAAATGTGGTGCTAAAGTTTTATTTTTTTACTTCATTATAACGCAGAATGAGAATTGACCCCCTGATCATAACCAATACGTATAAAAGTGAAATTGCATCCCTATCAGGTGTTTATGTAAATCTTTTGGTTTTCAATACCTTTGGTTGGGACGCTCAAACTTCAGTAATTTCAAATCCGATATTTCCGAGTAATTGTTTGTGCCTCCTATTAAACTAATACAGGAATCAAGGCATTCGTAATCGAATGAGATTCGATTCGAAATATCTTTTTCGGACTACGGAATTCGGTAGGCAATCGTATTTCAATTAAAATTTTATTGGAGAGAAAACGGCTGCCATTTTATTTAGTTCGATTCGAATCAAGTTAACGTGTATTACATTTTTCGCTGTTTTATTCAAAAATACAATTTATCCCAAAGCGAATAAAAAATAAACATTAAACTGTAAAATTTTACGCAAATAACCTGTAAAAATTGTAACAAGCACATCATTTGGGCATTAAGAACCACCGAGGCGAAAATATAGCTGCTCTGGTATCACCACCTTTTATGAATTATCATTGCTTTATCCTATATGAGAAAAAAATCTAATATTGTTTATTCTAAAAAATCTACAAACTTCTACAATTGTTTGTGTGTTAAATAAAACAGCATACATTTTTTCTACAATCCGTGTACTGTCCCTATTAAAGAAGTTTTTAACGGTTATTTTAAGATACGGTTACTCGACTGGTTTTAGCTCATGAACCAACGACTAGTTGGTTCATGGTTTTAGCTCCGAAATTAATTGACGCCGTCGGTTTTCGCTTTCTCGCAGCGCATCTGTTTCGCTCTTGACAGCTAACAGCTGATTCAACTGTCACCTCCATTACTCGCTGTCAGGGAATTGGTCAAATTCTGATTGTATCGGTGCTCGAGATTTCGGTGATATTACTCCATTTTATATAGTTGAAATTCTACCAAATTTAATAAAAAATGTGGTATGAAATCTTACCTTCAGCTGGTATTATTACCGTCGTGCTCTCAGTCCCCGTATACGCTATGTGGGGCCTAAACAAGTTGACTCTGGGCAATGTAAGTAGACGTTGGTTGAGACACACATCGGACGAAATGGTCAGCTTATATAATCGTGAGCTGGTTCTCAGAGCTTCACATTTTTTAAGCATCTTTATTTCCAATATAAATATGTTAAAACGTATATTGCGCTTTACTTAACAATATCATCTGTCGACATCTATATATTTTAGTAATAATTTTTGTTCTTTTTACACTTTTAAACAGTCCTATCGCCGCAATATGGATCAGCGTTTCGACCGAGTATTGTACCAACGTGACAGCAGACTAACCAACAATCCGTACATTCAGAATGTGAGTATCAACTAGTTGGAAAGTAGTATTTCGACGAGTGCTTGTTTATAAACAAGACAAAAACTTGTATAGAAATTTATGTTATGGAGCTGTTGAACTCTAGTTTATGGAAGTATTTTGGCTATATTAATTGCCTTACTTGATATTTGTTAAGCTTTGTGTCTTTTTTGTGCTGAAAGTTTGCCATCTAGTTAGTGCGATTATCCGTGGTATTGGCTTTCATAAGTTCATAAGAAAAGGAAGTCACCTAGCATACGATCCAACTCATATGTACATATGTACGTAGTATATGCACAAATACTTTCCCGTGTTAGAAATTTATCCCTCCATTTCAGTTGAAAAGCTCACAGTTTGATTTATAAACCTGAAAACTCAAACTGATGCTTGCATTTCTCTGATTAAACTATTTAAAATCTTAAAATATGTACATACATATTCATGCCTATTACGGTCCGACGGTTCTTATTCGCACGAATCTTATCCTTCACATTCGCTTTTTATGACAGTGCGAATAGGACTAGATCCATGCGGATGACATCCGTCGGATACCGAAATAGGCATGATTATCCTTTCAGAAGTGATTTTAATCAAAATAATTTTTTTTTAATCCACCAGGGCTTGGAAACCATTCCAGATGAAGATAAATAAATGCCGTGTAAATATTCAATTTAATCACGTATCTAGTGTAATGTAAACGAATAATATGTAATAAAATATGTAAAGCCAACCTACATTTTTCTTAACTTATCTTCTAACATAAAGTCAGCTGTTGCCGTAAATAATTTTCGTCCTTTTTTCGTAGTCCTTTGCGCAGTGTAAAACATCCCTGTTTTGGTGGAAAACCACCCCTAGCAATACCTACTATTAATTATCCTCCCAGTTGTCATTTGCAGTTCGTAAGGCGTCTTCAAAAGACAGAAAAAATAATTGCGATATTTTTCATTACACTATATTAAAGAAAAATAGCAAAAGAATTGCTAAAAAATATCAATAACTTGTTACCTAAGTTGTGCACAACATTTTTATTAACAAAAATGTTAAAAATGTGTCGTAAAAACTTGTGAAAAACTTAGTTTTCACTTTACACATCGACAAGCACAACGATGAAGTACGCGAGCATTGTGCAAAAGGGGGCGCAGCCAACAGAAAATACCAGAAGCAGCTCAACGTTTGGTGTGGGTAGTGTTGGCGCTTGCGGCGTTAGTCTTAAGCGGAAATGTGGCAAAGGCGGCAATTTTGCTTTGGGCTACTTTATTGGCGGTTGCTGTTTTCGTATTCGGACTTTTGTTTTGCTCGCGGTGGCTGCGGTATTTTTGTTTACAATCGGCTGCTCCAATACTGCTGCTGCAACTAGTTCACTGAAGGCAGTATTGGAGGATGATAGTGGGACAGCAGGCGGACGCCATCAGCATCATCACCATCAATATAGCGCGGTGAATGCTGAGAGATGGCGTGAGCACGAATACGAGGAAAAGGGCTATTGTGCGCCATACAATGGTAAAATTTGTAAGCAATATATAAGCGGACAGGTGTGGTATAGCCGTGAAGACCCAACGGGTGGGTGGAAGAATGAGCAGATAACGACCGCCTTATGGGAGGAATTAATTGCAGATCTGGCCGGATTATGTCGTGTGGCAGCTGAGGTGAGTGCTTTGTTATGTTGTAGCCATTGTAATACGTTTAGAAATTGAAACGCTAATTTCGTTACAGAAAATACTATGCGCCTATGCTTTTCCTCACTGTCAAACTGAAAATGGACGCACAATTAAGGTGCCGCTTTGCTATGAGGACTGCACGGCAACTCATCTACAATTCTGCTACAATGACTGGGTATTGATTGAAGAAAAGAAGGAGCGAAATATATTTTTAAAGAGTCGTGGACATTTTCGACTGCCCAACTGCGGTGTGCTGCCAAGATATAATGCCACAGCTAAGAAACCGAATTGTTCATATATTGGACTCACCGAGATCAAAGAAGATGAAATAAGCTGTAAGATGGGATAAATAGAACTAAGCTCTTTAAATACTATTGAAGACTAATTTTCTATAACTTGAATTTATTTTTTTCGATAGATGATTGTCGCAATGGCAACGGCCGCTACTACCTTGGTACCATAAATGTTACGAAAACAGGTTTACCCTGCCAACGCTGGGATGTACAACATCCACATAAACATATCCAACCGCCGCAGGTGTTTCCACAAATAGCCGAAGGTGAAAATTACTGCCGCAATGCCGGCGGTGAAGAACCCTATCCCTGGTGCTATACACTAGACGAATCTTTGCGTTGGCAACATTGTGATATACCACTCTGTCGTAAGCATATTAGAGATTGGATGAAATTTTACATGTACATAACTGCTTCATATTTTCATATATGCAGCCGACTACATTGATCTCACTGCCAAAGATCTTAACACACCCATAAAAATGGAAACTTTCTTCACTCCATCAATGATCTTCTTACTTGCCGGCATCGGTTTCGTTGGCATCGTTGCGCTGCATTTGATTATCTTACTGGTACACAAAATTTCGAGACACAAGGAGTACTCGCTGCAACAGCAACGACAACAGGTGCCCACGTCCGAGTGCAATGTTTCAGTGCGTGGCGGCGGCGGTGAATGCAACTTGGCAGAGAGTAGAGAAACTTTGGGTTCGAATAATGCAATGGCGATGAGCAATAAGTGTGGCACTTTAAAAAGCACGGCTACCGTCCATAGCTCAGCAGAACCAAAAAATAATTTAAATACCAAATTAGAGAAGCTGGAATATCCACGCGGTGATATCGTGTATGTGCGTTCCCTGGGACAGGGCGCGTTCGGTAGAGTGTTTCAGGTAGTGTTTCTGTTAAAAGAAGTTGGATAAAATTTTGAAAGTTGTATATTTTTCAATTCTTTTTAGGCTAAAGCACCTGGTCTTGTACCTGGCAATGATGACTACCTGGTCGCCGTGAAGATGTTAAAGGACGACGCCAGTGATCAAATGCAAATGGATTTCGAGCGGGAGGCTTGCCTACTAGCCGAATTTGATCATCCCAATATTGTTAAACTACTCGGCGTATGTGCACTAGGTCGTCCCATGTGTTTGCTCTTCGAATTCATGTCACCTGGCGATTTGAGTGAATTTTTGCGCGCTTGTTCTCCTTACGCCACACATCAAATACAACAACGAAATCGTCAGGAATTGAATGAGGGCCATCTGCTGCAGATTGCAGCTCAAATTGCCGCCGGTATGGTCTATTTGTCAGAACGTAAATTTGTACATCGAGATTTGGCTACACGCAATTGTCTAATCAACGAACAGATGGAAGTAAAAATCGCTGATTTTGGTTTGTCACATAAAATATATCTGCAGGACTACTATAAGGGTGATGAGAACGATGTTATACCGATACGTTGGATGCCGCTCGAAAGTATTTTGTATAATAAGTTTTCCATTGAATCGGATGTTTGGGCGTATGGCATTTGTTTATGGGAGATTTTCTCTTTTGCTCTTCAACCTTACTTTGGGCTGACACACGAAGAGGTGATTAAGTTTATCAAGGAAGGCAATGTACTTAGCTGTCCGGATAATACGCCATTATCGGTTTATGCTTTAATGCGGCGTTGCTGGAATCGTAAACCTAACGAACGTCCTAGTTTTGCAGAAATTAATCATTGCATACAACACAGCCTAGTGGAATATGAATGCAAGACAATGATGTAGTGTGGCAAGGGGTTAAGCAAAAAAGAAAGTGAAATGAAAAAATGTAAACGAGAGTACTTACTTCCAACTGGGCATATGCATATGTAAGCAAATTTTGTACTTAAAAGTAAAAACACTTCCGTTCAAAAACACTCAGCAGTGGTTAATTTGAGAATAGTTTGAAAGTAGCAATATTTTTCTGAAAAAAACGTATACGTACATACGTATTTGATATATTGTATTATAACAATAAGCACGACGCACAAATTAAGCAGCCATTATATTAATAAAATGCATACTTACATACTTACTAATAATATCTCAGAAATGTTGTGTTCAGGCAATAATTTTAGTAGTTCTGTGTGTTATAAATAAGTAGCTGAACTGTACAAGTTTCCTTATTTTATTTTTATTTTTTACAATGATTATACTCAGTAACGTATTATAAGTCAGGTTCGCAATCGAAACGTATCTAAAAAGTGGTAGCCACTAAATTAGTAACCATAAAACATACACAACTTTTATTTTATAAAAAAAAAATTCTTTCTCAAAGGCGTTCCAATCATCGAAAAGCAGTAGTCTGCGTTATCTTACTCAACGAATCATACTGACAATTTACTATGTACTAATGGTGATGTCCATATGTAACTGGAATGCATACATACGTTCAAATATGGCCATCATATCTAGCGGAAATATTGAGATTAATGTGAATTGATTCACCTTTACAATAAAAGATTAATTTACATAAGTACAATATTTCGCATTTATTTATTAAAAAAATAAGTTTGTATTTTGAAAATATTTACACTGTACATAATATAAAGGCGAGCATAAATACTTACATGTATACATTCATATTATCACGTATTGTAAAACAAATAACTAATAATTGTGTAATAAATAAAAGGAATACAAATTTTCGTACTAAATGTTGAAAGAAATGTATCAAGTTTAAACACATACATGTAGTTTCTTATTGAATAAAAAATGAAAAAAAAAACAAAATTTTGTATGGCTATGTTATAAATTAGTAATTTGGTTTCTGTTATTTTCTGTTTTAAATCACGTTTTATAGAATTTTTTCCATTCAATAGTAACACGGCCACATATAGTATGGGCAATATGGACGTACGTAAGGCACAAATGTTGCCACACCAACTCCACCGTAGACAATAGGTCCAAAACCAGGACCCCTGCCGCGTCCAAAACCTCTACCGAATCCAGGACCAAACCCACGACCGGGACCAAATCCTCGCCCAAAGCCACCTCTTCCCCCGCCAAATCCACCTCTTCCTCCGCCAAATCCACCACGACCACCACCACCACCACCGTGTCCTCCGCCACCTCTAGCTTCTGCCCATTCGAAAGCACCGCACGCCAACAAAATACCGATGATCAGCAGTACTGGTAGTTTAATCATCTTGAAATTGCAACAATTCGTTTAAGACTGAATATATTAGCCATAATAAGCCGCATCTTAGGCTCAAAAAATGTTTTCTGACCAATTAATTAGGACAAGCATTCTAATTGCAAGTAAGTGGCAGCGGTTGAGTTTTGATTGAAGCGCAAATGCATTGCTTATGATATTTTCTTTCGTTCTCTCTCATTTCTTTATTAATATTCTATTTATGCACGTTTTAATATTTAGCTTTTATCAATTAGCTATGAAATGTAATATTTTGATGGTATTCCCCTTTTACTTAGTTGTTTAAATAATAAGTGTACCCTCGTTAACCCAAATCGCACTATTTTGCACAAATGTGTCAGTGGTCTATTTAATTTCTAAAATCTTCGCAGGGAATTACCATATGAGAAACAATACCACGTCCTGGGTATACCTGAAAACCTATGACCAAACCTGGGCTCGAATCGTCACATACGATATAGTATTATTCGTCACGTAAAACATTTTTCTCGGATTATGACATCCGTGAACGTACTCTTTATCCTATACAGCTTATATGACTGACGTATCACGTAAATTTCTTTCGTACGGTTTTCGATCCGTGAACGGATGTTACGATTCGAGCCTAGATCTTTAAGATGATGAACCTAACGGCGTATAGCCCCAAGTAATTCGCTTCCACAGACCGCACAAATAGCCTTCACGGCTCCACACACTTTCTTCCCCTTAAACTCCATTCTGCTCCAATCCCCGTGGTATGACTAACGGGCTGACCAGCAAATCTGCATAAAGCTGCTGGACGGAAGCGAAATAGAAAGAGCACACACCCTATTATCTAGAGATTTCCCGGATTCATCCAACCAGACTATGGGGGGAACTGGTCGCACATCCAAGCCAAGGCCATCCGATTGGGGCTTTGCTATTCGCTAGTCAGAATAAGGTAGACACTGTGCTCATATGATTGGCACAAATCTCCAGGAATGAACGAAATTTACTATTACAGAAGGGATAGCGTCTAGTCCTAGCCTACCTAGCCCTAGCCGACATCCCAACAGTATGGAAAAGATCCAGGGTAACATATATACCCATGGTACGAATAAAGGTTTACTTCTTAGCCAAATTCTTCAGACCAATTAGTTTAAATTCTTTTTTACTAAAAGCGATGAAGAAAATGATTTTTTCATGAAATCTGGTCAAACACTCTGAAAGTTAGCTTGCTACACTGTAGCCAACATGCGTATAGGGCAGCAAGATCCAAACGACAGAAATCTAAAGTGCGTTGGACTACGGGGAGGTTGTTCTCTGTGGCGGATAAGTACCTATTCGTAGGTAGATAGAAGCTCTGCTACCAACAAGAATATCAGAGACCACATTAAGGCACAGTTACATATAGATAAAACCACAAAGGTGTGTCCACATCAAGGGGGCGGTATTATCCCTATCCTTTAGAACTTGGTACTAGATGAACTCCTGAAAACGCTATCAGACGCTGGAATCCGGTGCCCAGGTAATCATAGTCATAATAACGATAGGAATATTTGCGAACACCCTCTGTGATATAATCTAAGGGGCACTAAAGATATCAAAGAAAAGGCATGTGCATGTTCTAGGTCGACATGATGACATCCAGAGCCACAAGCGCACTAATGGTATGTAGATGTCTGAAAGGAAGGTCTTAGAACTGCAGACCTCGCTGGCCTGCGGCTCGAGACCCGACTTAGTGACTTTGAGGTGCTCATTCACGAAACTATGTCTTGCATGGGCGTGCATATCAGCATAGATCAGGCAGCCAAACTATCCCAGAAAAACTTCACCAAAGGAAGAGAGGAAGTGGTATGATCTCAGAATATAGAATCGCTCACCGCTCAGCTACCCCTAACTCAATTCCCAGGGAATGATATCAGTAGAATTATCAGCTTCGAAGGGACATTTAAAATAGAGATGGGAAATAAGGTAAGGTAGCCTCTAATTTGGTACACAGATGACATTTGTACCGGCGTCTCTGGTCCAAGATCAGAGATCGCAGTACATATGTATGTTCCAATGAAAATATTTTTTCCCATTGCATAAAGTCTACATTGGTTCTCGAGTACGTAAAGAGTAGGGATGGGCACTGCCAAATACCACGTCAAACTAACAGCCCACTCAACGTTAAGCGCATCAAGGACAGCTCCAGACCGAGGAAATAGCCGCCTTTGCGGGTTGAAATCGATTAGATTGGATTAGAATATTTAGAGGGAGGCATAGGGCACCTAACCGCTGCTATCAAGAACAATCTAACGTAAAAAAGCTATATTTGGTTACGGGAACCTCGTTTATTGACGTATACACAAATGATGTATTGTTCCTGCCTGTGATGAGTACTAAAAGCTGAATGCAGTCTGACACCAGCTTTGAGGTGATTTTGTGTGCTTTCTGTGCAAGGTACGCCTCCCTATATTCCGACAATGTGACTATCCTTCCGAGGTCTTGGTAATACGAATAGAGTATTAATGGCTAAAGTGCCCTGTGATAGCTAAAGTGTCCCGTACTGCCCGTCAGGTTTATAATTCGCACCACCACCATTGGCGTTCGAGCCTATCAAACAATAACGGGAAGTGGCTCGTGGTGGATTCGGTGGCGATGGTTTAATTATTGCGTAATCTGGAGATCTTTTTCGGTGCAGATGAAGTTGTAACTGAAAGACAGTAACACCCGAGAGTTTTAAAGCTTCACAATGTATCGGTGCCTTGGGAGTCTTTAACCTACTCATAAGTGATCCTATTTCCAAATTATTACATACACTGCCAACAGGAGATCCACTGGTTGAATAGAGTTACATTTCCTACAGACTGCCCGAGCATTCCAGATACTTATCCGTAAAGCGTATTCCATGTTTAGTTTACGTTGTTTATTTAGTCAAGTAACTTGATTTGTTTTAAACGTGTCGGATGCCAAGCCCAGCTCACAACCCGTTACTGGGAGGGGGATTTTTAGCTGCGCATTTATGTAAGACGGACGCCAGCTGGCAGTAGCACTTACTGGTGAACAGATATTGCTGCTGCGTTGGCGCTTTCTGCGGTGATCTAATGTCGGCTAGAGGAATCTGTAGAGCATATCCTATATCCTTATTTCTTAAACTAAATAAACTCGGGATGATTTAAGAAAGGGTGATTTAATCATGACGTAGACGTCACATTTTCAGTATTTTTTTTTTAATTTTTATCATTTATTTACATCTTAATTTATAATCAATTTTCAAGATAATCATTAACTATTTAATAAAATTTATATTTAATATGTACTGCATCAAATTTCTTTGCATTTTTTTCTTGTATCACAGCGATCTAATCTAATGTATTAAAAAAAAGTAAAAAATAAAAACAAACCATAAAGGTGGACCAAGCTATAAAGGAATACGCAATCAAAATTGACATTTACTTTTACAAAATCTGCACTACCGAAAATTAATTGCGGTCGGCATTGTAAATTTTAGATTTTATGGTGATCGGGCAATAGTAAATTGTATAATGCCATTGATGATCATAAAAACGCTCTTATGTATGTACATTACATATTTATCATTTGTTTCACTCTAACGCGCTATTGGTGGCTACGTTCAGCTCCTGCCGTTACAGTTATCGACATTCATGAACTGTAAATGATTTAAAAGGTAGGAAAATGGCATGATGCAATAAAACAAGGTGTTGGACGTTGTTACAGCTAGATTTGATGCTGCCTTGGCGTAGTAGAATAAGAAGAAAAACGGGAAGAAATTAATCCCCGTTTGGGGGAAAAATATAAAATTTCATATTTTCTTCTAAACAAATTTTGCTTTTTTTATAGCATATTCGTAATGAAATGAAATAAAATAAGATAAAATACTTTTTTAAGAAAATAAAATGCGTATACCGAGAAACAATATTATAATGCAAACAACTGTTAAAGAAGTAACACTGTTTCACCTAAAGAGGTTAATATGGCGGAATTAGAGCGGGAAGCTGCCAACATCCAACACCTTTTATTATTGCATCATGGTAAAATGGTATGTACTCTTACTTCAATTTCGTTTATATGTATAACTTATTTCGAGCTCATTTAATAAAAAAAAAAAAATATTATTAATTTCTTCTACTCTGTGTGGTGACTTACAATGGCAAAACTATAACGTTTGAGGACAGTTTTTATTTTTACTTAAGACTAATCTCTCTGGATCGAGTCCCAATTTTTTCAGTGCATCGTAGATTTTCGTTCGCACCTCTACCGGGAAGTCACGATCTCGCCCGAATATCCATATTTGATCGGAATATCCAATTGATCCTAGACTGCCACAAGACCAGAGAATAGCAAAATTGTCATAGTCCGTGTAGAGTACCTGATATTTGCCAGAACCAGGCAGAAGGCGGGCAATAACATCCGGGAAACGAGAGTTAAACTGTGTGTTGAGAGAGAAAGAGGGATAAAGAACGAGGGTTAGTTGTATTTATTTATATTAGTTTTAGTTCATTTTAGTTACGTAAAGTTCAGTTTGGTTTAGTTCATTTTATTTCAATTTAGTTTAGTTGAGGTTATTTTGCAATAGGTTACCTTAAAATCCATAATAGATGACCTTCGATTCTCCGGTGTCGCTTGGCCCAAATTGACTGAAGGATTTCCGGTTCTATCAAAAATTTAAAATATTAGATAATTGTACGTAGATTAAAAAAAAAAAAAAAACATGCTACTTACAGTCTGTTTATTGTTTTGATTGCCACTTCGAGCTCAAAATTACTGGATTTAGACAGCTTTTCTTTATTTAAGGGCTGAAATTCAAGCAGCGTGCAACCAGAAGCGATTTCGGGTAAATAAAATGATCGCTCCACTTCATACCATTGACCGAGCACCTAAAACAAAAAAAATAAAATAAAATTAAAATATATTTCATAAACAGTCGTGTGTGTAGGCCGATAAAATAGTCCGGCAAACAAAAACGTTTCATGTCGGAATAATTAAAATTAATTAATTGAAAACGTAATTACTTTCTTACTACCGGTTTCACGAAAGCAATTAAAGTAAAAAAAAAATCATGAAATAATTTTTCACTTAAATTGCTTTCGTTAAACTGGCAATTAAGGTTTGAAAATAAGTAAAATCGGTAAAAAAATTACCAAACACTGTAATAGGGCCACGGAATTTGGTACGAATTTGTGCCAGTAAAAAAAAAAGTTATATATTTTCTCTGCATATTGACCACCGAAAACTACGGATAGTTTAGACTTGCCATATAGGCTATACGCTTGAAACGTCCTTGAAATAAAAATGCAATTTTTCATCATTAAGTTACACCTAGAATCCTTGGCTTGTGTGATGCCGCGTTGAGAAATATTAACATCGATCTCACCTAAAACCAGTTTATGCTTCCAAAATTGCCCTGATTTTGCTAAGTTTACCTTATTTAGTCGAAGAAAATCCTCGTCCAAGAGAACAAATCCAGGCAAATAAAAGTATGGAATGCAATTGTCGCAGACCGAATAACACAAAACCGATTTTCAATGCACACATTGTTGCGCATTATTTATATTTAAGCCCATAGAAAGTAAGAGGTGGATGTTTGAAATCGTTGCAAAATCTTAGACTGCCGAAGAACGGAAAGCTGCAAAGAAAAAGCTCTGTACTATACTCATCATTCAACGGTGCTATCAGAGCTCGAGACTCACTCCTTCTCTGTGGGAGAAGAAATTTTACAACTACATTGTCTGGACCTGACAGTTCCTACTAAGATTCGGCTAAGAACCAAAGCTGGTCAACTCATCAGCCAGTTGAGGTCTGTTCCATTTTATGACAGAGTTGAGCCTTAACAGTAACACATTCCTGGACAATTCGTGAAGAGTCACGAGCTGTTTACCAGCACTAAGGAAGCTTATCTGTCACGGCTGTCGATTAAAACAGCCGCTGCCGTCATGTTTAAAGCAGAAAAGCATCTGAAACTACCTTCTAGGTGTCATCCAAATCCAATTCCTTTTTTACAGCCTTGGAGCCATAGGGATAGTAAGTTTTTTTTTTATCGAGTTCCAAGTAAGTATTTAGATCTCCCCTGCACTTTCTTTCTATTCTGCTGTAGGTTTGTCATTTAGGGTCATATATTTGATATAGGTAGGCGGTGCCACACCCATTTTCCAAAAATTGTATGAAAAACTTATTTTTGCTAAATACCCATTTTGAATTTAAAAAATGCATGTCATATTCGTAATCAATGATACCATCAACCCTCGAATAACAAATATCAAGTGTATGCAATCATTTTTTAAAACTTTGTTCGCCATATTGGAACCGCCATATTGGATTTAAAAAAAAAAAACGATACCTATTATTTAAAAGTAAAAACTTTTAATGAATTTGCAACCCTAACTATAAGCGATTTGTTTTTTTTTTACCTCAACTAAGTTTGTGCTTCAGTTGATGAATAATGCCTCATACATACCTATGGACATAGTTTGACCTAAACAACCCTTAAAGATATACCTATGCAATCTGTTAATTTTTATGATGTGCTGTAAATGTAGTTACTATATAGTATGTATGTATGTATTTACAAACAAAACCAAGTATAAAAATAAAATTATTTGGTAAATCTTAAACAAACGACTTCAACTTTAGACGCGTATCAATCGGTTCCAATATTATAAATTTGTAGTAGCATTACATAGTTATGTATGTATGTATGTATCTATGAATCCGCAAAACAAAACTAATGTAATGTGGCTTGACGTAAAATATGACAAATCACAAAGCAAAACAAAAAATGTTAAGCTGATGCCAGATAAAACTTTGTAGCTTTGCGTGACATTTATAACTTTGCCAGCAAAGCGCCAGACGCAAAAGGTATGCCACAATGAACGCCAAGAAAACAATGTTGTACCGCTTTTTTACTCATCAAAGTTGCTGTGGATTTTAATTATTTTGATTTAAAATTATCAGCAATGTAATTAAGTTTTATGTTTCTGCATGAAAACCCGAATTTGGACGAAACAAAATAAATATTAAACCGGCTGATTGTCAAAGCGCGCAAAAAGATGGGAGTTGACCATCTTTTCGCTTCGCGCTGCCGCTTCAACGATTTATGTGGCATGCTTTGTGCATTTTCATACAATTCATCTTATCTGTCAAAGCGAATCTGTCACGTAAAGCGAAGCAAAAGTTTTATGTGACATCAGCTTTAACCAAACACGGCGAGCTGAGGTGAGCGCAAGCGCAAAAGTTTTCGCATATTCGCGCCAGCTTTAAAGTGTGAATTATTGTTCAAAAACGAAACGGGTTTTTGTACAGTAATAAAGTAATATTATCTTTAATATATGTATTTATTTACATACGTACATATATTGGTGAACACAAATCGATGCTAAAATTAGTTCAAAGTCATAACATAACGGGGAGCTGTAGAAGATGATAAGCCAGTATTTACAAGTAATAGGTACTAAAAGCACCTCACACGAGTGTTCCTTTCTTTTTAATAATAGCACTATGAACACTTGTTTGCATAGCTAAAATGCAGATATGTATGTAGGTAAATATGAATGTACAGGGTGGGACAAATAAGACTTACCAATGTTAAACACGTATAACTTCTTTATTTTTTAATATTATTGCCATTTTCTTTCTGCATGTTATAGTTACTATATTGGAAAATAGTAATGGATACTTACAGCCAACACCACCAACAACGACTACAATATGCTATTCTTTTTACACAATTAGCCACACAAATAGATTTTCTAGGTAATGTTTTGATTTCGCATGAAGCGCATTTCCAAGCAAAACTGTGCAAAAATACACCAGCACCAGTTACATCCATCCAAATGCACGGTGTTTCTTCGAGAATGGGGATGAAACGCCAGAAACGATTTCTGGGACTTCTTACAGAACAATGATTGACGACTTTTTGCGGCCAACGGCGGCGCAGCATCCTAATTTGTGGTTCCAACAAGATGGTGCGACTGCGCACACTGCTAGGCAAACTATGGACCTGCTGAGTGAAATTTGTAGGTCTTATTTGGCTCACCCTGTACTTTGAAATAATAAAGGACTTTGAACTCACTATTTTCAAGCTTTGCAATTATACATATATAGTACATTTGTAGTAATGCATTTACATATGTATATATCTACATACATACGTTTATATGTATTAGGTAGCACTACATTTATCAGCATTATTAAATTAATTTAAATCAAATTAAGTAAATTGTCTTTATTAAAATCGCTTTGAACTAAACAAATTGATTAAGTAGGTCCAGATGATGCACATTCATACATATGTATGATTGTATGTGCATAAATATGTATATTCTTATTTGTTCTCGTTGTTGCATTTATTAAACCGGATCGGATCTCATAGAGGGAAGACAAGTTTATAACCCAAGTTTTAACGCTAACATCAAGATTTTAAATTTTATTGTCGTACAAATTCGTGATGTTCTTGGTTTTGTCGATTTTTAGGGCGTACATTTTTTATGATAAAATCATTTTCGAAATAAGCTTTCGAATATACATGGATATTCTTATTCTCCTTTCCAGCCTCTCAACCGAACTCTGCGTTGCTGAACTATTAATTCCCCATTTTGATAACCAGCAGAGGCGGGCATCCTATTTATCTTTAGCTGAATCTTGCTTTTGCTCTGTAAACATTTTCCGTTCTCGGCAATCAGATGATTTGACACGAAGGATATGGGGCTTGTTGGACACAGGATGATTCAGATTAGATTAGATTAATATCGGAAGCCTGTGATGGTTTTCCCCTCAAAAAACTAATTCGTAATTAATTTGATGTGCCAGAAAATTGCATATATCTCAGCCATGGGGGAAAAAATATAGTAATTTAGAAGTCTGTTGAACCCTCCGAAGGATAATTTCTGGGAGAAGGTTCCAGATCCGGGTTGAATGTCCATTTTGAAGCCATCTGTGTAGATCGGGATCGTTTAGCAAGATATTAGGAACTAGCCCCTGGACCATTCCTTTCTACCTAGCCTGCCGTATCAGTTATTGAGGATTTTAGAATCTCATTGATCACCGATGAGATGGACTTCCCTACGATCCAGAACAACTAAGCTATCTGCAACGCTAAAACTTTAGTGACTTTCGATGTGAATTAAGGTAATGATATATAAATATGTAGTACTTAAAATATCAGTTAAATGATTATAACACTTAAAAGTTGAGTTAGAACTAAAATAGTCATGAACAAAACTTGATTTTGGCTGTTTTTTGGATTGGGCTTTCGAATAAAGTGAGATATTCCAAACTTATTATCGACCCAGTCTAATGTACATATATACATATGTTAAATAGTACACATACGATACATACTAACATCACCATAATTGTTTTGCTTCCTGTCATTTAAATTGACATGTTGACACTTTGACATCAAAGATCTGCCACCGCGGCGGTATTTGATTTTAAATGAATTATATGTGCATGTACATTAGGGCGGGTCGAAAAACACAACATGTTTGATACGACAATTGTATAGATCTTAAAAGGTGCTTTTTTAATCCGTGACAGTATCCTCAGTCTGTGGAATGAGCTTGAAAAATTGAAAACAAGAGTGGGAATAACCATTTTTCAAATTTTTATAAAGACTTGTGTAGATCAAATTCGGATTAAGATAAGGGACCTTCGAGATTCAAATACAAAAAAAAAAATTAAGTACATATAAGAGAAACAAATGGCAGCGTTATTTTGAGATTGGTCTAAAATAGTTTTGGAGATTGGTTAAAATATTAATGTTACATACTTTTAATTTGCCCAATTTATTTTTTATGGTTTTATGGTAGGAAATAAGTTCCCGATTTAATCTACTCAAGTCCTTGTAAAATTTTGGAAAATTGGTATTCCCACTCTTATTTTAAAATTTTCCAGCTCATTCCGCAGACTGAAGATATTGCCGTAGAGAACCAGGATTTATTTTCTAGAATAAGGGATAAAAATAGTACCTCTACAGTTTTCGTATCAAACATCTTGAGGTTTTCGATCCGCACTAATGTACATACATGTATACATATGTATGTAGTTATGTATGTGCACTTATATTTATTTTTCACACGAATAAAAACACTTACTTTATTTTGTCTATTCTATTTTAGCATTAAAAATTTAATCAAATGAAACTACCCGGATACTTGCAACAAATTTGAAAAAAGCCAAGAATTTTTAAATCGTCTTTATATATGTAATTGTAGTTGCTAACTTTACAATATAAGCACATATAAACAAACATGTGCCCTAATAATGTACATACATATGTACATACATGTATGAATGCCCAGTAAGCTGGAAAAAGTGATGCTTCTATTGGCCAATAGCTCGAGCTATTTCATCCTTGAGCCGCTGATCACCTGCTGATCAGTAGGGCTATTCGCGATCCGGTGCAAATGGCCTAGCATCATTGCATTGCAAATTTGTATTGCAAATTATTTGCAATACACAAACAAAATACACGCATTTGCATTTGTCATGGCTTGGCAAATTTGCAATACCGAAAATCCATAGCATAAAAATGCTATGCATTGCATTCATAAACAAAACCAAAGCTGTTGCACAAAAATTGTTTTGCAAAAGCTTTGCCATGACAGGTTAATAAAGGTCGCTCACAATCCATGGCATATTTCTGCAATTGCATAAATTTGTCAGCTCTTATACACCGAATCGCGAATAGCCCTAGTAATTCGGCATTCCTGCATACCTTTTTAAATTGCATTTGTACGTGTGCGCTGGGGCAATTCACTTGCCATAAACGATTCGATCTTAGTTCGTTAGCATGGAAACTACAAATTCATAAAATTTATATTATGGCCTTCGTACATCGTAATCCACAACCGTTTTGGCTATACGAGCACATTAACGATGATATGAATGATAGATAAAATGCATATGCCTTTTTCAATACAAAGTAATTTTGCAGCTGAACAATGAATTTCGTTTCATTCTTAGAAGCAATATCACCACAATAAATACATAGCCGGAGTATCAGGAATCGGTTGTGCAATATATATATACATATATGTAAATGAGACCTTAACTTTCCGCGAATTGTTTTTATTTGATAGTTAGGAGTAAAGATTCTACGAAAAATACATTTACTATTCGAAGGCGGGATATTTTTGGAATCGCAGGAAAAATATCTTATTAGATTTCAAATCATAGAAATAAATATCTACATCTGTAAAATGTGTTTGAAACAAATTACCGATGGAGACCGCAGAACAGGGCTTAGTACAGCAAAAGTAAGGTTCGAATACTGGTGTTCTGCCGATTTTTTGCATAGTAGTCCATTCTTTTTCAATATTTTAATACTAGTTGCAAAAATCAATAGTGATCCAGAATTTTTAGAACTCGCTGGAACACTGATTTTGGGGCCTTGAAATATTTCCTGACTTTGTAGTCCAATACCTGGAAGATTTTGTTTGCTCTATCTGAACACAATTTTTTTTAAATCCAGGGTTAAAGTTTCTTCTATTTGTTGAAATTTTTTGTTATTTCTCATAGCACTTTCTTTCCGCCTTCATGCAAGATTCACGTTTTCGGTGACTCTTAGTAAAATTCATCATTTTCAAACGTTTGACATGTGAGAAGGGGCTTTGATTTCAAATTATTCTCAAATGTATATCGAACCTTGTTGTTTGCTGGGATATAATAAAAATATATAATTGTATGCCTGTTATCAAATTATCTAAAGGTCAGCGGTGCTGGCGCGAGAGTGATCGAGGTTTAACAAAATCGATCAAAATTTGTAGAGCTTTGCTCGTAATGATTCCACTTGTCTGAAGGAATAAAAAGCCAAATGACAAATAAAAAGTTACTTGTGTTTATTTTGCCAAATCATCTTGTTGAAAGTAGACCAAAGTTTTGAGAATCAACAATAAAAATTAAACCAATGAAGAGGTCACAGCCTTTTTATGTGATCGTTGAAGAGCATGTTATGAATAGAAATTTGTATATGCCCTGTAGGAAAATTATTTGAATTCTGCTATACCAAAATTTAGCTTTAAATAATTTGTTTGCAATTTTTTGTATCACTAACAGTTTAAATTATCTGAGCACATTTTTTATCGTATATACTTAAGGGATTCACAAGGCCTGTTAAATGTCGTTAGAGAAGCGATTAAAACAGTTTTAGGGGATTCGCTAATTATATGTTTTCTATCAGTTCAATCTTTTAAAGTGATTTTAATAGTTATTTTACATAGACAAATTTTAAGACATAACGATGATTAACACACATTGTGAGTCCCATAATTATCATATAAATATTAAATATGCCCATTTATCTGGGAGAAGGGATGATAAATATAATTTACACTTCGATTAATATATGCTCAATTATCCTGCACAACTACCAACTCGGGGTCTTTCAAAGTTATTGCCAGTAGTAATTACTAAAATTAAACTAGTTAGCCCTTGTCGAAATCATATTTCTTATATCTAATATTTCCTACATAGCAAGTCATTCGTTTTTTATGTAAATACCCTGCAGGGAAACCGCGGACTAGTGAAACAAATTTCTAGTTCCGTACTAGGTCTTTATCACCAAAAAGGAACTAGTCCGATAGGAACTAGATCCCCACCAGTCCAAAATCACGAAAAGTGGTACTTTTAAGAAACTAATTTTTTCAGATTTTTTCACTACAAATCTATATCTAAAGTGACGAATTTAGAAATGGTTCGGAACTATAGAAAAAGAGATGCAGAACGAACTAGATCCTATTTGTCGAATTTAGAACTATTTCGGAACTATCGAATAAGGGATGCAGCGGGGGGCTTGTTTACTTTACATAGATATGTGTTCGGCGGCTTTTTCGTTCAAATACGCTTCTATTCTGTGCTTCGCAGATGCTATTTCATAGTTTGGTAATACAAAACAAAGCTTTGTGTTAACATATTAACATCTTGGGGCCGTATGGAATCTAACCAATAACAGCGAGCACCTCAGCAAAGTCAGCTACAGCAAGGTATGTAAACGTATATTTCAACTAATTTAATTTCAAATTGAAAAAATGTTTCTTTGAAAATAATGTAAATCGCACACGGAAGAACCGAAAAGATTGAAAAATCATGATACTTTTTTCTTTCGTCTGTCGATTTTAGAACTGGTTCGGAACTATAGAATTTAGGACTAGTTCGGAACTATCGAAAAAGGGATGCAGCGGGGGGCAATTGACACTTCCTAGGACATCGCCATGTTAAATTCGCCAGTTGCTTGCATGCAAAAGAGATTTATCGCGAACCAGTACTGGGTCTAAATGTACTAAAAGCGCCCCAGTTCAGAACTAGAGATTTTCCCCACAGGGTATTTGTATACATACACACATATGTAAGTATTTGTAAGTACGTGCGTACTTATCATTCAATTGAAAATATACTTAATGGTTGAAAACCAGCAGCTTGACCACAAAAAACTGGTCATTTACTTTTTTTTTTCTAGAATTCTATGCCAAGCTAAGAAAACAAGAAAACAAACGTCGAGTGCAATCAAGTTGATCAATTATGAGTGCTTACTTGAGCTTTAACGACAGAGCACAAGTACATATAATGGCCTCAAATTCGTGCAATGCAAGTGAGTGGTCAATAAAAAACTGTAATAATTATTTTTTAAAATGCTATTACACAGGGTAACACAATTTTTTTTATGCGGCAAAAGTTAAATCTATTTTTGATAGTTTTTTTTTTTGTAGGGATTAAACGAGCGTAGTTACAAAGTTTCCATCAGCTTCAGATTTTGAGAAAACGTGACCAAAATTAAAAAAAAAAAAAATCATTTTTTAGCAGTGTTAGAGTGGCTATAGCGAAGAAACAAAAAGTGACAGAACCTTCAACTTAAACTTGAAGTAAAGCCTGAACTTTCGACTACAATCTCTGAAAATTCCATCCCTACAACTAGGGTTTCCAGATACGATTTTTCATCCTGACGTCCAGGTGCTTCCTGTTGAATCTCGGGGCTCAGGGTTTGCCACAAAAATCTCAGGGTTGGGAAAATTTTTCTGGTTTTATACATTTGTTTTTTTTTTTTTTATGCAATAGTTAGCTTGTTATTTCCCGTGATGTGTGTTTCTCTGTAAATAAGTTGTTTATTTTCGATAGCGCATATTTTTCATAAAATTTTAGACTTAATTAAATACCAAGTAGAAGGTTCTATAATTTTTTCTGTATTAACAAGAGGTAAGCAAACTTCACTAAAATCAGTTTTAGCTGCTAAATAAGTTACTATAATTGACCTCGAGGTCAAGGGATTGTAATTGAAAGTCCAAGCCTTAATTTAAAGCTTTAGTGGAAGGTTCTGTGAGCCTTTCTTTCTTCGCTTGAGCTTCTCAAATATAGCCAAAAAACGAACTTTTTTGACACTTCGACAAGGTTTATCTCAACATCTCCATCTGATGGAAACCTTATACACATAATTACCACAAAAAAAAAAAAACAAATCTATTAAAAATATTTTTAACATTTGTCGCACCAAAATTTGTTTCCATTTTTGTTGCCGCGTGTTATGAATTCAAAACGAACAACAGCAAAGATATTCTAGACTAAGGTGGTTAAAAGTGTATTTATGTAATTTATTTTTTATTTGACATTCATATATACATATACTAAGTAGTGTTTATCTTTACTCCTATACTTTTTACAACTTATTTTTGCATTAATTGTAGAAAATTATGTAATATCAAGGCAAAGTATTATTAAAAACAATGAAACTTTGCAGTTTTAATTAACACCGAAACTCAAGCTTAAAAACATTTATACAGTATGCATACATACATATATAGACCAATATCTAAAACAAAATATGTGCAAATTAATTTAATAAACAAAAAGATAAACATACCTACCCTTGTGGTCAGCTGATTAAGTTAAGTGACATTTTTGGCTATTATCCTTTTGTTTATTTAATATTTATATTTTTTTTATAAAAGTCTAGCACATTACACAACCAACTAGGGTGGTCCTTAAAAATCAAATGAACGATTTTTTCAGTCTCACCCCCTCAATCGGCAATACAGCGGTCACAGATATCGTACATACATGTTGGTCCTGATTGGAGATGGTTAAGGCGTGCCGCACTGGGGGCAAAGTTAAGATTCTTCTATGGAGACTTAAAAAATTAAAAATATTTTTTTTTATTTAATACCCAAAATCGATACTACTAAAGTCGAAGATATCAAATGTTGGTCCCGATTGGATTCGGTTGATACGTCTTCATAGGGTAATCTGAATTTTGACCCCTGTGCCCACGCCTTAACGATCTCCAATCGGGACCAACATTTTTATGTAATGTCTTCGACTAAAGTAGCATCGACGCAGGGGTTGAGGCTTAGGAAATATTATATAAAAATTTGCTTCCTTCATTTAAGGACCACCCTAATATACACATTTCCAATTTCGTACATAAATTACATTAAAATTTTATTCAGAATTTTTAAAAAAATTTTAGGTATGCAGTTTTTTAGCCCATTTTAATAGGTTAAAGTGCATATTTCAATGCGCTGGAAAATCGCGGTGATTTTTAACCGACTTCCAAAAAAGGAGGAGGTTATCAGTTCGTCGGAATATTTTTTTTTTATGTATGTTACCGCATAACTGATTCCGATTCCTTCTTTTGCATCGGAAAGATAGTGTCTCAGAGGTGGTCCCATATTAATCTGGTTTAGATCAATCAGCGTAGCCAGAATGAAATTTAGGGGGGGGGGAGGTCTCGACCCTATTAAGCTGGCATTTCAGGGTACTATTTTATATATATATAAGGAAAATTTGAAAGTTAGGGGGGGAGGGGGGCTCGAGGACCCCCCTTCCCCTACCTGGCTACGCCCATGTTTAGATCCGATCATTGGATCATGAAATATATATACATTTTATATGAGAATTGAAGTTTGAAATGTGTGGTGCCGGTTACGCAATTTTCTAGACTTTTATAAACAAATTATAAACAAAAGAAAATAGCCAAACTGGTAAAAATATCACTTAATTTAATCAGCTTACCATAAGGGTATGTATATTCGTTTATACACGTATGTATGTATGTATGTATGTAGCAAACAAAAACGTATGTACCCGTATATATCTGCATTATAAAATGTATCTTATTTAACAAATGCAAATAAAAAATTCGTTACAAGAAAAACGAAGAATGAGTCAGTAACTACAATATTTATTGTTATTAAATTATTGTGTAATGCACCGTTTTCTTCCATAACACATTCAGGTTAAAAGCAATAAAATCTTGAAGCGGCATATGCGGCAGTTCCAAATGCATTTTATTGCATTTAATGCGTAAGTATATAAGCTCGCCATTTTTAATGACTTAATTTTTTACCCTACAAATGAAATAACGCAGTAACTGTTACGGAACTCTGTATAAAAAAATATCAATTAATAAAAAACAAAGAGATTGCAATGGCGTATGATCGTTCTTTTGCATAAGCAGTTACAGTTGCATGATCCTACTCAATCCCGCCATTTGCTTTCTCGTTTGCGCACTCTGGACAACGTAAGCAACGCGTTGTGCGAGATGCGGTAACTAACCCGTGTGGGGCACTGGGTCGTGGCACAAAGAGCTGCGTCAATATTTCCCATAGACTGAACGCTTCACACTGACAGATCCCTATAAAAGCTGCAGGCAAAGTTAATAAATGTATCTCGATTTTGCTGAAATTTGCTATTTGAATCACTTTTACTAACCTACTACTACTTTTACTTCCCCGCCCGTAACATGGTATATGTTCTTCTTCATATTTATCTTCGTCGTCGTTTTCGTATTCGTATTCGTATTCTTTTCAGTGCCGATTTTGTATTCGTATTCGCAATCATCTTCGTATTCCTCCTCTTCATATTCGTATTCGCCGTCGTCCTTGTATTCGAAATAATCTGGCAATTGTTTTTATATTCGTATTCGAATTCGTATTCGACCTCAACCTCGTCTTCGTCATCGTCTTTGTCTTCGTCTTCGTCTTCGTATTCATCTTCGTATTCGTCTTCATAGTCATATCCGTATTCGTGTACGCCTTCGTATTTGTCTTCGTTGTCATCTCCTTATTCGGCTTCGTATTCGTAGTTGTCTTTGTATTAATATTCGTGTTCATAATCGTATTCCTACTCTGGCTCGTATCCGTCTTCTTATTCGTGCTCGTCTTAGTTGTCGTATTCTTCTTCGAACTCGTATTCTATTGCTCTTCGTATTTGGTATTTGCCTTCGTATTCATCTTCGTGTTCAAAAACAAAAATACGAAGCAAAAGAAATATAAATCAAACACATCGAATAATACGACGATTTTTTAATGGAGAAAATATGTTACACCAGCAAAAAAATAATTGCCAAAAACCAACGGTAAGTCCTAGCTATGTAATTCAAATTTGCACTAAAATAGAAAGAAATATAAAACCATTTTTTTATATTGCACAAAGTTTGAAACTTGTAGCTATACGGCTTTGCTTTTATAATAGAATAATTAATAGCCAAAACTTGTCGATATGTGGTTGGCATATAATTGTGATAAGCACTATGTATATAAGATTTGTCAAACTTTATTTTTTCACCTCTTACCCGACTCATATTGAATTTCGGCATCGATGGGTAATTTGGACATCTGCCGAAGCCATAACTCTCCGCACCGTCGATCAATAGTAAAAGTGTCAGCAATGCAGTTGCGCATGCGCAGCAAAACAAGTGTGACTGTTTGTGGTTCAACCAAATTGGTGTAGACATTTGGAGCAAATTTCGGAAGATATTTAAATTCACAACAATAATGTAGAAATTTATGTGTGTATTTAAGCACTTTGTTACTATTTATTTTTTAAGTCTCATTCGACTCTTTTTGCTTGGCGCTAACTTTCTTGTTTGCGATCAGGTTAACAATTTTCACTTTTGCATTTTCAGCTCTGAAATAATCACGAAAAATACACTAGATACGAAGATTATCAAAATATTTGTCTTGCTGTTGATTGAAATGTAAACGTTGGCAAAATTCAGTGCGTTTTTTTTTCATTAATGGTAAGGGAAAATTTTTGGTTTAATCGTAGACATGCATACACACATATAAAACTTGATCTTTTTAAGTCAGTATTGATTTTTCTTCGATAAATTGGTTTTTGCAGAAAAAAATTTCGCGTTTAATACTTTCTAAATTTTTTCGCAAAAATATCACATAAAAAGTTAGTACATTTAAAAAAAAAATGTATTCAAATATTTGTTTTATTAAGGGGTTCAATAAGAAATGTTTTATAAAATTTTGTTTGATTTATTTTTACCAAGTTTCTTCTTTTATGTAAATTCATTTGTACGACGCACTCATTTATTTTATTTTTATTTTTTTGTTTTGTTTTATAATTTTTTTTTTTTCATTCATTACCAATTAATATCGAGTCACTAAATTTTTCCCGTCATTGACTATGCGAAACAACTAAAAATCGCGCAATTTCTTTGGCCGCTTTTTGGTTTTTAGCCGCTCTCAGAGCTTTTTATGTTTTTCGTAATAAACCGTTTATTTGCTTTTATTGTTTACTACATAAAACAACACAAGTCTATCGCAACTCTTGTGGGTGTTCGCTTGAATAGCTTGGTGAAATGTAAATATGTACATACATATGTATATGTACATAGACCGGTAAAGCCCACAAGTGCTGTTTGGTCAACCAACTTGGCGCACGACAGACCACAGACAACAGTTAGCAGACGACAGCTGATGGCCAATGGGTAGGCTGTGATTAGCTGTTATGCAAACCAACGACAATGCAAATATTTATGCACGGACGGCATTCATTACTTGCGCTATAAAAATCGCATAACAGCTGAGAGTAGGATGAGTTAGTAGGTAATGTGTTTGCAACAAAAAAAATAAAAATAAAAAATAAAAAATAAAAAAAATAATATATGTATACAAATAATCGCGAAATCATAAAAAACTCAATGTTTACTCCACATGCAAAATTCATTGCTTCACTCATATTTGCATATCACTCATACTGCATATTTGAGATGTTTGCAATGTAAACAAAAGCGTAAAGGCACTTGTTGTAAAGCTAACGCCTTGAGCTGTAATTAATATCTATGTATGTACATACATACGTACAATAAGTGTGGCACATTGAGAAAAGCCAAAGTGGAAAATCACGAATTTCCACTTAACGCGCAAATTGAAAAGCAAAAGAAAATCGAAAAAAAAACAACACGCATTATTATTACATATCGCAGTGGAAATCAAGTGTATAAATCACAGCAGGTAGTATGTATTACTCTACTTTTGCGATGATCAAACAGGAAGGAAGTGTTTACGTACGCACAATTACGATATTTCCAGTTGGACGCGACGCATACGATGCCATCCTGTTAAAGTGAACTATTGCGGTCACTTCCGATTCAGTTTGACCTGAGCAACAGGGGGCCACAAAGCCTGTGATCCACACTCTGTGACACCTAAGGTCTGAGCAAGTTCTTAGGTGACTCCATCCCTTGCAAGAGTTGCACCTAACCGAAGTGGAGTTCGGATGCAGTCGTCTCTAACAAACGCAGCAGAAGTAGTAGCCCGGATGTGGACTCAATGCCCGCCCGTAGAAGAATCCGGGGTTAGATCGCCGTAACAACAGCACTTCGTCGGGTAAAATCCGAGTCGTTCCGTTACGTAAAACAGGCTGCCATGAGATTACAGTCTCTGAAGTGCTTGTGGTCGAGTATGGTGAGTAATCGCGGCGTTCATCACGTGGATGGCTTTTTCATGTACAAAGATGTAACATACCCACTCATTTGAGATACCTACAGTGTCAACCACACCAAATATTTTCATTCTCCTACCGTCCAATATCATTCCGCGAACTTTATCGACGATTTCTGGCGTTGTCGAATCCTTTCCGGCGACCTGATAGTTCGACGTTACTTGTGCTGGTACGACTATAACGGAATTCAGTGGATCTTTTCGTAACCATTCAAATTGATGGTGCAGATTTCACATGGCATCTACCAAGCTTTTCCAGGGTTTGGTGATTGTTTTTTATGTAAAAAAATTCTTTTGAAATTACTGTCCTTCTCGCAAAAGCGCTCTGACTGGGCTTTTAATGACAAGAAATCAGTTCTGGCATACTATCCTATGTTGATGGAAGCCTCCCACAGAAAATGATTGAATGTTCTGGTGTTCTTCGCCTGTTACAGACCTCGACCATTCGCACTTATTCTACTTTAAAGTAAAATAAAGATAATGAGAACTTCTTGACCGCCTTTGCTAGGGCTATGCATGAGGCTTTTGAACGAGATTTGCTAAGTCACCAACCCTTAGCACGTTCACACCAGGCCATCTACTTGATTTGAGCAGTTCCGCTAAGAAACAGACGTACTACTTCTCCAAAGCTAGAGGAAAGAGCGAGGTGCGAAAGCATGAGTCTGACAGATGTTGAATTACTTTTCTGCACTACATGCGTTGTTCCGATACACCACAAGCCACGACATTTAGAATTTTTCTTTAGCGAATGTGCTTTAACTAATATTTTATGAGGGACTATTTCTTTGAAGATCTGCACAATTCACTTTCGCGTTGGCTGTGTTGGCTGAATTCAACAAAATAATTTCAGGCGAAATTTGAGGGCGAAAACACCTGGCAGGTACTGTGTAGTAACTGAAAGTTAATTTGTTACTGTGCATTAAACAATACCTTTGTGCGTCATACTGTACATATTTGGAGAATAAGTTTTGCGTAAATATATGCACCCGTCGTAGGTATGTATGTATGTGCATGTATAGGCTTCAACCAAACTTGGTGTACACATTCACATTTGACACTACCACCTTGACATTGCAGTCGGTTTGAGACCAAATATTTTCCATTTGAAGTCACTTTTAAGTCTATTCTACATCATGATCGTAAGCTGCTAGAGCAACTTGTGCACCTTGGCCGGCATAAGTATATGAAAGCAGTGATACAATCTTGTATATTTGGGCTTTAAATTATATTTTTTATTAGTTTCTGATTTTTGATAAATTGGTTTTTGAGTGCATTGAAAAAAAAGTAGTAAAAAAAAAAATATTTTTTATATATAAAACAAATTGGCGATACACTAAATTGATAGCATAGGTCGAAACGTCTCCATATGTGTTACGAACCACTGTTTATAATGAAGATTGCTAACAAGAATTCCCACTACGGATGTCATAAAAATCGTAAACTTGTTATTTCTTACACTTTTTGCACCACAATTTTTAAGCAGGGATGTTAGTTTGATTAGACAAATATACATAGTTGATGCTCATATTTGTTTGTAAATTTAGTGTTATTATTTCAATTTTTCCTGCACTTTATATTTATTTTGGCGTTATTTATTTTTTTAAATTATTTAGTGAACATTTTTTATTTGTTTTCAATTCACTTTTTACACACTTTTCGCAACACATACATATGTATTTATGTACACTCACAGTACACAGTATTGGCACGGAGAATTTTTCACAATATATGTAACAATATTTATTTAAATTTTTATTATTATTTTTTTTTTATAAAAATATGGTTCCCACTGCAACACAAAATTTTGATTAAAATTTTCAATTTTGGATTTAGGTTTTTTAGTTTTTTTTTTGCAGTTTTGTATGCCATTAAATTTTAGTACAATAAAGCGCAAGACTGGAAGTAGCTAGGTCTAAACAAAATCTCATAAATACTTTGCATGGGAAAAATGTGAAACACCTAAAAAAAATCCAAAAAATCAACGCGATTTTTTAGCAACTTCGAAGTCGAAAATTTCCATGATAGTTTATTGAATTTTCTAGAGTTTTGCACAAAGTTTAGACATTATATTTTTATGTTTTTTGTTGTAGTACGAACCATATTTTTGTAAAAAAATTGGCGAAAGAAATTCAAATAAAAATTGTTGCATATACATACATATGTATGTTGAAATATTCTTTGTGCCAATACTTTTTGCCGTGAACGTATGTACATATGTATATATTAAATAGCTCACTTGATCTTTTGCCTTTTAAATTGCTTTATTTTCTCTTATAAATTTTTAACAAAAATGCTAAAAAAAAAATAGTTGTTTTATTGTATATAACGTAGATTTATTCACATCTCACATTTGCCAAATTTAAATTCGCGTTCATTTAGCACTCGAATTGCCTATTAAATAATAAATATATAATTAAATTAAACAAGCTTTTAGTCGATAACCAGCGCCTTCACTTTTTCTTATAAACATCTTCAATTAGATTCTGTCCATTACGATCCATCCAGGTTTACCCGTTTTAATATAAATACATGCATGTATGTATGTATGTATAGGTATCTTCAAAGAGGCAATCGAAATGAACAGTAACACCTTTTACCGCCAGCAGTAATAATTAAAAAGCTCTTAAGAAATTTTTTATAAAAATGACACAAAAGCGCGACAATACACGAAGAAACACACAACTCACCGCAACAACGTTCACAACAGAACTGCTTGTCGCGTTCAGTGGGTCGATTGAACATTGTACGACAGCCCAGAGGCTCAGCCGATACAAGTGGCTCTACAAATACCAACTGATATGTGCATTAGGCTAGTTCACGCTCCATACTATAAGAAATTGAAGGTGCACTTTCCTTAGTTTTGTAAGTTTTAAAAAACTCGAAATAAAATATTAACTAATTCGGCGATATTCGTGAACTAGAGAGCATTGATAATATACTTCCTAGCTAAACATTTCCCTTGGTAGAAGTTCAGAAAAATTGAAAATAGCTACTTGTTTAAATGTAAGAGATTCACATAAAAGTTCGTATTTAAAAAAAATAATAAATTTTTGATGCACTTTGATTTAATTTAGTATAACAATTCTTATACAATTGTCAAAGCTCAGCCATTTCTTAGACAATTTTAATATGGAAGGCGGCAGGGACAAAAATATATTTTCAGTGAGCCTCCGAAAATAAAAATTGACAAAGAACTAACGAAGTTGTTCAAGTTTCCATAATAACGACATTCCAAAGTGGCCGAAAATTAAATTAAAAATGCCATTGTTTCGAAATTATGATTTATTTAATTCCATTCCCTTCCGAAAAACTATGAAGGAAAGTTTCTTCACAAGAAAGTCAGTTTGATGGCGGAAGAAAATAATTTTCCTTGAACGTGGGAATGGGTTAAGAGTTTACTAAGTAATTCTAATTTTAGTGAGGAATGTATCGAAATGTTGGCGAAAAATGTATTAAAATTACTTTATTTTCAATACGTCCTAAGAAATTTTGTGCAAAAAACGGTTATTTCCACCTAAAGCAGGGATCACACGTTTATTTTTATTTTTGTACAGATTTGTATATTTTGATAGCAACAGAATGGGGTTGTTTAGAATTTTTTATTGAGCTGAACTCATTCTCGATAAAGATTTCTAGACAACAACAGTCCTTGACTGCCATAGTGTGATCCATGCATAAGTCATACATATTAAGCAGGTAGTAACCTGCAGCTGATTTGCTTTTTTACTGCACTTGATTTTTGATTTACCCGAATATATTTACATAAGTATATTTGGATATTCAAGATTTCAAAATCAAAAATAATACCGGTTTAATATGGCTTGGTTCCACTTCAAAAAATTTGGTGACATAAAACTCTATGATACCAAAATTATAATTCACTTTGGGAAACGGCAACATTTTTTCGTGTGGCATCCTAATGTAAATACTATTTTATCATATTTTAATATGCTTATGTATGTGACATATGTATGTACTCGTATATTTATTATATACACTCATACCCATACTAGGCGGCGAGCATATGTATGTATGACTGTGTGGGGCTACAAGACCCGGCAAAGCTTGTTCACATTGTGTTAGCTTCGCCAAGTGATTCTTTTGATGAATATCATCAAGTCATATCTACACTTTCAATTCTACACTTCGTCACTTTGGCACGTAATTTATGCGTACGATAACAAAAACAGCAACACATCTGTTTATGTATTTAGTTAAAGTGATTATTAATAGCGCGAGTTTTTTATTTATTTTTTTTTGATTTGGCTTAACAATAATTTATTAATAGGAAGTACTTATTTGGCGTCGAAATGCTGAAAGTGCAGTGAACTTATGCAATTTAGTTATTATAGTTAAGTTACTAAGTCTGCGCTGTATGGGCACTTGTGGTTGAAAAGGGCTTATTTAGGAAGTGTGTCCCATGCATTATGCAGTACGCAAGGTGATTTGCAAATAGTGAAGGTTTCAACGGAATATCTATAAAAATCACCATACTATTTACGTTTTACTATTCTCTAGGTGTATTGTAATGCCATTGCATTTTCATGAATTTAATTCACACAAAATGTGCTGTAATAATTATAAAGGTGGCGCTGGTAAATGCTTTGGAATGCAATAGCCTTGTGATAAATGTTTAATGCGCGTATAAAATAAGTTTGAGCGCAATAAAATTCAAATTGTAAAGGGATCAAAAGGTCCAAAAATCGATGCGGGCATGAAAAAAGCCTATTACAACCCTAAAAACGTCATTGTTCAGGCGACGTGTTTAAAGTTTCGAATTTATTCTCAAAATGCACGCGAAACTTCACAGCGAATAATTCTGCATCATTATATCAAAAAATGACATTTCTTAGGTTGTGGTACTCTTTTAGTATATGAGAGGAATGTTTGTATGTGCATTAGGGTGAGTCGAAAACACAAACTATTTGATACGAAAGTTACAGTTATTTACCCCTATTGTAGAAAATAAAGTCGGCTTCTCTGTGACAGTATAATCAGTCCGTGAAGATTCGTAAATTGTACCAAGTTTTTTGTTAATGTAAAATATTTTTTTTTTACGAAAAACGAAACCTGGTTTGTGAAATGTAATACATTTTACACATCCGGTCGGAAGAAATGACAGTTTTGTATAGCATTTTAGTTAGATCATAGCTCTATCCCAAATGCTATGTATATGAAGAAATCTCAAGAGGTAGTTCTGTGTGTTGCCGGCTGAAAATTCTGTATAAAACCCATTAAATTAAACAATTTTAAAATTGATTAACAACTGGTGTTTCCAAGTAGAGAGCTAACTTTCGTGAGACATATTATTACGGCTATGGGCTACAAGAACGCATACTTAAAAAAATTCTAAAAAAAATTAAAAAAAATTTTTAAATTTGTAATGTACTCATTTTACTCAACTTAAGTGTAAAAAAACATCTTAACTCAAATTATTGTAGAGTGCACCCCATAAAACTATATTGCGCAACACTCTGAGCTACCATTGTAATTTTTTTTAACATTTTTTGAGATGGCGTATTTTCAAAAACAATTTTTTTTATCAACAAATTTATGTGTGAAAAATTTTTAAAGAAACATTTTTTTTTAAATTTTTTTTTCGTAGAGAATTTTAATGCGTGTATGTGTGATTTTTTTTAAATTTTTTTCCTCGCCCCGTTCTCGAGATATTGGAAAACTATTAAATCGATTTGGTTTTGTTTTTGCGCTGTAAAGTTTTTAGAAACGTATTAATCAAGCTCAAATTTCATATTTATTTATGATTTATGTTTATGCATCAACCCCAAAAATTTGAAACAAATCAAACATATGAAGTTTTTGGTATGGAACGCCCCACATTTATATTTATAGCTGAAGAAATATAGTATTTTTGGATACTAAATATATTTTTTCCAACAGTATATAGTACGCTGACCGAAAACATATTACAAAATACTATATATTATAGTATGTTTGGCAACCCTAAACATTGAAATATGTTTCTAAATCAAAGATTTCTTAAATACCTCTTGTTTGCTACCAAAATTTTGGTATTTCATTTACCTTAACAATTTAATTGAGTTAAGTTTTTCGAACAGGTGGCAACCCTTTTTAAAAACCTTTTCCAAATTAAACCAATTCATTTCGACACTTATACTGGAAATTTAATTTACTTTATCTATATAATTGAAAGCATTTTTTTACAAAGGTGACAACACGCTTCAACAATATTTTCGAAATCAAGCTGAAGCCTCTTTAGTTTGATACCCACTCTGTACCAATATGCCATTTATCTTACCAATTAAATAAAATAAAATTGAGTGCCAACCCTCTCCAAAAATATTCTCCATATTAAGATTTCTTGAGCCTCATTATGTTGGTAAAAAATTGTAATATTTATTTCTCTAATTTAGTCAGATAAAAAAAAATTTCAAACAGGTGGCAATTCTAAATTTTTTTGTTTTAAGTCATCCGGAGTTTATAATGAACACATCAATAAAAGTACATACATACATATATTAATAGTTGTAACCTTTTTAAGCATTTTCACAGTTTAGCTGGAAATTGTGCTTTGTGTTCCAATTGAGTCATCTTCTTTCTATATTGAATCCGTTTATATAACCATCCCATGCTTTTTCACGAAACACATAAAAAGATGATTTGTTACTTCATGTACACATCTTTTAAAGATTGATTGTGACAAGGAGGTTCTTAAATTGTTTGCAATTTTTCAAAAGGCCGAGTACTACCTTCCTTAACCAACGTAAAGGCGAACTTTTTATTGGATCTATTTATTTATTTTTATTGGTTCATCTGGAATGATTTACAGATCCAGAAAGCATCGAAGAAAATTCTCCAGGACAAACTCCACGACTGACTGATCTGTACTTAAATAATAATCGGCGATATACAGACTGGGATAGTTAATTGGTTAAATAAATTTATAACGGAACATTTTTCACAATCTTTAAATAATTTTCACACTTCGCTTCAGAGACACTCCGCCTGTTAAGTGAAAGAAAAGCCTGCAGGGAAGCTTTAGAAGAAACACCTTCCGCATGTGGACTTGCTGGTATGATTTCGCCTAATTAATTGAATTCTGGTTTATGCGCATCAAAGTAGAGTCCTACGATATTCATATCGCCCAAAAGTTGCTTTTGTGTTATTTTTCCAGCGATCGCGTTTCACTTTGATCATGTAGACAACTATTTTCAACTTTTTTGTCACATTTTTCCTATCAGCATCAGCTAATAAAGCTGAAGTTGCTCGTTCAGAAAGGACAGTCCTTTCATGGGCCCTCGAAAAGTTTTCAAGGTTAAATGTTATGGAATTTTTTAAATGGCAACAAATTGGTGCCTATTGGAAATGCGGCTTGAAGATCTTTTTCAGCAGACAAAATTTCTATTTCCTCAAGAAATAATGGAACGGGCATATGTTTCTGTTGCAAACTTGGGTTGCCTTGTGCTCTTTTTTCACAAGAAACTTTAGAAAACCGTAGTAAAAAGCGTAGCAAATTTCTTAAGAACTGCGTACTGCCTGAAGGAAATTTGACTTAAGAAAATTTCTTAGCCATTTCTTGTACGTCATTTTGTATGGAATTTTTGCTTTACTTGAGAGTTGCATACAGGCCTTATGAAACGAAAGCTAATGACCTCCTTCTTAAAACACAAAATGCCACAGCATGGCAAACCATTTATTTGGTGGGTTAACTTTCGGCTTGCGACTGTTAAGCTTTTCAGAGATGAAGCCACACAAAGATGGCGCCAAGATCAAATTCTACTATACACAAACCATGTACAGTAAACTGTACAGCGAAAGCTTTTATTTTCCGCCAGCCGTATATAAATTGTATAGAGAGCTTTTTAAAGCTTTGGCATTCACTGCTATAAAGCTGTAGGGAGGAGGGGAGGGAGGGAGCAACTGTAGATAAACTGACAATTTTTTGGATGCAGTTATTCCGGACGGTAACGTTCTCTGGTAAAACCCTTACACTTCACAATGCCGTTGAGTTTGTTGAAATATCTTCACGTAGAGTAGTCGTACATATTTTGAACTCTTCAGTTATGTTTACTTTTTATCCACTACATACATAATGACGCGTTTTGAGTGCTATATACATATATTTAGTGCATGTCGAGTGATTAGAGCAATGATTTTTCATAATTTTGTTTTGTTAAATTATATGTAACTACTATGTAATGGCGTTTTTTTCTCCAAAATATGTTGCCTTCTCATTGCCCTCTTTTTGCTGTTTGAGCGGCGAGAAGGTAACATTTTTTGGTAGAAAAGAAAACGTTATAAGTTTTTATTCAAAAAGCAATTACATATGTATATACATATATAAGTTTGCAATACTTGGTATGTATGTATGTCTTATTGCTGTGTTTTTATGTTTTGTTTTTTTTGCTGTGTTTTATGTTTTGTTTTTTAATACTTATGTAAATTATATGTTTGTACATACATAAGTTATCATTTTTTCCAAAGAAAATATTTTATGTAACTTCTCAAAATGATATTTATTTCTGAGCATTGTTAGAAATTATAAATTTATTTTTTACTTTGCTTTTGTACTGCTCCCTACTTGCTCCTTTGTGGAGCGGCTCACTTTCAGTCCCGTTGGGTATACACTCGTTAAGATACATACATAAATATATTTTATGTTAAAATTTTAAAAAGTTTTTTATTTACTTGCTTTAAAATTTTCAATACTTATGTAACAGCATTTGTATATGTAGGTATGTATTCCTGGAATTATTGTAAACCGCTGCATTGTATTTACTACTTTATGTGACCACACTAAATGACAAAGTGACACTTATCTAGTTCAGACTTAATCACATCGATGATAAATTTATGTATAACAACATAAATTCATATTAAACCAGCTTGAGCATGAGTGACATTAATTAATCCCACATGATTGTGGTATAACACATGCACTTATATGTATGCTCATACAAATCTAAGCATGCGTGCTAAACATTGCAGCTGCATAATGCATATAAATTAATTTTTGACCATTAAATTCAATTTGTTAAGCAACTAAATACTATACCTGAAGCAAAATTGTGGCAAACGCATTTTACTAGCACTGCGGTTGATAATGAAAGGTTAAACTACTACTTACATATGTATGGAATTAACATTTTACACACAGCAATAAATGCAACTAATCTAGTGTATACACTATTAGTGTATACACAAAAACACGTATGTGCCTGTATATGCATAATAAATTTATATTAAATATGCACATTAGTAAAAGTTTCAGGGGTATGACCAACCAAATCGAGGATACTTTATCTTTTGGTGTTATTACCGACCTCCAGTTTCGACCGGTAGTGGGTTAAACGGACCGGAAGTCCATTATTTTAACTGGAAGATCATTCAAGAAAAGTTTTGGAGTATCCGAATCAGAGGTATGTCCCATTTAAAAATTTGGACTTCCTGTCAGTTTAACCCACTTCCGATCGAAACCGGATCACGATAAGACAGATCATACCCGATTTCGTAATTCATATTTTTTCGTTTTCCAATAAAATTATTTTCACTCATTTAAGAAGTCTAGAACGAGTTAAAATTCGAAAATCATTTAGAGGTTGAAAAAGGTACATCCGAGAAAGAAGATTCAAGCAAAAGTTACATATTTTTATAATCAGAATCGGAATCTGTAGTCATGAAATGTTTAAAATAAAATGGACTTCCGGTCGATAGAGCATGCCCGATTTGGTAGATCAATCGAAAATATTTCCCTCCATTTTAGGGACTGTGGGTGGACTGTTTATCAAAATCCATATTCTATTCCCAAAAATTGTTAGACGGCGGAATTTAAGAATCTTCAGCTGAAGCACTATATTTTACGCATTACGCAACTTATCACTTACTATTTTGGCAGCTGCTGCCACAATGTCGTTGCATTGGAATTCATCCTTTTTAAAGCACGAATAAAGTCGTTGATCGGTGTTCGTATTGTATAACCTTTCCTTAAGCACACGAATTAAAATTTTACAGAAATCGCTGCCTTCACAAATGTCTGGCACACACCAAAAGCTAATGAGAATTGAATTAGTCTCGAATTTTACAATTTGTTCTCATACTTTTGCATCTTCTTTGAATTATCGATAGTCAAAACGATAGTCCGAAATCATCATCGATAGTGCCGGTAGGGCTTTCGATAGTTTCTCACCTCTATTGCCAAGCTCTCATTTGGCCAGAAAAACGATTCATGCGCATTTATTTAAGAAAGTAACATGGTACTAAACTCAATAAATATGCCATAAAGGCACTTGTTCATAATATTTGGGTTAGGTGAATTATAGATATGTATGTACATGTGTGCACGCATTAAGTGTAAAAAATTTACGGAAATTCATTAAAAATATTGTAATTAGTCATGACGATTAACTGCTTCTATATGTTTCACTATATCCTTCCTTTTTGGTCTTAACCTAAGGCGAATATTAAATGTGCATACATATATATAGGAAAGTACGCCCTGCAGAGAAGTATTCGCACTAAGTTAATGAAAAACAAAATGAAGTAAATTTCTTTTTGCTTCGCTCTAGAAGGAAATTATTTAGCGATTGGACATTTAGCCAAGTGTTCGGCCAAGTTTTTACTCCAAATTAGGAGTGGAGTTGTCAGACAAATATACAGATCTGCGCATTTATGATTCAGAAGACAATGGGTTGTTTATGAGAAGATTTTTGAAGTTATAATTCTTTAGCGGTTGTTTGGGAGTAAATTGGCTAATTCAACGGAAATTGTACACGAAAATGGTTGAGATGGAATTAAGTGCTTCGTAAATGTATGCACGAGGTATTATTTTAACAAACACTAACAGGTTAAAGAATAAGACTTTGATAAAGATGCGTAAAGATAAGGGCAAAAATGAGGGTAAAGGTAAAGGGGAATATGTAGATGAAGAATATAATAAACATAAAAGTAAAAATAAAGATAAATATTAAGAAATAGATGAGGATGAGGATGCCGATAAAAGTCAAGATGAAGATAAGGGAAGAAATTAATATGTAGGTAATTATAAAGAAAAGGATATAGATAGAGACACAGATACTCAATCTGGGAATTATTACCAGATTTTAGAGATTTTCGGGATTCTCGGGACCAAATCAGTATTTTAAAGACTACTTCGGGATTCTCGGCTCTAAATGAGGATTTCCAAGACTATTTCGGGATTACTGGCACTATTTTGAGATTATCGATATTGTTTTCGATATATTTATCGATATTATTATCGACATAATAATCGAATTTATTATTGATACATATATTTATGGATATTTTTATCGCTATTGTTATTGATATATGTATTTATTTTGATATTATTACTAACATATTTATGTATATTTATGTATATTTACGTATCGATATTATCGACTAGCATATGTATTTATGAACATATTTATCGATACTGCTAACGAGATAATCAATTTTGCTATCGATATTTTTTATAGAGTTTGTTATCCAAATTTTTCCACGATTTTGTTATCGATATTTTTATCGATTTTGCTATCGATATCGGGTAAATCATACCATCAGGTAAATTTTCTTTATTTACTCATTTTGCCTGAGTCATTCTTTTAAATTTGTATAATTTTCTTAAATGGCGATGTAATTTACTTTATATAATGTTGCTTATATGATTAGTTTAAGATGATATGTATACACTCATTTTATAAAAATATGTTGTCCATTAAAGTACGTCTACACAGCGCTTCCCTAGAGGGATTGTCTATATGTATTCATATCGGCTGCCTCCTTATGTATGTAAATCTGCAGCTTTAGCTATGTATACATTCGTGGAAAGAGCAGCATACACAGAGTTAATTTGCAACCGCAATTGCAGCCAAACAAATGGCTACATGATAATACTGCCAACAACAACAAAAACAATCTCAACTGCAAAAGCGTATCAACAGCGCTGAATCATTCTCAGCTAACCAATGTGCTCACATGGGCTGCGGTTAAAGCTTTTAATAATTTCAGGAAGTTTTCAACAGCCCATAATTATCCGGTTCCGCTAGAAACGGCAACAGTGGCATTATGATGGTGTAAAACATGCCACATGCCACATGCCACATGCTTCATCCTAGCTTACCTCCTGCCTGCTGCTGCTGAGTTACCCTTCCTCTTTCCTAAAGTCTTCCTCATTTAGCAGAAATGTGTGACCATGTAACGGTGTAAAGGTATTGTTTTTGCAACTGCACGATGCACATGTGTCCATTAAACTGAATGACTGAGTGACTGTGTGACTGAATAAATGGCTGGCGCATTCATATTTCATTTGACCGCTCGTTGCTGACAGGATTACGGTTTAGCGGTGACGACAATCATTTGAAGCACATTTTGGTACCTACGATCTGGTAGTGCATGTACATATATGTACATACATATGTACGTGTATCTACATATCTACGAATGAACACTTGCATTCCCTTGCCAGTGGCGTTGCCATTAGAGCTGGACCAAAAAAGTCACACCCATGTCTTTACAAAGCAGAGGTTAGGACGAACAGCCAACAAAGTACCAATTCATTAAACGAATCATAAAGACTCGGGTTTATTATGACTAGGGAATGCTTTCTGATAATAGAGCAATGCAAACATAGATGACCTATATCAAAACTAAGAAAAAGAAATAAGGACGGCGCTGCCTTCGGTTAGGCTTCATACCTTTCATGAGCATCGCAAAATTTAATTTCAAGCCTGCATTTTAGTCAGTTCTCTGGGAGCTACATATTGAACTGAATTGATTTTTACTGTCGCCAAGAAGATTTGTACTCGTTTTATACCGCATAACGTGGAGATTGCCCAAAAAAGGACTCGTGTCGAAAATTTAAAAATTGGTTCTAGCGAATGCAGAGCTGTTCTTTTCCTTATTAGGCGCAAACATAAAAGGCAGCCCTCGTATATGATGCAGTCGGATATACTAAAAGCTGCGGATAGCGTTAATACACACAGACAGACGGATATGGCTAATTCACTCAGATCGACATCGTTATCATTTGGCACTTACAAACATTGGATAAAATTTAAAATACCTTTTTATGCCCATGTATGGTATAAAAGTACTCCACAGTAGTAGAAATGCCTTCTTAATCCCATTGGTCCTATCCACTAGAAGATATAAAGTGCCAAATGCCAAGATCGAACATTTAAACGAGTTCCTCGACAGAAAGATATGCTAGAAGCCAAATAATGAAGAGCGGCCTCCTTATTTGAAATCAGGGGCGTTTCGGAACTGACCTAGGCTAAACATCGTATCTGCATACATTAGGGGTAAAGCTGACGCAGTACGTATCGATGCTGACTCCGATTGTATACCTGTAACAGTGGCATCTTGTGGAAAGGAGGTACAATTGAGATCTTAACGAAAGGATCGAACTTGGACTGCAAATTTTGTGGAGGTTTGTTCAGTCAGAATGGTAAATATCTACTCGGAAAGCCAAGCGACAATTAGTGTTTATAGAATTGACCAAAACAGAACGCAGAAAGCATAATCTTTCTCTCGATCACAATGTATTATATACTTCGAAATACAACTTATACACTTCACCCAAGGATTACTCCTAGAGACGTGAAGTTGTAGTTGGCTTAGCGAGTTCTGTGCGAAAACCTCGACATGGTAACTTGAAAGCTTGCTGTTACTGTTTTTGTTGTATCGGATTTGTTAGCCCTGCCTATATCGGCTTATCTATCAGTTGTTGTCGGCAGGCTCAACTAACGGGAAACCCAGGAAGTGCGCAACTCCAAATCGGTTTGTCCATAGGCACAAGGGCGTTAGCTGAGTGGGATTTTGGGAGCATGCGAAGATGTGCTGTAAGGTCTGAGGTGACTCTCTGCATGCCGGGAACTCGTTGGGCGCATCTGCGTTTATTCTGCGAGTTTTGCCTGCTGCAGTATACAGCGCGAAGTTGGGCTAAGGTGGTGAGAGTCTGCCGAGGCATACAAAGGTCTGTCTCTTCCACGTCGGGTGGTTGTGTTCCCAAAACGGCAGTCGCAGTTCGGGAGTCGTTGTAAGTCGAGGCCGACAATCTGTGAATGCTGTTTATGGCCTTTCGGTAGGCTGTCGCGGTCCAGAGGTTTTCATGTAGATGCCTCCTGACGTGCCTTGGCGAGAGCGCTGCTGCACGCAGTTGTCTATTCGGGTGCTCGCGTCTGTGACACCCTACTAGGAATTGCTTACAGAGCATGTGTTATGCCCCTTGTTGGGGAGCATCTGAGCTTCGTCGTGTAGATGGTGCTGCCGCGGTCCGGAGTGTCGTATTCTGGCATGCGTGTAGACTCATCCCCTTCATGCCCTTTGTCCTGGTAGTCCCCGGCCTTGTCAATTGCCTTGTATGCCTTGTTGCCAACAACGTTTCTTTGTCTTTGCCCCAGTTGCTACCGTCTAGCGACTTGATGAACTTGTTGTGGCTCTGTAATCTATTCACAACTGCGGTTGTATGCGCCAAGAAAGTGATCAGCCTGTTGAAGGTGACTCCAAGAAGTTTCGGGTTATTCGCCATTAACGTGAATTTCAATCTGTAGTCTGACCGCCTAAATACGTCCAGGTGGTAAAAAAATGTTGCAAGGTCTTTCTGGCCGGTGAAGGCTCGCGGGCGGTTTTAAACGTACTCGCATTTATTTCAATGCACCTTAGCAACATAAACTTTTTGTGAATGATTCTGTGTAGAGGCGAAGTATTTTTAGGGGCAGCCATAAAACTGAAAAAATTTTATGATGTGTAGCGCAAAAAAAAAATTTTTTTTGCTAGTGTGATGCACTTTAGTGCATTTATACGAGCTCGAACATATATACAAATGTACATACATATGCGTATGATTACGCGAACGGAAGTATGAGTGCTTTAAACAGTTTCTAGGCAACAGTCATTTATGATTGAAGGTCTGCTAGCGAAACTGACCAGTGTAATTACCACCATATACGGTAGTTAAGCGTTTGGTTAATTATGTTAATGGTAAAATTGTACCGTTTTCCGAATATGCAAGCGATTAGCAATTTAAAAACTGTAAACCGTAATAAAAATGTCACTTTTAATTCCAAACCATGAGGTTTACTACTACGAGTATTTACTACTTCATTTCTATTTCTGTGAAGTGTTTAATTGCTTGGCGTTTTCTGAGTTGCAAATCAGCATTAAATTAGCACATGGAGGCGTCATTTCGATGTACTTCTCGAGAACAATTTTATTTTATTGTAGCCTCTCTACACTGCCTATGCAGTTAGAACAAACCGTTTTAAGTAGTTTAGACTTGGTGTCAGTAAATGTTGTCGCTAAAAATGGAATGGTACTTCCTCTTCTTATTTGGCCCTAAATACAACCTCTTGTCTGATTGCGCGGAGACTAAAAAACTTCCCCAGTTTCCGTTATTTTTAGGTAATTTACACCAGTTGTTCATCACGATGGCAAACAAGTCCTTTTGAACGTGGTCCTTTCATTTATTTCCTCCTTTTCCAAGTGTGCTCTAAACATCTGCTACCATATCGAGCCCTAACCGCCAAAATAACGTAAGCGCCATTTTTTTCAAAATTTTCTTTTTGATGCAGAAATAGATTTAATAATTTTAACGCTAATAAGGATTTGCATCAAACTTTTCGTTTATTTCGTCATCTCGCGATATTCGGTAACGAGTTTATGGAGGCTCATGAGGCATTGTCTAGAAAGTCTGTTTTTTCCTGTTGTGCTTCTGAGCCAGGTTTTTACTCTTCGAAGTGTACTAAAAGATCGCTTCACAGTCGCTGTTGTGCATGGAAAAGCACTCAAAATGAAAATACACTTATTTATCGCTGGTAGAAATTTGTTTTCTTCTTTAAATAGATATACAACATCCTTAAAATTTTCTTCGGACAATATCTTTTTCTTCCATAAATTGTACCAACGAATGAGTACACTGCCGTTCGCGTTCATTTGTACCTTTTCACTGGAACACTTAATCGAATACAATGGGTGTAATATAGACAGCGCAAAAGCGGGAGTATTTTCATTGGAAAAGCGTTGTTAAAAAGAGGCCCTTAGTTAATCCATTATTTATTGATTTTTGAAACTTTTTCCTTCATTTTGAAGCTGTAGGGCGCCAGCTGCACCCCTGCCCCTACCTGGCTACGCCCTTGTAAGCAATATGTATTAAATATGGTCGTAATTTTCTTTCTTATAAATTTGCATCCAGTTTAAAATATTTCATCCAGATAGCTTTGCTCAAATACATATGTGCGTTCTCATGAGTAGATCATCATTGAAATATTTCTGAGAAAGAGCCTCAGCAGTACGCTAGACTATCATCACTCTGGTCCATTGGGGGTCTGATTACTGTAGATGTTCGTTAATCTTCGATTTATAAGTAGTTTGCTGCATAACGTTAACCACCTCGTTAGATGCCCCCTCAAACTTACTCAACTAACACCCCTTCTTCGACCCCGTTAAAAAATAATGTTTTCTGAGCTTACCTTTGGTTGAGCGCGAAGACAACGATTGAAAGAGTCTCTGATTTAGATGGGGTGAAGTAGCCAATAGAGCAACAACAATCTCAATAAATTTTCTAGAAAGATAGATATTTTCAATCCAAACTTTGTACAAAAACACATTTCCTTTACAATAAATTTAAATTCTTTAATTGAACCCGCGCTTTTTTACTGCTACTTTAAACTTTTCGTGAATGCCTGTGCAGCGCAATTTTATTGCTCTACTCTGCATATTAAATCCTGCAAAGCAGCTGCGCAAACGTAAAACTAGGCGGCTGGCTTACCTACCCACCTCTGCCTACCACTTCACCATTACCTACCTTGCGACCCACCACTAGTGTCAATGAGCCAATTGCTGCAATTCAAGTAGTTACGAAATGAGTTTCTTGAAGTGACCCCATTAAAGTAAATGGTAAATGGCAAAAAGGTGTCCGGCATTGCAGCAGCTGCAATCAAAATGAAACAAAGAAAACGGAGTAAGTTGAACTTAGTTATGTTTAAGAAGATGCGATATGCAAATGGAAAATTGCTACTGGAAGTTTAGTGTGATGTAGGTGAGCGCATGCGAAGTGTCATGAAGTCACTGTGCAAACATAAAGCACCATTGCAGGCCTTTTGGGTCTTTTGTTTGCGAAGAATTAAGAAGCCTTTTAAATAGTTAAATTTAATGCATGGGACACTAATTACATTGTGCGACAGCCGAAACCAGCCTGGACTTTATTAACATTTTCTGAATGCATACCCATCCAGTAGCAAAACACTCGATGGATTCGCAAAAGTTAGCTCGTATTTTGATTTTATGGCCTACCAAAGTTTTCAGTCTCGGCCTAAGTAGTTTTCAAAAAAGTGCAAAAAAATGGTTAAAATAAAATTTCATGGGAAATATTCTCGTAGATTATTTTAACCCATTAGCTCCCGCCTGAAAGGGTTGTTTTGACCCTTACTTCAAGAAACCTCACAAAATGCAAATTTGGAAGGTAGTTAGAGGATTTATATACTCTAAAAAAAAAAAAAAATTATTCTTCGGAAAATTTTACTAGGTGTCTTCTCAGGGCAAAAACTTCATGTCACCATGTCACGGCGTAAGCTTTGTAGCCAACTTACAAGAAAAGCAAAAACTACATATACAAAATCGTTTAGGAAATGGCGTAGAAATTTTTGTGTGTCAAATTTCCGTAAGGCAGTACGGAGCTTTTAAGAAATTTACGACTTGAGATAGATATGTATAGACAAACGTATACCAAAAAGCTGAGAATGAAAAGAGAAATCGATTATGTCATGTCTGTCTATCCGCCCGTCCAAGGTACATAGATTGGTTAGGTTGGTATTGAAAATGGGCAAAATCAGATAAAAATGAAGCTCACCTCCCATGTGTATATTTACAAATACACACGAGGACCACTGCTGGCTATAAGAATAATATGCTTACTTACACTGATTATTTTGTGCAACAATATGCATAAGAGATAATGTGCATCTTCATATGGGGCGTTCTATACCAAAATGGACGGGGTTCAAACTTCATATGCTTGATTTGTTGCAAATTTTTAGGGTTGATGCATAAACATAAATAATAAATAATAAATATGAAATTTGAGCTTGATTAACACATTTCTAAAAATTTTACAGCACAAAAACAAAAACAAATTAAATTTAATAGTTTTCCAAATATCTCGGGAACGGGGCGAGGAAAAAATTTGAAATTACACGTACACACATTAAAATTCTGTATAAAAGGAAATATTTTAAATTTTTTTTGTCTTGAAAAATTTTTCACAAAAGGTTTTTTGAATAAAAAAAACATGCAATCTCAAAAAAAATTTAAAAATATCACAATGGTAGCTCTGTGTATTGCGCAATATTTAAGTATAGTATTATTGGGTGCACTCTACAATAATTTGAGTTATGATTTTTTTTTACACCGAAGTTGAGTAAAATGAGTACATAACAAATTTACAAATTGTTAAAATTTTTTTATAACTTTTTTGAGTATGCAGTTTTTTAGCCCATTAAATTTTAGTACAATAAAGTGCAAGGATTTAGCTACTGCAAAATTGCGTTGATTTTGAATATTTTTTATGCTGATGTCTTTTTGTACTTTTTTCTTATGGAAGAAAATGCGCAAAACCGTTTTCAAAGAAAAGTAAAAAAAAATTAATGTCAGTTTTGCAATCGCTTAAAACTTGCACTTTAATGGGCTACAAAACTGCATACTCAAAAAAAAATTCTAAAAAAATTTAAAAAACTTGTAAATTTGTAATGTACTCATTTTACTTAACTTCGGTGTAAAAGAAATTCATAACTCAAATTATTGTATATAATTAACTACTATTTTTAAATATTGCGCAATACTCAGAGCTACCATTGTGATTTTTTAAAT